>NC_091366.1:4595637-4870637 GCF_038502225.1 Cherax quadricarinatus
ACCCACACACCCACACTCACTCACACCCACCCACACACCCACACTCACACACACCCACCCACACACCCACACTCACTCACACCCACCCACACACCCACACTCACACACACCCACCCACACACCCACACTCACACACACCCACCCACACACCCACACTCACACACACCCACCCACACACCCACACTCACACACACCCACCCACACACCCACCCACACACACCCACCCACACACCCACACTCACTCACACCCACCCACACACCCACACTCACACACACCCACCCACACACCCACACTCACTCACACCCACCCACACACCCACACTCACACACACCCACCCACACACCCACACTCACACACACCCACCCACAGACCCACCCACACACACCCACACTCACACACACACACACTCACACACACCCACCCACACACCCACACTCACACACACCCACCCACAGACCCACCCACACACACCCACACTCACACACACCCACACTCACACACACCCACCCACACACCCACACTCACTCACACCCACCCACACACCCACACTCAAACACACCCACCCACACACCCACACTCACTCACACCCACCCACACACCCACACGCACACACACCCACCCACACACCCACACTCACACACACCCACCCACACACCCACACTCACACACACCCACCCACACACCCACCCACACACACCCACACTCACACACACCCACACTCACACACACCCACCCACACACCCACACTCACTCACACCCACCCACACACCCACACTCACACACACCCACCCACAAACCCACACTCACACACACCCACCCACACACACCCACACTCACACACACCCACACTCACACACACCCACACTCACACACACCCACCCACACACCCACACTCACTCACACCCACCCACACACCCACACTCACACACACCCACCCACACACCCACACTCACTCACACCCACCCACACACCCACACTCACATACACCCACCCACACTCACACACACACACACACACACACACACACAGTTGTCAGAAGTGGAACAGTGATGTAGCGGAGGCAGGATCCATACATAGCTTTACGAAGAAGTATGATAAAGCTCATGGAGCGGGAAGAGTGACCTAGTAGCGACCAGCGAAGAGGCGGGGCCAGGAGTTGTGAATCAACCCCTGCAACCACAAATAGGTAAGCGCACACAAGCACACATTCACAGATAAATATAAATATGCATAGACACGGTGGCAACCATTACACCTTACGGTGATATCTATCTTATCTCCCCTTCATACCTTACGTCTTTCTCACTCCCCTTCATCCCTACCAACCACTCCCCCTCATCCCTACCAACCACTCCCCCTCATCCCTACCAACCACTCCCCCTCATCCCTACCAACCACTCCCCCTCATCCCTACCAACCACTCCCCCTCATCCCTACCAACCACTCCCCCTCATCCCTACCAACCACTCCCCCTCATCCCTACCAACCACTCCCCCTCATCCCTACCAACCACTCCCCCTCATCCCTACCAACCACTCCCCCTCATCCCTACCAACCACTCCCCCTCATCCCTACCAACCACTCCCCCTCATCCCTACCAACCACTCCCCCTCATCCCTACCAACCACTCCCCCTCATCCCTACCAACTACTCCCCCTCATCCCTACCAACCACTCCCCCTCATCCCTAACAACCACTCCCCCTCATCCCTACCAACCACTCCCCCTCATCCCTACCAACCACTCCCCCTCATCCCTACCAACCACTCCCCCTCATCCCTACCAACCTCTCCCCCTCATCCCTACCAACTACTCCCCCTCATCCCTACCAACCTCTCCCCCTCATCCCTACCAACTACTCCCCCTCATCCCTACCAACCACTCCCCCTCATCCCTACCAACCTCTCCCCCTCATCCCTACCAACTACTCCCCCTCATCCCTTCCAACCTCTCCCCCTCATCCCTACCAACTACTCCCCCTCATCCCTACCAACCACTCCCCCTCATCCCTACCAACCACTCCCCCTCATCCCTACCAACCACTCCCCCTCATCCCTACCAACCACTCCCCCTCATCCCTACCAACTACTCCCCCTCATCCCTACCAACCACTCCCCCTCATTCCTACCAACCACTCCCCCTCATCCCTACCAACGACTCCCCCTCATCCCTACCAACCACTCCCCCTCATCCCTACCAACCACTCCCCCTCATCCCTACCAACCACTCCCCCTCATCCCTACCAACCACTCCCCCTCATCCCTACCAACCATCTCCCCCTCATCCCTACCAACCACTCCCCCTCATCCCTACCAACCACTCCCCCTCATCCCTACCAACTACTCCCCCTCATCCCTTCCAACCATTCCCCCTCATCCCTACCAACCACTCCCCCTCATCCCTACCAACTACTCCCCCTCATCCCTACCAACCACTCCCCCTCATCCCTACCAACTACTCCCCCTCATCCCTACCAACCACACCCCCTCATCCCTACCAACTACTCCCCCTCATCCCTACCAACCATTCCCCCCTCATCCCTACCAACCACTCCCCCTCATACCTACCAACTACTCCCCCTCATCCCTACCAACCACTCCCCCTCATCCCTACCAACCACGCCCCCGCATCCCTACCAACCACTCCCCCTCATCCCTACCAACCACTCCCCCTCATCCCTACCAACTACTCCCCCTCATCCCTACCAACCATTCCCCCTCATCCCTGCCAACCACTCCCCCTCATCCCTACCAACTACTCCCCCTCAATCCCTACCAACCACTCCCCCTCCCCTACCAACTACTCCCCCTCATCCCTACCAACCACTCCCCCTCATCCCTACCAACTACTCCCCCTCATCCCTACCAACCATTCCCCCTCATCCCTACCAACCACTCCCCCTCATCCCTACCAACTCCTCCCCCTCATCCCTACCAACCACTCCCCCGCATCCCTACCCCCCACTCCCCCTCATCCCTACCAACCACTCCCCCTCATCCCTACCAACCACTCCTCCTCATCCCTACCAGCCACTCCCCCTCATCCCTACCAACCACTCCCCCTCATTCCTACCAACCACTCCCCCTCATCCCTACCAACTACTCCCCCTCATCCCTACCAACCACTCCCCCTCATCCCTACCAACTACTCCCCCTCATCCCTACCAACCACACCCCCTCATCCCTACCAACTACTCCCCCTCATCCCTACCAACCACTCCCCCTCATCCCTACCAACTACTCCCCCTCATCCCTACCAACCACTCCCCCTCATTCCCCAACCACTCCCCCTCATTCCTACCAACCACTCCCCCTCATTCCTACCAACCACTCCCCCTCATCCCTACCAGCCACTCCCCCTCATCCCTACCAACCACTCCCCCTCATCCCTACCAACCACTCCCCCTCATCCCTACCAACCACTCCCCCTCATCCCTACCAACTACTCCCCCTCATCCCTACCAACCTCTCCCCCTCATCCCTACCAACCACTCCCCCTCATCCCTACCAACTACTCCCCCTCATCCCTACCAACCACTCCCCCTCATCCCTACCAACCATTCCCCCTCATCCCTACCAACTACTCCCCCTCATCCCTACCAACCTCTCCCCCTCATCCCTACCAACCACTCCCCCTCATCCCTACCAACTACTCCCCCTCATCCCTACCAACCTCTCCCCCTCATCCCTACCAACCTCTCCCCCTCATCCCTACCAACCACTCTCCCTCATCCCTACCAACTACTCCCCCTCATCCCTACCAACCACTCCCCCTCATCCCTACCAACCACTCCCCCTCATCCCTACCAACCATTCCCCCTCATCCCTACCAACCACTCCCCCTCATCCCTACCAACCACTCCCCCTCATCCCTACCAACCACTCCCCCTCATCCCTACCAACCACTCCCCCTCATCATTACCAACTACTCCCCCTCATCCCTACCAACCTCTCCCCCTCATCCCTACCAACCACTCCCCCTCATCCCTACCAACCACTCCCCCTCATCCCTACCAACCACTCCCCCTCATCCCTACCAACCACTCCCCCTCATCCCTACCAACTACTCCCCCTCATCCCTACCAACCTCTCCCCTCATCCCTACCAACCACTCCCCCTCATCCCTACCAACGACTCCCCCTCATCCCTACCAACCTCTCCCCCTCATCCCTACCAACCTCTCCCCCTCATCCCTACCAACCACTCTCCCTCATCCCTACCAACTACTCCCCCTCATCCCTACCAACCACTCCCCCTCATCCCTACCAACCACTCCCCCTCATCCCTACCAACCATTCCCCCTCATCCCTACCAACCACTCCCCCTCATCCCTACCAACCAGTCCCCCTCATCCCTACCAACCACTCCCCCTCATCCCTACCAACCACTCCCCCTCATCCCTACTCCCCCTCATCCCTACCACTCCCCCTCATCCCTACCAACCACTCCCCCTCATCCCTACCAACCACTCCCCCTCATCCCTACCCACCCCTCCCCCTCATCCCTACCAACCACTCCCCCTCATCCCTACCAACTACTCCCCCTCATCCCTACCAACCTCTCCCCTCATCCCTACCAACCACTCCCCCTCATCCCTACCAACTACTCCCCCTCATCCCTACCAACCTCTCCCCCTCATCCCTACCAACCACTCCCCCTCATCCCTACCAACTACTCCCCCTCATCCCTACCAACTACTCCCCCTCATCCCTACCAACCACTCCCCCTCATCCCTACCAACCACTCCCCCTCATCCCTACCAACCATTCCCCCTCATCCCTACCAACCACTCCCCCTCATCCCTACCAACCACTCCCCCTCATCCCTACCAACCACTCCCCCTCATCCCTACCAACCACTCCCCCTCATCCCTACCAACCACTCCCCCTCATCCCTACCAACCACTCCCCCTCATCCCTACCAACCACTCCCCCTCATCCCTACGAACCACTCCCCCTCATCCCTACCAACCACTCCCCCTCATCCCTACCAACCACTCCCCCTCATCCCTACCAACCACTCCCCCTCATCCCTACCAACCACTCCCCCTCATCCCTACCAACCACTCCCCCTCATCCCTACCAACCACTCCCCCTCATCCCTACCAACCATTCCCCCTCATCCCTACCAACCACTCCCCCTCATCCCTACCAACCACTCCCCCTCATCCCTACCAACCACTCCCCCTCATCCCTACCAACCACTCCCCCTCATACCTACCAACCACTCCCCCTCATCCCTACCAATCACCCCCCCTCACCTCCAGCCACTCCCTCCAAGCGGATACCAGCCACGCACTCTACACGTGTCAAACATCCTAAAATACGCATTACAGTACGTCACACACTGCACGTCGCACAATATTACTTAGCCACACACAATATACAATTTACATTACATATGTCAGTCAGCTGTTTAATTATTATTATAATCGGGAAGCGCAAAACCCGTAGGATTACACAGCGCCTGTGGGGGGGATGTGGAAGGTATTCATGCTTAATTCAGGGAACTGAAGCACAGATCCAATTCCCTAGATCAAGAGCCCCTGACCAGCGTCAAGGAACCTCTCTTGATGGGTAAGCTGTTTAATATGAATCATATGAGATATACCTGGAGTTTACCTGGAGAGAGTTCCGGGGGTCAACGGCCCCGCGGCCCGGTCTGTGACCAGGCCCTGGTGGATCAGAGCCTGATCAACCAGGCTGTTACTGCTGGCTGCACGCAAACCAACGTACGAGCCACAGCCCGGCTGGTCAGGAACCGACTTTAGGTGCTTGTCCAGTGCCAGCTTGAAGACTGCCAGGGGTCTGTTGGTAATCCCCCTTATGTATGCTGGGAGGCAGTTGAACAGTCTCGGGCCCCTGACACTTATTGTATGGTCTCTTAACGTGCTAGTGACACCCCTGCTTTTCATTGGGGGGATGTTGCATCGTCTGCCAAGTCTTTTGCTTTCGTAATGAGTGATATGGATTAACTTATGACACTAAGCTTGACTGATTATTACTGATTCTGTGTCATCACTGAGGGCACTTGACTCTCATAATGACTAACATGCTTACTGGAGAAGCCAGATATAGATACTGAAATATCCGGTAGAGAGTGATTAATGTACAAATGTTCTGGATTCCATCTCACACTGGATTACTTCTTCATGATAAAGTTGACAAATTAGCCCCCAAAAAAGTAGAATATAACTTTGGTGTGTCAAAAAGTAAATACTGAAACAGTTATATAGGACTGCAGGCAGAAGCCTGAGTAGATTTATGACCCATTATGATAACATGAACATAAGTACTACGTTTGTGGAGCAACTTGCAATGTGAACAGACTGACTGATGTTGTAGTGGCCAGGCTTAGACTTGGTTATAAGTACTTCTGGCAGTTTGGCAGACACAGATGGTGATCAAACCAAATGCAAGGTATGTGGCCAGCCCTATGGTCACTATCTTGAACACTATGTACTTAATTATTCACTTATTAAGGGATACAGAGATAGACATTATAATAACTTATGTGATATATCAAGATATTTTAATGAAAGTAAGATACCAGACTTATTAAACAAATTTTCTAAATATGCTTGCAACTGTAGATATAAATCCAGATGTGCTCCTGTAAACCCTTTTGGGGCCTAGTTAAAGGGTCTTTTGTGTATCCATATTCTCTTGCGCTACCATCCACAGGATGAATATAAGGTGCACAATAAACTCACTGCCTGGGCCGCAAAATTTAATCTATGAGATTTGAAGGGCTCTTGATTCAAGGAAGTAAAACAACCCTCCCCTTACTCGGATTAAATCTGAATTCCTCCCATTCTCCTGGTGCTGTATAGCCTCTACTGCAGTGGTTCCCAAACTGGGGGTAATGGTAGAGTAATGCTCTCTCTAGAGTCTAGAGAGAGCATTACTCTACCATTCTTCCTCTAGAGTCTAGAGTCTAGAGAGAGCATTACTCTACCATTCTTCCTCTAGAGTCTAGAGTCTAGAGAGAGCATTACTCTACCATTACCTACCATTACTCTACCATTACCTACCATTACTCTACCATTACCTACCATTACTCTACCATTACCCCCAGTTTGGGAACCACTCGCGTTAGCGCTTCCCAGGAATATAATAATAATAATAATAATAATAATAATAATATCATAAGAAAGGTGGTAGTTAAATTAAGCACCATGCGAGAGTTCATTGGTAGTAAACAGGATACACGCAGCCTTAATGACCCTCGTTTAGTCGACAGACTTTAAACCCCATTAACCAACCGACCACCTCACAAATACACGCAGCCTTAATGACCCTCGTTTAGTCGACAGACTTTAAACCCCATTAACCAACCTACCACCTCACAAAGTACTTAAACGGTGCCAAAGAGAGATAAAAAATAATGCAAAAGGTAGCGAGACCAACACAGATGAAAGTAAGTCCCATAGATGAATATATGCGCAGAGGCCACAAATTCGAAACAAAATTCGACGGTAAGATGAGAAGCAAAGGCTTTCTCTGGATTATTAACCTCGGATGGTTAATAACACAGGATAACCCAAGAAAGTCAAGGGGTGTGGCTTATTTCCTTGTTTCTCCAGTATGCCACGCATAATTTACTGCTAGATGAACAGGGGTAGCAGGTGTTAGGGGAGACTTGCCTAGATGCCTCGCAACAACCAGACAGGGCCCAGAACTAGTGGGTTCTTCTATTTTTACTCGTGATGGTGATTACGTACAGAGACGAGCGAAGAGTGTAAAGTGTAGCAGCTGATGCAGTACGTTATCTAGGCAGCACAGCAGCGCAGGAAGCTGTCAACACGACACAAGTGACATCACCCAGTTGTAAGGAGGCAACACACACACACACACACACACACACACACACACACACACACACACACACACACACACACACACACACACACACACACACACAGAGTGATCAGGCAGGGCCAGGAGCTGTGACTCGATCCCTGTAGCCACACTCGCTCACGCAGAGTGCGACCTGTGACCAATTTCTAGGGCTTTACTACCCTATCAGTCCCGCCTTTGGCAAAATTTCCTTGATGAGTGTTTAACAGGGTGTTACTGTTAGCCATCACAGCCTGGCTGAACTGGCACTTAACGGAGGTAGTAGTCCAGTTTAATCTTGAAAACTTCTACACTTGTTTCAGCAATATTTCTGATATTTGTTGATAGGTTGAAGTTTTAGACCACGGATGTTGACATAGTGTTCCTTACTGTGCCCATGGTGCCCCTGTTTTTCACGAGATTTATGGTCAAGGGGTGATTGATGAGTAGTGCTGAAAATGGTATAAAATATCGACGAGTTGATTATTATGACATGTGCAACAGTTGGCTATCTTTACTGTTAAAACGTTTCGCCTTCACAGTAGACTTCTTCAGTCAGATACAGGTGTAGTTGTGAAATGAAGATGATGTAATCAGTCCACAAACCTTGGAGAAATAGTATTTGAGGTGGTCAGTCCCTCAGCCTAGAGGAGTTCAGCTCCATGGAGCTGAACCAGGTGTGGGTTCCATACTGGTGATGCATACTCCAATATGGGCCTGACGTACACGGTTGTACAGTCTTGACCGGTTCCTTACTAAGGTGTCGCAACGCTATTCTTAGCTTTACCAGGCGACCATATGCTGCAGCAGTTATTTGGTTGATGTGTGCCTCAGGAGATGTGCTCGGTATTATACTCACCCCAAGAAAGTTTTCCTTGGGTGAGGTTTGCAGTCTTTGGCCCCCCTAGCCTGTATTCTGTGTACAGTCTTCTTTGACCTTTCCCAATCTTGTTAGGTAAGACACATATGCAACAGTTAGGTATCTTTATTTCGAAACGTTTCGCCTACACAGTAGGCTTCTTCAGTCGAGTACAGAAAAGTTGATAGAAGTAGAAGATACTTGAAGACGATGTAATCAGTCCATCACCCTTGAAGTTTTGAGGTGGTCAGTCCCTCAGTCTGGAGAAGAGTGTTGTTCCATAGTCTGAAACAATATGGAGTTGAAGTGACAGGATGGAGCCTTATATAACGCCAGGAGGTGATATGTAGGCCACTAGTAGACGTAAGAATGTAGTCGTTGGAAGGTCAGGTCCCTCTCAAATCCAGCCATTCTCACTAGTAGAAGTTGACAAAGTTGATTTCAGGTCTGTACCATGATACCCTTGTGTTGCAGTGTCTGAGAGTGAACATTAGTCATCTTCATGACTTTGCACTTGGTGGGGTTAAACCCCAGGAGCCAGTTGTCGGACCTGGCTTGCAGCTTGTCCAGATCCCTTTGTAGTCCTATCTGATCCTCATCCGACTGGATTCTTCGCATTAGCTCCACATCGTGTGTGTGTGTGTGTGTGTGTGTGTGTGTGTGATTCGTGCGTGTATGTGCGCTTGATTGTATAAGGTTTTATCAGTACTCCATGGTTAATGGAAGGTGCATGTGACCTTCCCCTTGTTTACTTCGTGTACAGCATAAAATTAGGGTCCTAAGTTGAAGTGCCCAGGTTATCTTATCACTGCAAAACAACACTGGAAGGAGACGGAGGGTGTGTGTACTCACCGAGCTGAACTCAACGAGTTGTGTTTCTGCGGGTCGAGACTCAGCTCCTGGCCTCACTTCCTAGATTACTTTGATTAGCATCACTGATCTTTGGCCTCTTGGGCACATGAATCTACTCTTGCAGCTGTGTGAGTTTACGATTGCTTCATTCAAATCATTCCACTTCTCTACCATCCCGAGAATACAGAAATACTTCCTGACATCCCAATGACTCATCTTTGTCTTCAGTTTCCACTGTGTCTCCTCGAGTCTGGGCCTAGTTTTATTGGCCTCACCTACTTATACTCACATTATAACTGTTATAACCTAGTTATACTCACCTGATTATACTAGCCTAGTTTTAATAACCTTATTTTTTTAAATATACTAAATGATGTACTTATGTGTACATAGCGTGTGCCTGTGACCTTGGAAGGTTTTTGAGAAATTTCCTGTTCTCTGGCCATGAGCCAGGTTTTTCTGATGTTTGCCTGATCAACCTGGCTATTGCTGCTAGAGGCCCGCTCGCCCACATATCCATCACAGCCTAGTTACTCGAGTTTCCCCCATGAACACTTCTGCACTTGTTCCGGCAGTATCATTGTAATTTTTTTTTTGTATTTGTATACTACGAACGCAAGCCTAAACATACACCTATACTCGCCTAGTTTAATTTGACAGGACGATAAAAAAAAGAAAAACCTGACTCTAATCTTGATTATACGATGATCAAGAATATCCAGAACAATACCGTGACTGGAACAATACACAAATAACCCGGGTTACTCGTGTATTATATGATAATCTGTTCAGTGGCTCGTTACTACTAATTTAAGTTTTAGCGAGGCTTCCTATATGATCCAGGGAACTGAAAATAATTGGTATAAAATACCGACACAATGGAAACATAAACACATATGCAGTTTAATGTGATCTTTATTGACAACGTTTCGCCCACACAGTGGGCTTTTTCCAGGGAACTGCATCTTCTCTCTTTCCCTCCATCAGATCTGACTATCTCCCATCCCCAGGCACTATATGGCCCCAATAATAATAATAATAATAATAATAATAATAATAATAATAATAATAATAATAATAATAATAATAATAATTCTGGATTTTATAATTCTTGAGGGCCTGTTCTTTCGAGAAATTCCCAATCACAAATCAGAATCCTTTTGTAATGAGGTAAATTTGCATGTTACAGTAACGTGACAGATCGGTAAGTTTATATTGTGTGAGATCAGAAAGATCTGATTTTTCTTACAATCAGATAGATAAAGGCTCTATCTTCCGTCTGCTTATGGTAGTTCCAGGTAGTGGGACATTCAGGTCTGAGTTACAGGTAGTGGGACACTCAGGTCTGAGTTCAAGATAGTGGGACACTCAGGTCTGAGTTACAGGTAGTGGGACACTCAGGTCTGAGTTACAGGTAGTGGGACATTCAGGTCTGAGTTACAGGTAGTGGGACACTCAGGTCTGAGTTCAAGATAGTGGGACACTCAGGTCTGAGTTACAGGTAGTGGGACACTCAGGTCTGAGTTCAAGATAGTGGGACACTCAGGTCTGAGTTACAGGTAGTGGGACACTCAGGTCTGAGTTACAGGTAGTGGGACACTCAGGTCTGAGTTCAAGATAGTGGGACACTCAGGTCTGAGTTACAGGTAGTGGGACACTCAGGTCTGAGTTCAAGATAGTGGGACACTCAGGTCTGAGTTACAGGTAGTGGGACACTCAGGTCTGAGTTCAAGATAGTGGGACACTCAGGTCTGAGTTACAGGTAGTGGGACACTCAGGTCTGAGTTCAAGATAGTGGGACACTCAGGTCTGAGTTACAGGTAGTGGGACACTCAGGTCTGAGTTACAGGTAGTGGGACACTCAGGTCTGAGTTCAAGATAGTGGGACACTCAGGTCTGAGTTACAGGTAGTGGGACACTCAGGTCTGAGTTCAAGATAGTGGGACACTCAGGTCTGAGTTACAGGTAGTGGGACACTCAGGTCTGAGTTCAAGATAGTGGGACACTCAGGTCTGAGTTACAGGTAGTGGGACACTCAGGTCTGAGTTCAAGATAGTGGGACACTCAGGTCTGAGTTACAGGTAGTGGGACACTCAGGTCTGAGTTACAGGTAGTGGGACACTCAGGTCTGAGTTACAGGTAGTGGGACACTCAGGTCTGAGTTACAGGTAGTGGGACACTCAGGTCTGAGTTACAGGTAGTGGGACACTCAGGTCTGAGTTACAGGTAGTGGGACACTCAGGTCTGAGTTCAAGATAGTGGGACACTCAGGTCTGAGTTACAGGTAGTGGGACACTCAGGTCTGAGTTCAAGATAGTGGGACACTCAGGTCTGAGTTACAGGTAGTGGGACACTCAGGTCTGAGTTCCAGGTAGTGGGACACTCAGGTCTGAGTTACAGGTAGTGGGACACTCAGGTCTGAGTTACAGGTAGTGGGACACTCAGGTCTGAGTTCCAGGTAGTGGGACACTCAGGTCTGAGTTCCAGGTAGTGGGACACTCAAGTCTGAGTTACAGGTAGTGGGACACTCAGGTCTGAGTTACAGGTAGTGGGACACTCAGGTCTGAGTTATAGGTAGTGGGACACTCAGGTATGAGTTCCAGGTAGTGGGACACTCAGGTCTGAGTTCCAGGTAGTGGGACACTCAGGTCTGAGTTCCAGGTAGTGGGACACTCAGGTCTGAGTTACAGGTAGTGGGACACTCAGGTCTGAGTTCCAGGTAGTGGGACACTCAAGTCTGAGTTACAGGTAGTGGGACACTCAGGTCTGAGTTCCAGGTAGTGGGACACTCAAGTCTGAGTTACAGGCAGTGGGACACTCAGGTCTGAGTTACAGGTAGTGGGACACTCAGGTCTGAGTTACAGGTAGTGGGACACTCAGGTCTGAGTTACAGGTAGTGGGACACTCAGGTCTGAGTTACAGGTAGTGGGACACTCAGGTCCGAGTTACAGGTAGTGGGACACTCAGGTCTGAGTTACAGGTAGTGGGACACTCAGGTCTGAGTTACAGGTAGTGGGACACTCAGGTCTGAGTTACAGGTAGTGGGACACTCAGGTCTGAGCTACAGGTAGTGGGACACTCAAGTCTGAGTTACAGGCAGTGGGACACTCAGGTCTGAGTTACAGGTAGTGGGACACTCAGGTCTGAGTTACAGGTAGTGGGACACTCAGGTCTGAGTTACAGGTGGTGGGACACTCAGGTCTGAGTTACAGGTGGTGGGATACTCTGGTCTGAGTTCCAGGTAGTGGGACACTCAGGTCTGAGTTACAGGTAGTGGGACACTCAGGTCTGAGTTACAGGTAGTGGGACACTCAGGTCTGAGTTACAGGTAGTGGGACACTCAGGTCTGAGTTACAGGTAGTGGGACACTCAGGTCTGAGTTACAGGTAGTGGGACACTCAGGTCTGAGTTACAGGTAGTGGGACACTCAGGTCTGAGTTACAGGTAGTGGGACACTCAGGTCTGAGTTACAGGTAGTGGGACACTCAGGTCTGAGTTATAGGTAGTGGGACACTCAGGTCTGAGTTCCAGGTAGTGGAACACTCAGGTCTGAGTTCCAGGTAGTGGGACACTCAGGTCTGAGTTACAGGTAGTGGGACACTCAGGTCTGAGTTACAGGTAGTGGGACACTCAGGTCTGAGTTACAGGTAGTGGGACACTCAGGTCTGAGTTACAGGTAGTGGGACACTCAGGTCTGAGTTACAGGCAGTGGGACACTCAGGTCTGAGTTCCAGGTAGTGGGACACTCAGGTCTGAGTTCCAGGTAGTGGGACACTCAGGTCTGAGTTACAGGTAGTGGGACACTCAGGTCTGAGTTACAGGTAGTGGGACACTCAGGTCTGAGTTACAGGTAGTGGGACACTCAGGTCTGAGTTACAGGTAGTGGGACACTCAGGTCTGAGTTACAGGTAGTGGGACACTCAGGTCTGAGTTACAGGTAGTGGGACACTCAGGTCTGAGTTACAGGTAGTGGGACACTCAGGTCTGAGTTACAGGTAGTGGGACACTCAGGTCTGAGTTACAGGTAGTGGGACACTCAGGTCTGAGTTACAGGTAGTGGGACACTCAGGTCTGAGTTACAGGTAGTGGGACACTCAGGTCTGAGTTACAGGTAGTGGGACACTCAGGTCTGAGTTACAGGTAGTGGGACACTCAGGTCTGAGTTACAGGTAGTGGGACACTCAGGTCTGAGTTACAGGTAGTGGGACACTCAGGTCTGAGTTACAGGTAGTGGGACACTCAGGTCTGAGTTACAGGTAGTGGGACACTCAGGTCTGAGTTACAGGTAGTGGGACACTCAGGTCTGAGTTATAGGTAGTGGGACACTCAGGTATGAGTTCCAGGTAGTGGGACACTCAGGTCTGAGTTCCAGGTAGTGGGACACTCAGGTCTGAGTTCCAGGTAGTGGGACACTCAGGTCTGAGTTACAGGTAGTGGGACACTCAGGTCTGAGTTACAGGTAGTGGGACACTCAGGTCTGAGTTACAGGTAGTGGGACACTCAGGTCTGAGTTACAGGTAGTGGGACACTCAGGTCTGAGTTACAGGTAGTGGGACACTCAGGTCTGAGTTCCAGATAGTGGGACACTCAGGTCTGAGTTCCAGATAGTGGGACACTCAGGTCTGAGTTACAGGTAGTGGGACGCTCAGGTCTGAGTTACAGGTAGTGGGACACTCAGGTCTGAGTTACAGGTAGTGGGACACTCAGGTCTGAGTTACAGGTAGTGGGACACTCAGGTCTGAGTTACAGGTAGTGGGACACTCAGGTCTGAGTTACAGGTAGTGGGACACTCAGGTCTGAGTTACAGGTAGTGGGACACTCAGGTCTGAGTTACAGGTAGTGGGACACTCAGGTCTGAGTTACAGGTAGTGGGACACTCAGGTCTGAGTTACAGGTAGTGGGGCACTCAGGTCTGAGTTACAGGTAGTGGGACACTCAGGTCTGAGTTACAGGTAGTGGGACACTCAGGTCTGAGTTACAGGTAGTGGGACTCAGGTCTGAGTTACAGGTAGTGGGACACTCAAGTCTGAGTTACAGGTAGTGGGACACTCAGGTCTGAGTTACAGGTAGTGGGACACTCAGGTCTGAGTTACAGGTAGTGGGACACTCAGGTCTGAGTTACAGGTAGTGGGACACTCAGGTCTGAGTTACAGGTAGTGGGGCACTCAGGTCTGAGTTACAGGTAGTGGGACTCAGGTCTGAGTTACAGGTAGTGGGACACTCAAGTCTGGGTTACAGTCATGTTTCCCTGTCCAGAGCTCTATCAAGTCATGTTTCACTGTCCAGAGCTTTATCAAGTCATGTTTCGTTGTCTAGGGCTTTATCAAGTCATATTTCGCTGTCTAGAGCTTTATCAAGTCATGTTTCGCTGTCTAGAGCTTTATCAAGTCATGTTTCGCTGCCTAAAGCTTTATCAAGTTATGTTTCGCTGTCTAGAGCTTTGTTATATTACGTTCTGTGGAGAGCAGTGTCAAATCATTGTCGTTCTATGTAGAGATTTATCAACTCATAATTCGTTGTCTAGAGCTTTATCAAGTCGTGTTTCGCTGTCTAAAGCTGAAGTTATCGACAGGGCAAAACGTAGTCACCAAAAAAGCGTATATTGCAGTGTGCTTTTTCCTTCACTATTATCAACAGTACGCTGGCTAATATTTCTCATGTTCCCAGGACCACATCAATAACAAACCAATAATTTTGTGGCAGACAGACAGGATGGTTTCTATAGTGACAGACAAGACAGATTTTATGGTGAGAGAAAAGTTTTTATGGTGACAGACAAGACAGTTTATATGGTGATTATCTGTGGTGAGATAGTAGTTTATAATGAGAGACAAGAGTTTATATGGTGACACAAAACAGTTTATATGGTGATAGTCTATGGTGGCAGACAAAGAGTTTATATGGTGACAGACAAGACAAAGAGTCTCTATGGTGACAGACAAGACAGATGCTATGGTGACAGAAAAGACAGTTTCTATGGTGACAGACAAGTCTGTATTATGAGATTTGTTACAGGGATGTGGTGGAAAGATGTTATCGTGTGACCGAGGTTGATATCGTCGGTAATTCTACCAACATTATTACCGAGAGAATAGTGTGTGTGTGTGTTGGGCCGGGGAGCACAACTTACCCATCGGTCTGCTCTTTGTCTAGCTTAAAAATGACAGGCATTATGGCGTGTGCAGGGATTCTCGAAGAATATCTTGCCAGCGACTTGGTGGTGCAGACACACTCACGGGGACCTCCGGGTGCTGAGACTCGCACAGGGACCTGCTGGGGCCTACAAACGCCCACAGCTTCTCACAGAAGGCACTCTCAGTACTGGCTTCACTCGAGAAGTGTATCGTGACGCACCTTACACAACGTCACTCCTGATACTGACTCTCACACACTGTCACACACACTGGCGCCGCTCACGCCGCAAACGTGAGGACCAGTTGGTTCCAGACGGAATACACCCAAGGAAGATCTCCTCTGGAATCTGGGAAAACGATACTCTCCTTCGTGTTGACTTGCCCTCACACCTGGTGTCACACCTGGCACAGGTCAAGCCAGGGCGGGGCACAGAATTCCTGGCCGTGGCTCCGTGTTATCAGCCAAGGTGTGGAAAACTGTCAGACAAGGAGGAGTGGCAACCGCGCGCACACACTGGTCACATGCACACGTGTATTGATCACCTCCGAAGGACGAAAAGGTCGACGCCGGAGTCGTGAAACATTATGAAAACTATAAGAGATTTATTATTAGTATTACGTTCAATATGGATGTGATTTGTAGCCCCAAAGTTTAGATATGATGAATTATGTCAGCATTAATGTAGGGTGAAAGTGAGTGTTGTAGAGATGGTGTAAATGTTGGCCCTACGAGGGGTGTAACACTTCTTGGGCTTATGTTGCCTCAGGTGTTCTCCGAAGACCGGTTATTCTCTCCCACACAACCACCTCTCACCACCACAACCACCTCCCACCACCACAACCACCTCCCACCACCACAACCACTCATCAACATTATAACCTGTTCACCATACCCACCACCTTCACAACCTCACGTCAACACCACAATCCCCTTATCACCACCAGAACCTCTGAACACAACCACCATTAACCAGCTTTACAATCTCTTGTATCACACAGCCTTTCACCAGTACCACCACAATGTCCTACCATTATCACCACCACAACCTTTTGCAACCCCCACCATCCCACTCACCAATATCACAACCCTTGTGAAGGAAGTACAGGTACAGCACAGGGCGTTTACATTAGCAACAGTGGACAGACTACTTATTAAGTCAACTCGCTTCTTACTATTATGCTTGTCTCGTGTATGTGTGTGTGTGTGTGTTTGTGTGTGTGTGTGTGTGTGTGTGTGTGTGTAAAATTACCTACATATTGGGTAGGAGGGTGGTAAGCTCTAGTTCTTTGTCCGGTCTCTTAACTGTCGACCGACAAACATGAAATATATCTATCTTTTCTGAACGCTTGTATATACTAGTTAGTCCTGTTCGGTTGAGATAGAGGTTATAAAGGTCGTAAATTATTTATTTTTTTAGCTAACACACGTGTAATTTTACCTTATTCCTAATAATGACCCTCGTATTGTAGACAGTCTTAATGACCCTCGTATTGTAGAGTCTTAATGACCCTCGTATTGTAGACAGTCTTAATGACCCTCGTATTGTAGACAATCTTAATGACCCTCGTGTAGTAGACAGTCTTAATAGTATGATAATAAGATGTTATCTCCACTACAGAATAATAATAAGATATTATCACCTTTATTTTACAATAATAAGGCAAAAGGACCCCAATGGAAATAAGTCACTCTGACTCTGGGTTATCCTAGGTACTTTACACATATGCTGCTATGTATGATGATCTATGTTCCTGTATTTGTGTATACCTGAATAAACTTACTAATCTAAGGAGATGCTAGCGTTCATATACAACACATGACAGATCATATATTAAGAGTCCTAAGGTAGTCTTGGTCTCTCACGCAGCGATAAACACATTCTGTAATGTCCACGATAACTCATATTATCCTACCTACATAGTGCGCAGGATGACTTGAAATGTTATTATAAAGGATAATTATATCAAGAGTACTCACGTTCCAATTATTATTATTATATACATGTGGAAGAATTAAACTGAAGGATCCGTAGATAAATAACCGGCACATAGGAGAAAGAAACTTGTGAAGACGTGTTGGTGCCTTTTTAGTCCCTGTTGAATCCGTACATTATAATCATGGGGAAGCGCTAAACACGTAGGAGATCGGACAACGCCTTGGGAATGGAAGATAATCAAGTTAGATCCGAGGAAAGAGAGGATAGCACCAATTCCTAGGGTTAAGACTCAGCAACATATGGAGCCCTTTCCCGTAGCGTATCTCCCCTAAATTATGGGTGGAGGGAGGTAGTGTATTTTTAGACTGTTTGTTTGAAGAACGGATGATAGCCAGCCAGGAGACCGGTGAAAGTTCCTGCGTGATCAATATTAGTTTTTATCAGTTCTCCACTAACTATGTGGAGGAGAGAACCCGTACTACATTGCAAGATACCTTACCTCTTATATAACAAGAAAGACCTGTCATATTGCAAGATATCTCGCCTATTCCTGAGTAGGAGAGGTCTCGCATATTTCAAGATATCTCTGATGGATCAAGGAATTCCTGAAGAACAGATGACAAAAGGCTAACGGGCTGACGTTTCGAGAAGAACAAGTTGCGTCCCCCAAGGATCTCTACTAGGCCCATTATTAATCTTAACATGTGTAAATAATCTGCGAGAGGGGACCTAAGCCTACTTTTTACTGTTTGCAAATAATGTTAGGCTAATGAAAATATGAGGAAAGAACGACAGGCTTTTTTTAAAAAATACCTGGTTAGGCTGCAGGGGTGATCAAACAAGTGGCTATTGGAGTTCAATCCAAGCAAGTGCAGTCGTGCAAAATAAGGGGAGAAACAGAACAAGCTGAATCAGAGTGAAACTAAGAATATCACTAAATGGGAAATATGAGTGTGAACATCACACCAACTATACAGTACGAGTATAGAAGAGAGGTGCACATGATCCACTTAACACTGGCAGCATATGCCAATATAAAAATTACCTTCAGGGACCTTAACGACTATGTCAGGCCTAATATAAAATACAATGCACCCGCTTGAAGCCCACACCTGGCCAAGAATGTTCTGAAACGATAGAAAGTTCAGCGAAATTACAGAACGGGTGGGAATTGAACCCATGGCAGGCGAGTGTGCTAACCACTTTGCCAGCTGGCCCTAATAAAATTAATTCAACTAGGTATATTTCTATGCACCATAGGGAGGTTAACATAGGTCTCAATGTGACCACAAATGACCATCACGTCTGTGGAGTGCTCTAGCTCAAGTCCCTTCAATGACATACTACTATATAGAAAGCCCCTTGTTATGTAGAGCATTTCAGGTAAATTAGGTCAATTCTGTCCCCAAGCTGCGACGCATACCAGTCGACTAACACCCAGGTACCTACTTTCCTGATGGGCGAACATGGACAGCAGGTGTCTTTAAGTAAACACGTCCCAATGTTTCCATTCGTACCGGGAAATCGTAATAACACGACTGCAAACAGAACTCACCTCCCACGGATTCGATCCCCACCAATCTGCGATTTGTCTGCGATGATGTATATAATACGAATAAGTCGCAAAACTCCTGGCCAGCGCGTAAGCCACTTGGCCAGCTGGCCACAACAAGATCCACCCAGTTAGGTGTATTTATACACCATAGTGAGGTTAACATGGGCCACCAATGTCACCACAAATGAGTTAGTTTTTACAGATGACTGTCACTCGCCATGGGTTCAAACCCCTACCCGTACCGTGGTGTGTTATTACGATGTTAACTCGACACTATAATCACAACTACTTAATTATTACTAATTATAGCTAGGCATCCAGGTAACCTCCAGGTATCCAGGTAATTATAAATGTAATTATAACTAGGTAATTATAAATGTAATTACAACTAGGTGTTGAAGGGTTTCTGATCCAAAGACTCTGAACTACCCTCCCGTACCTTGGATCGAATCTGATTGCCTTTAATTTCCCTGAGACTCCATAACCCCTGTGGATTTAGTGTTCACTCTTGAATGCAATACTGCCACTATTACTACTACTGTAATAATATATATATACTTCTTAATGTATACTGTAGTTATGCAATAATCGCGAACAATCTATGCAACATGCAATACAACCACAGGGGAAGTTGAATGATTATTCTAGGCCTTTTGTATTGCAATCAACACATCAGTAGCACTTTAAAGGAGGGGTTTGGGATATTGGCAGTTTGGAGGGATATGTTGTGTATCTTTGTACGTATATACTTCTAAACTGTTGTATTCTGGGCACCTCTGCAAGAATAGTGATTATGTGTGAGTGTGGTGAAAGTGTTGAATGATGATGAAAGTATTTCTTTTTTGGGGATTTTCTTTCTTTTTTTGGGGTCACCCTGCCTCGGTGGGAGACGGCCGACTTGTTGAAAAAAAAATCAGTGGCATGCATTGTTGCAGAAATAAGTAGGAAATTTAAGGGGAACGATTCTGACTCGAATGAACGAACGGCACAACTTGGACTTTCTACTTTCTGCAACATTGCAAGCTCCTGATGATGTACTGATTACAAAACGAAAGGCCTAGAGCTATCATTCAACTCCCCCTGTGGTTGTTTTGCATATACTATAATTCTTAATTCTGTTAACATTTGCTTTCCAACCTAGGAGCCCTGGTCAGCGTCCGAGCCACTGGGAAGATAATCCCCGGAGCCACTTAATAGATAGCAGATAATTTCACATTACTCACTTCCCCCTCTTAGTACTGCGTCACCACAGCCTCTATCACCAGTAACCTACCCACAGATGTGCACAGCCTCACATCACCTCCCCACCCACACACTGCCACAGATGTGCACAGTCTCACATCACCTCCCCACCCACACACTACCACAGATGTGCACAGTCTCACATCACCTCCCCACCCACACACTACCACAGATGTGCACAGCCTCACATCACCTCCCCACCCACACACTACCACAGATGTGCACACCCTCACATCACCTCCCCACCCACACACTACCACAGATGTGCACAGTCTCACATCACCTCCCCACCCACACACTACCACAGATGTGTACAGCCTCACATCACCTACCCACCCACATACTGCCACAGATGTGCACAGTCTCACATTACCTCCCCACCCACACACTGCCACAGATGTGCACAGTCTCTCATCACCTCCCCACCCACACACTACCACAGATGTGCACAGTCTCACATCACCTCCCCACCCACACACTACCACAGATGTGCACAGCCTCACATCACCTCCCCACCCACACACCACCACAGATGTGCACAGTCTCACATCACCTCCCCACCCACACACAACCACAGATGTGCACGTCTCACATCACCTCCCCACCCACACACTGCCACAGATGTGCACAGTCTCACATCACCTCCCCACCCACACACTACCACAGATGTACACAGTCTCACATCACCTCCCCACCCACACACTACCACAGATGTGCACAGCCTCACATCACCTCCCCACCCACACACTACCACAGATGTGCACAGCCTTACACCACCTCCCCACCCACACACTACCACAGACGTGCACAGTCTCACATCACCTTGTCATGTGGGTTTCGATAAAGTGGATGGGGTAAGAATACTCACGTAGGCTGGTAGTACGTATAATATAACGGAAAGTATGGGAAGGCACCAACAGCCGACCTGCCTCTCTCTGCTCCCTATCTTGACTGACTCACAGTGCCTATGGGTGAGGGGGTGTTTGAAATCCTGCTATGGTCAGCAGCAATATGAATACAGTCAGTGATTCACGCAGAGACGGTTGGTAGTGAGTCATCTACTGGTACACTGGTTACTGGTAACTGGTTACTAGGAACTGGTACTACTACTGAGAACCTCCCCACCCACACACTACCACAGATGTGCACGTCTCACATCACCTCCCCATCCACACACTACCACAGATGTGCACGTCTCACATCACCTCCCCTTTCTCTCTCGTCCACAACTGCACAGTAGCCTAGACCTAATTTTTAACACCAAAACATAGCAGCCTAGACCTAATTTTTAACACCAAAACATAGCAGCCTAGACCTAATTTTTAACACCAAAACATAGTAGCCTAGACCTAATTTTTAACACCAAAACATAGCAGCCTAGACCTAATTTTTAACACCAAAACATAGTAGCCTAGACCTAATTTTAACACCAAAACATAGCCTAGACTTAATTTTAACACCAAAACATAGTAGCCTAGACCTAATTTTAACACCAAAATATAGTAGCTTAGACCTAATTTTTAACACCAAAACATAGAACCCTAGACCTAATTTTTAACACCAAAACATAGAACACTAGACCTAATTTTTAACACCAAAACATAGTAGCCTAGACCTAATTTTTAACACCAAAACATAGTAGTCTAGACCTAATTTTTAACACCAAAACATAGAACCCTAGACCTAATTTTAACACCAAAACATAGTAGACTAGACCTAATTTTTAACACCAAAACATAGTAGCCTAGACCTAATTTTTAACACCAAAACATAGTAGTCTAGACCTAATTTTTAACACCAAAACATAGTAGCCTAGACCTAATTTTTAACACCAAAACATAGTAGCCTAGACCTAATTTTAACACCAAAACATAGAACCCTAGACCTAATTTTAACACCAAAACATAGTAGACTAGACCTAATTTTTAACACCAAAACATAGTAGCCTAGACCTAATTTTTAACACCAAAACATAGTAGCCTAGACCTAATTTTTAACACCAAAACATAGAACTCTAGACCTAATTTTAACACCAAAACATAGAACCCTAGACCTAATTTTTAACACCAAAACATAGAACCCTAGACCTAATTTTTAACACCAAAACATAGTAGTCTAGACCTAATTTTTAACACCAAAACATAGTAGCCTAGACCTAATTTTTAACACCAAAACATAGAACTCTAGACCTAATTTTAAAACCAAAACATAGTATCCTAGACCTAATTTTAAACACCAAAACATAGTAGTCTAGACCTAATTTTTAACATCAAAACATAGTAGCCTAGACCTAATTTTAACACCAAAACATAGTAGCCTAGACCTAATTTTAACACCAAAACATAGTAGCCTAGACCTAATTTTAACACCAAAACATAGTAGCCAAGACCTAATTTTAACACCAAAACATAGTAGCCTAGACCTAATTTTAACACCAAAACATAGTAGCCTAGACCTAATTTTAACACCAAAACATAGTAGCCTAGACATAATTTTAACACCAAAACATAGTAGCCTAGACCTAATTTTAACACCAAAACATAGTAGCCTAGACCTAATTTTAACACCAAAACATAGTAGCCTAGACCTAATTTTAACACCAAAACATAGTAGCCTAGACCTAATTTTAACACCAAAACATAGTAGCCTAGACCTAATTTTAACACCAAAACATAGTAGCCTAGACCTAATTTTAACACCAAAACATAGTAGCCTAGACCTAATTTTAACACCAAAACATAGTAGCCTAGACCTAATTTTTAACAACAAAACATAGTAGCCTAGACCTAATTTTTAACACCAAAACATAAATAAGAACGTGCAACTTATCTTCTAATTTGACCTTGTTCCTGATTCGGATTTTCGACTTCCATTGACCAAATATAATTGTTTTTCTTACAAATATAAGTAACGTGTCGAACAATATATTACTTATCACACAGGATATATACACCGAGAGGTGTATTGTTCTCAGAGTATATATGGGAGGTGTATTGTTCTCAGAGTATATATGGTGAGTGTTTTAATACCTATTTTAGCAGTAATATTGTCTGGTGGTGGAAAAGTTATATGTAGTTAATGAAAATTAGTTATTTTTACTTTTTTTTTGGAAAGGGGTGGTATCCTAGTTAATTTATATGATACTTGTACTTATGTGTACCTGTACTCCATTAACCAACCAGCCATCTCACTTATATAAGTAAAACCATCTTAATAAGTTAATTAAGTAACCAATTTAAGAAATCGAAGGCCAGGCTGACTGGTTGCTTTATCCTGTGGAAACCCCAATAGGCAATGTACGGTATATATACACATAGAAATGCACACTTTTCGATATATAGATATACCTTCCAGTGTAAATACACCGAGAGATATATACCTCTGAGTGTATATAACCTTGACAAGCAGAAGAAGCATGTTATATTTCGAGTATATTGTGTTATAACTTCTATCTCTTTGTCTTGGTTTATTGAAAATTTATATGTAAATTTCTGTAAATAAGAAAGTGTTGAATGGTTCAGTGTAACATTACTGGGTAATTCTATGAAGTGTAACACCATTAGGAAATGGTATGAAATGTAACATCATATGGACCATAAGTAAGTAAGTAAGTAAGTAAGTTTATTCAGGTTACCATAATGTAATTAGTGATACTGATAGGTAATTAAAGGACGGGTGAGGATGTTGGTGTTTTTGGAAAGTGGTGTGAGTGGGTGTGAGTGGGTGTGAGAAGGGTGGGAATGTAAGTGGGCGTGGGCGTGATCACGTGTTGGGTGCAGGGCTACGCCCGCATCTCCCTTACATTGGTGTTGTTATTATCTTGTGTTGTTATGATGGCTTCGTGCCAAGACTGCCCCACTTGTGGCTCATATTTTGATGCCCGTGCCCTACCTCCAGTACCTTACCTCCAGTACCCTACCTCCAGCACCCTACCTCTAGCACCCTACCTCCAGTATCCTACCTTTCAGCACCCTACCTCCAGTACCTTACCTCCAGCACCCTACCTCCAGTACCCTACCTTTCAGTACCCTACCTTTCAGTACCCTACCTCCAGTACCCTACCTCCAGCACCCTACCTCCAGTACCATACCTTTCAGTACCCTACCTTTCAGTAACCTACCTCCAGTACCTTACCTCCAGTACCCTACCTCCAGCACCCTACCTCCAGTACCCTACCTCCAGTACCCTACCTCCAGTACCCTACCTTTCAGTACCCTACCTTTCGGTACCCTACCTTTCAGTATCCTACCTCCAGTACCCTACCTCCAGTAACCTCCCTCCGGTACACTCCTTCCAATACCTTACCCTGAATACTCTCCCTTCAATTAAAAGAAAAAGGATCAAGAGCTGGAGCTCAACAGAACAAACCACATGGGAATATAACCACATGGGAATATAAATCTTGAGGTCAATATATTTTGCACTCTCGTGCGTCGTCAGGAGCTATATAATGTTGCAATTCTACCCTCTATGTAGGTTCCTGATGGCACTTCTTAGGGCCATCAGGAACTATAAATCAGCACTGGTAGATACAAGGTGAGTCCACACACACACAGAGTGGACCTAGTAGCGACAGCGACTAGCGAAGAGGCGGGGCCAGGAGCTGTGAATCGACCCCTACAACCACAAATAGGTGAGTACACACACACACACACACACGTTAGTGGTATCTTGAGGCAGGGCCAGGAACTATAACTCAATATTTATACATGCATACATGTGCTAGGAATATCAAGATGTCCCCCTCACAGTATTGACAGTAGCGGAGTAAATGTGTGACTGTACCACACGTTATCTTATCCTAAACTTTTGCCCCAGTCACGTAAACAATACACAAGAGTTGCCTGGCCCTTTTCTACATGATGGCTTTCAGGGGGTGTTACCATTTGCCAAGGGCTCTTGATTCAAGTGATGGCAGCTACCATCCCCTTCCTGAGTTCAAATCTGACCACCTCTCACTCACAGGGAGCTGTAAGATCCTTATGGGTATTCTCACTCAAAGGATGAGCGGCACTGCAGTTAAGTCATATATAGGTCTTGGTACAGCAGAAAACACTCTCGTAGCAGCCAAATACATTATTGCAGACAACTTTATTACCATTGAGACAAACTCCCATCATGCTACGCAGCAGCCAGCAAGTAAAACAACACGTACGAGATAGCATAAATAGTATATATATATATATATATATATATATATATATATATATATATATATATATATATATATATATATATATATATATATATATATATATATATATATATATATATATTAAATATAACATTTTGGTTAGCACAGGACAGGTTAGGTTAGGCTGGTGCTAGCACAGCCCAACGCGAGGCCAAGAGATACGACTCGACCTTTGCAACCACAAATAGGTGAGTACCTAACTGCCTGTGTACTAACCAGTCATTGTGTTCGGGTGAGGCTTCAGAGATGACTGGTGACTGTACCACCCAGTCATCATGTGAAGGTGAGGCTTCAGAGATGACTGGTGACTGTGTACCACCCAGTCATCATGTGAAGATGAGGCTTCAGAGATGACTGGTGATTGTACCAACCAGTCATCATGACGTCCTTACGAACTAGGTCACAGAAACAAGGTTATTGGGTACGTCCTCCTGCGTCACCCACCGCCCATCCCTCCTGCACCGCCAGACATCCCCACCCTTCCTCGTACGTCCTTCCCTTCACCTATCCTCCCACATCGCCTCCCATTCTCCAATCGCCACCCATTCCTGGTTCCTCGCCCTTCCCCAATGCAAGTGGAAGGGTGGAGGTGATAGTGGTGGATGGATATTATTAGAGGAATGATGGTGGTAATGGAAAGATGGTGGTTGTAGAGGTGGGGAGAGTATGGGGAGGGAACGTGAAGGGTGAGGTGGTGTGGGGAGGTGAGGGGGGTGACGATGAGAAGTGAGGGGAACTGAGGGGAGGTGAGAGGGTGCGAGGTGGTATGGGGGAGGTGCAGGAGAGGAAGAGGATGTCAGTGATCAATACCTGGTAGTGTAGCCAGGCGGCCACCCACGTGATACCTCTCCTGCAACACTCACACATGCACTGTGTGTACACTGTACACACACACACACACACACTACCACATACTAGGTGAGTACATACACACACACACACACACGTGGACGTTGGTTCAAACACCCACCCTAACACAAACACGTTTACTCAATTTTAACCGAGCCAACACTACTACTCCAGAGTCACATCAGAATGAATAAGCGAGTCAAGACCCAGGCAATAAAAATGAGTGATACAAAAAATTGTGAAGAACTCCACAATAGATTTAGAAGTTCCTACACGATTATAATCAAGCAAAGTCCAAAATCTGAGGGAGGAACACGACTGTACAGAAACACTATAGGAGGTAAAGGGGAACTAGACAGAACTGGCTAACCAGACCCCGGGGCTTGGTGGCAAAAAGCTCTCGTTACACACGATGAGAGTCCGGGTTCGATTCCCGGCAAAAGGGTGGAAGCATTCGACGTGTTTCCTTACACCTGTTGTCTATGTTCACCCATCCAAGACTTCAACTGCCTCCCAGCCTACATAAGGGGGATTACCAATAGACCCCTGGCTGTCTTTAAGAAGGCACTGGACAGGCACCTAGTCAGTACCTGACCAACCGGGCTGTGGTTCGTACGTCAGCTTTTGTGCGGCCAGTAGTAACAGTCTGGTTGATCAGACCCTGATCCACCGTGAGGCCTGGTCTCAGACCGAGCCGCGGGGGCGTTGACCCCCGAAACCCTCTCCAGGTATCTACCTGGAGGGTATTCCGGGGAACAACGCCCCAGCGACCCGGTCCACGACCGGTTTCCCGGTGGATCACGGCCTGATCAACGAGGCTGTTACTGCTGGCCGCACGTAGTCCAACGTACGAACCACAATCTGGCTGATCCAGCACCGACTTTAGATTATCTGTCCAGCTCCCTCTTGAAGACAACCAGGGGTCTACTAGTAATGCCCCTTAGGCTGGTGGGAGGCTGTTGAACAGTCTTGGGCCCCGGACACTTATTGTGTTTTCTCTTAGTGTACCAGTGACGCCCCTACTTTTCACTGGGGGTATGTTACTTTTTTCAAAGTCTAGTGGAGTTTGGGTTATTTCAGAAATTTGGCATACATTGGCAGTAAAATGGGTACCTGGGTGTTAGTAGACTGGTGTGGGTCGCATCCTGGGACAAAACTGACCTAATTTGCCCGAAATGTTCAGCATAACAAGCGGTTATGGTCAGCTATGGACTGTATACCTTGTACATGTACTTGTAGTAAATAAAGATATTATTATTATTATTATTATTATTATTATTATTATTATTATTATAATGAACAGTATAGCAAGTAGACAGACTGCTGATGGAACTGGACTCAATCAACAAATATAAACGAGACTGGATATCGGATACTGAAGGTCCGACTAACAGCGACGAACAAACCTTTACACGAATACTCACCAGCAGAATGATAATGATGATGATGATGATGATGATAATGATGATGATGATGATGATAGTAATAATAGTAATAATAAAAAATCTATATTTCTACAAGTACGTGGTACAACTTACACAAATCTAGGTAACATCAATGACATACACTATAGAAAGCCCCTCGTTATGCAGAGCATTTCGGGTGACTTAGATTAATTTTGTCCCCCAGGATGCGACCCACACCAGTCGACTAATTCCCAGGTACCTATTTACTGCTAGGTGAACAGGGTCAGCAGGTGTAAGGAAACACGTCCAATGTTTTCACCCGTACTGGAGATCAAACCACGGACACTCAGTGTGTGAGCTGAGTGCGCTACCAACCAAGTTACGGGACAGAAAAACAAGCTATCAAGAAAGACTACATGAACTGGAAGAACAGAAAATCGGAGACATGGCTACGACATACAAAATACTCAAGAGAAATTGTACCACATCAAGTTAGATATTACAAAAAGAGATCAGCACGAATATGACAGTAACACACTACGCTAGTCACCAGAAGCTAAAAAGGGTCCAGAGGTTAAGGGTCAACAACACTCAAACTCAACGAGGTACATTATACAACACATTCGTCTTGGTTATCAATTTAGGAAAAAAAAACGTCAAACGTGTTAACCTGACGTCCAGTTTGTGCCAGTGTACTTACGTCCGTTACTGGCACGCTAGTGTAATAAACAACGTCACCTTGACCGTGGCTCCACATATAATTTCCTTGAGATCGATCAAGGAAGGCGCCACAACCTGCCTTCCATGGAGAAACCATACCACGGGTGGTGTTTGAACCCGCGGTCATAGAGTCTCTGGCCGCGGGTTCAAACCCCACCCGTGGTATGTTTTGTTTGCAATCGTGTCATTACGATTTCGTGAGTCATGTTTTCCATGGTGAAGCTCACGTCTTCACCGACGTATACGCTACATACATTTAGTGAGAGAACTTACAAAATACTTGGAAAATGGGAGATAATCAGGCCCGATTCAAGAAAGGGTAGGGTAGCTCTGAACTGTTGGATTAAGAGCCCTTCACTAACATCAGGGCGGCCCCTTCTCTTTGAAAGGGAGGGACTTGTCATTCTAATTTCGGTCTTCCTAACTCAAAACGTGTTTGATACAACAGGTCGACCATCACTAATCCGACATCATTGGGACCGTTAAATTCCTTATGAAACTCTCGTGCAGTTAACTGAGTTAACTGCACTCAGTAGGCGCCTCATAAAATGGGTGCGATATTTACGCTAGCCGAAATTAGTGACGGAACCGGATTAGTGATTGCTGCATCAGTGGTGGCCAACCTGTATTACCTTAAGACTGTTGGTTTCAGTCATAAACGGGAGACTGACACCTCTAGAAAACTGGTCTCTATGTCAGGCTGTTTTCACAAGTCACGTTTATGACACTGGATATATACTGTACACCGAGAGGTATGCATCTCTCAAAGTATATATACAGAGAGTTTATCTAAATCCCTGTTTCAGGGATTCTTGTCTGGTGGTAAAAACGCTACATGCAACCTTAATGACATTCCACAATATCAAGGTTTTTAAAGGGGTTTTAAAAGGAAAGATTACCAGTCACAAGGAACAGCAGCATTTGCAAAACCCAGGTCAATATACGTTCATAACAGGTCGCTCCTCCTCACGCAGTTGCTGAACCACTACATGGTCTTTGATGCACATGAAAGCAAGCAAAGTGCAGACGTAGTATGCAATGACCTTTCAAAAGCTTTTGACAAGTGCGACTATGGGATAATTACACACAAAATGCGTGCTGAAGGAATAATTGGAAAGGTGGGCGAGTGACATCAATATGAAGTTCAGTGAGGACAAATTCCAGCTACTACGTCAAGGAAGAATCCAGGAAATGAAAAACAAACTCAGACTACTCAACAGAACGTAAGTCGAATGGCAGAGACCTGGGAGCCATAAAGTCAGATCTTACGTTCATGGAGCCCAACAATGTTATTACCATAACGGCAAGGAAAATGATAGGTTGGAAAACAAGAACCTTAGGAACAAAAGATGCTAAGCCAATGATGATAGTCTTTAGGTCTCTTTAAACCTGGAACATTGCTGTGGACTAATGGCTCATTTCAAGACAGGTAAAACTGATGAGCTGGAAAATGTGGAGCTTTCATAGCATGTATAAACTCAAAACACCTAAATTACTAGTAGGACTTGCAGTCTCTATAACTGTACTCCTTAGTACGCAGGCAAGAAAGGTACATCATCATCTACACCTGGAAGAAAGTGGATTGATTGGTCGCTAACCTGCACACCAAAAATCACTACTTATAAACACAAGAGGCTTGGCAGACGGTGTAAAACGTTAAGTGACCACGGATCTTCAACACTTCCTTCATGCATCAGTGGCATTACCTACAAACCCGTCTTCAAGATGGAACTACAGGTTCCTCAAAACAGTCCCTGATCAGCCGGGTTGTGGTGCATACGTTGAACTGAGGGAGGCCAGTACTAACAGTTTGTCTGATCAAGTTAGCAAGCAGGAGACCTGGTCAGGGACCGGGCCGTGGGGACGGTGACCTTCGGAAGCGACTCCTGGTAAAATCATGTAGTCGATAGGCTTTAAACCACATTAACTAGTCACCCAGAACCACTTTTATATCTTGCCTGGACTCACTAGTCAGAAAGGGTCAAATAGGTGTGAGAACGCCTCTTGTGACTCTGGAAGCTTTCAGCACCAATGTATTCTACTTGGAAAAAACATTGATTTGTTACTGGACTGTGTACCCGTAGGTGCCAATTTTACCATAAAAATCGTAAGGTACCTTTTTCTGTGATAAATTGAAAATGTCTTGCTGGATCGACTTCAAACTGTAAATGCTGGTTTATTTTCCTCAATGGAAGATTCGTAGTGCTTGTGGGCAGTGCAGGTCCCAAACTGCTGCGTTTATTAAACAACTGGGATACTGGATTCCGTGATACCTAAAGAACTCTTCTACTGATCGGTTTCAAGCACCCAATGCTAATATATTACTTAGATGAAGGTTTGGATTATTACTGTTCAACACTCTCTTAAGGATGCTTCTGAACCTTTTGGAGAATCTAGACCTCTTGAGTGTATTGCACTAAAACTGCTGTCCCTCTTCAATTATTATTATTATTCACTGAAGGAGGGCTAACTTCGCGTGAATCATACAGTGCCTGGAGGAATTCAAGGCAATCAGGTTCTAAGGAGAGAGACAAGGTCCAATTCCTTTGATCACGAGTCCCTCATCTGCATTATGGCGCCTCCAACGCGGGGGCGTCGATGTGTAATTTCCAGGTGCTGGATGTCTTTGGAGGGTCGAATTATAATCTGTCAATATTTAGAGAACCACACAATGGTCATAATCATAACTATAATTTTTAAAGGGGTGGAGAGGTAAGCCAGTGGAAGGCCTCGGTCAGATAACCAAAAGATCCAGCTGTGGGTCATCATATGACTAAGACCTGCGTCGGGAAACACTTGTCCTGTTTCCTGACAAATCTTACTTAACCTAACCAGACAACATAATGAGGCCTGGTCACAGACCGGGCCGCGGGGGCGTTGATCCCCGGAACTCTCTCCAGGTAACCTGGCTTGTCTATCCACAGAAGTCTGACACAATATAAATGGGATATAATACCAAGGAGTAGATCAGTAAGATATGTAGAATATGAATGTGTCTTCAAGAGTAAACCGGAAAAGTATAATAATAATAATAATAATAATAATAATAATAATAATAATAATAATAATAATAATAATAATAATAATAACAATAATAATAATAATAATATCTTTATTTACTACCAGTACATGTACAAGGTATACAGACCATAGTTGACATCAGTGATATACTACTATATAGAAAGTCCCTTCTTATGTTGAGCATTTCCCGCAAATTAGGTCAAATCAACTAGACTGTGATGAATATGTGGGTCAGCGGGCCACCAACAACGTAGTTGACCAGGCTAGCATCAGACAAGCCTGGCCCATGGCCGGGCTCCGGGAGTAGAAAAGCTCTAGGAACTCATCAAAGGTATAGTAATCGTTATTGCCAAAACGTTTCCCCCGGGTGGTGGGTTTCCTCAGTCGGATTCAAGTGAAGGTACTGACCATCTACTATCAAGGCTGAAGGACTGATTACCTCCCTACTTCTACCGTCTCTAAGTGTTGTAACTGCCTCTATTCGACTGAAGAAGCCTGCTGCGCAAGTACTTTATTTATCAAACATGTGACACATTCACCAAGAGTAGCAACAAAGAGAAATATCTAAAACGTTTCATTTCTAGCTAGTGAAAGCAATAAAAAACAAAGAGGGACTCACCTAAATGTTGATGCTGGTCCGTGGGACTCCCGTCAACCAATACACTAGATGTGATTTAGAATTTTCAGTCACAGATAATGGACAGCAAAGAACTCTGTCACACGAGAACTCTTTTCATTGTTATCGACCGTAACACTGCCTGACACTCCGGGTGGGAGGGGGTTTATATAGCCTAGAATACAGCAGGTTGCCGGGGGTTGCCAGACTCTGCGCACTGGGTGAAGACATCCACCAGTCACGTGAACGATTATTATTATTATGGGGAAGCACTAAACTCGTAGAGTTTATAGAGCGCCTGTGGGAAGGGGATGAAAGGTATTCAGGCTTAATTTAGGGAATTAGATCTGTGCTCCAATTCCCCAGATCAAGAGCCCCTCACCAGCATCAAGGAACCTGCCTTGAAGGGTCACGTGAACAAGAGTTAAGAGGCTCCATTACATAAACCTGAAAATAACTCGCACATAGAATGTGTGACTAGTTAATGGGCGTGTTTCCATAAGGCACCTGCTGTCCATGATCACCTAGCAGTAAGTAGGTACCTGGGTGTTACTCGACTGGTGTGGGTCGCATCCTGGGGGACAAAATTAACTTAAGTTGCGGGAAATGCTCTGCATAACAAGGGGTAATTATAACCATAATTTTTAAAGGAGTGGAGGGATATGCCAGTGGAAGGCTTCGGTCAGATAACCAAAAGCTCCAGCTCCAGGTCATCATATGACTAAGATCCAGGTCAAGAAACGCGTTTCCTGACAAATCTTACTTAACTTAAATAACAAAAAGGCACAATACCGTGACTGGAACGATACACAAATAACCCGCACATAAAAGAGAGAAGCTTACGACGACGTTTCGGTCCGACTTGGACCATTGACAAAGTCACACTAGTATGACTTTGTCAATGGTCCAAGTCGGACCGAAACGTCGTCGTAAGCTTCTCTCTTTTATGTGCGGGTTATTTGTGTATCTTACCTAACCTAACCTAACACTGCAGGACAAACAACAGGAAATATTTAATAATATATCATACATCAGCCTATCATTCGAAAGATGACGAGGACAACGCAACTAGAATTCACAATATAAACAACAGAGCAAGTAAATATATATACATTCCTAAATAGTTTAATTTATATGTGTGTAATTACAACCTGTCATCCATTATAGTTTCCTGTGTTGTCGACTGGATCGACTTTAAAAGTTATGCTTACTCTTTTGTTCAGATTTATGTGATTAATTTTGCTCTCTGTCTCTTGTGTCTGTCATTCTCTGCCAGTTGTCTTTCTGTCAGCCTGTCAGTTCCACTGACTCACTGTGTCTATCGTTCTCTGTCAGTCGTCTTTTTGTCAGCCTGTCATTCTGTCAGTCTCACTGACTCACTGTTTAATGTCTTGCACTGTCTCGTCCTGTCTAAATTTTGTCTGTCCACCATTTTCCATTTGCCTGTCTGTGTCTACTACTGTAGACACAGACAGGTAAATTCACCATTAAATTTCTTTAAAATTAATCAACAAAGTCTCCAGGAATCTGTGTGGCTGTACCTGGGGGTATTTAATCTCATTTTCTTACTGGAAAAACACAAAAAAACACATATACGTAAAATCAGATCTCTAGATGCCTCTCTGTATGCAAATGGAGCAAAGTTCGTGGAGTTTTGTTCACCAGGAAACAGCCTTGTGGAAAATTACATTTATCTGAATGTAACTAATTATGTACATAACAGTAAATGATAACAAAGATAATTATTATTTATCAATGTTACATAGACAAGTAGGAATTTGGGACACCTAGGTCGCAAAAAATGTCCCCCTTCGATACCTACCACTGTCATAACCACAAGTTGCTCTGGACCTATTAATTAAATGAAATATACATACACCAGGAATACTGGTAAATATATAAATTTGTGGACTGTATATTAAAAATAATAAATGGTTATATTACACAATTACATAACAGAAGGAAAATATATCTTAATATCACTCACCAATTTGACTGGATATTAAGTTGTATCATACTCAGAAAAACCTCACTAACTAAATTTATGAAAACACTGGAAAGAATTATACACAAATCTAAAGAGCTTATCTGAGGTTCCTGGAGCTGTCTTGTCCAGTCATCTGATATCTCAAGTTATGCAGGAATGCACATCCACCAATTTCGCCTCCTATTTGAGAGATGTCAACACAACTTTAACCTCTAGAGCACGAAAAATTCTTCCCATTACACCAACGTTTGTACAAAATTCAAAACCAAGATGGCGAGTCCCCTGCACAGAAGCAGGCTTTCCGTTTTCTATGACAAATATTATTAAATACAGTATAGGCCATCTATTTACATATAAATACTGAATTTCTGGAAAATATATGCAGTATTTTCCACACTGTGGCCGGCCGGAGTTTGTTGCTAAACGACTCAAATTGCTCATTTGACAACGGTGGAGGACCTGGGTACATATAGGCTCTGGCATCCATACGGCGACATATTACACAAGATTTAATCACCCTTTTTACACTTTGCTGTCCTTGTGGAATCCAGAAAGTTTCCCTAATACAATTTAAGGTATCTTGTACCCCACCATGCATTACATTTTTTTGGGCATTTAGAACAATTAAATTTGTTAAATGATGAGTTTTGGGCAGTAAGATAGGGTGTTTAGCATAATCACCCAATTCAGCATTTTGTAACCTACCTCTGCACCTAATTACATTGTTCTCTAAATACAGCCCCAATTTCTCTATTAAGGAACCTTTCACAATTTTTCTTTCCATCATCAATTTAATCTCATTTCCATAGATTTCCTCCTGTACCCTCTTTATCCAATATTCAAGAGGATGTGAAAACTTATATGAAATATTCATCTTGTTTAGAAATTTAAACACCAACTTAGTTACATTGATTAGTTTGGGTAAAGAGGAATACCTATTTATATCAATGGCTAAGGAAGGACAAAATATTGGAGCGGTGGTCACAGTAATTTCAACAGGAGCAATATACGCCTTTTGTACAGGCCAATTAGCTTTATTTACCAACCAGCTCGGTCCTTTAAATCATGATACAGCATTTACAAATTTAGCATAAGGTAAAAAACCTCGAGACAAGAAATCAGCTGGATTCTCCTCACCAGGTATATGATTAAATGTTAACATATGCTGACCCAAACTATTATACTTCTCTTGCATCTGATTAATTTCAGCGACTCTGTTTTGTACGTACACAATTTTACTGTTTCCATTATGAATCCATTGTAAGGATACCTCATTATCAGACCAAATTACAGTGTCGCTAATATTTATCTCCTGCAACTTATTTCTTATGTAATTAGCTAATTTGACACCTACATAAATGGCTGTTAATTCCAACTGAGGTAAGGTACGTGATTTAATTGGAGACACTTTAGCCTTAGACATAACAAGAGAAATAACACTATTACATTGAAGATAAGCAACTGCTCCATAAGCCAATTTTGAAGCATCACAAAAAATGTGGAGTACATTTTTCCCATTTGGATTGGCCACCTGGTGTGGGAACTCCAACATTGGAATTTTCTCATAATCACCAATTAATTCATCCCACCTGTTAATGAATTCCTCAGGTAGAATTTCATCCTAAGCACATTTAAGTTTCCATGCTTCCTGAATTAATAATTTCCCTCTTATAGTAAGGGGTGACACTAAACCTAGTGGATCAAAACATTTGGAAACTTCAGCAAGCAAAACTCTCTTAGTTAATTTATTGGGCATACTGTAATTATTAGGTTTTAACATTAACAAATCTCTCTCAGTATCCCAAGTTAAACCCAATACATTACTACATTTTGGCACTTCATCTCCAGGGTAATCTTTACTTATTTTGTCCTTTAATTTGGACGAATTACTATTCCATTCCCTCAGAGGCATATTTGCACTTTGCATTATTTTATTAGCCTCTCCATAAGTCATTAACAGTTCCTCTTCAGTTGACGTCACACCCAGGAAATTGTCCACATAAAATTGTTTGCTCATTACTTTACTCAGTGGACTTTCCATACGTTTAAGGTGTGCATTTATCGTCGCTTGAAGTAGGAACGGACTGGATGTAGCACCAAATAATACGCTCCTAAAGCGAAAGGTTTTCAGAGTGCTAAGTGGGTCACTAGGATTCTCAGGCCATAAGAAGCGGGTACAATCCCGGTCAGCCTCTTGTAAACCCACTCTTAGGAAAGCTTTACTTATGTCAGCCGTAAAGGCATAATTCTTTACTCTGAAATTTAATAAGATATCTCCTAATTTTTCCATCAACGACGGACCTGTCATCAAACAGTCATTTAAACTAGGTACATTTTTGTTACTCCTGGCACTACAATTAAACACAATCCTCAGAGGAGTGGTCTTAGAATCCTTCTTCACTCCGTGATGTGGCAAATAGTGACCATAAATTTTGGCTTGCTCAGGAGGTACCTCTTCTATAAATTTATTAATTAACTGCTCAGCAATTATATCATTATAGGCAGGTAACAATTCTGGTGTCTTACTCAGTTCGCCGAGCTGAGCCTTTAATTGTCCATATGCCATTCTGTAATTAGTGGGCAATTCTGGATGGTTCAGTCTCCACGGAAGTCGCACCCAGTATTGTCCAGATTCAAATTTTACATCTCTCAGGTACTGCTCCTGAGTAAAAGAATCGTCTGGACTTTCTTCATTTACATTTATTCCAATGCTGTCTAATTCCCACAATTTATGCACTGGCTCAACACCATCCTCTATGGAAGAATTATACTGGGGTACGATTTTATGAGTAAGACACACAGTGATGGTATTTGTAGTTTCCTCTAGTCATGAATTATTATTACGAGGAATCCTACCTTACATTACATGGCCTCCTGCAGTCTTCAAAAGGGTGACACCACATTTCTTTACCATACCCTTTACAAAGGAGGCATAATAGTCACTACCTATCAAAATATTTATTGAGCCTACAGAATCATTACTTACACCAGAAGGTGCTAAATTTACATTATGTGAGAGTCTTTCTGTAGCTTTACTGAGCCCTACTGTAGATATTTTCTCTGGAAGTCTATCTACAATTACTGCATTAACACGCTTTTTCTCATTGCCCAACCTGACAGTTACATAAACAGTGTCATACAATTGAGACCTTTTATCTGAGAGAAAACCAGATAATTTTAGAGTTGTGGGATCTCCCATCTGTACTTTCATACCATCAAGACATTTACGTTTTATGAAAGTACGCTGGGATCCCTGGTCTAACAATGCAGTTACATTTTTTGATTTATGCCTTTTATCATCAATTTTTACCTGTAACACAGGTAAGGCTACTTCAGCAAAACCATCATTATTAACATTAGCAGCAATTTTTACATTAGCTACTGTTGTGTCAGGATTGTCAACATTATCATTATTGAAAGTTAAGACACATGTGCAACATCTGGATATCTTTATTGTAGACGTTTCGCCATCCAGTGGCTTTATCAATACAGATTCTAGGACATAATTGGAAGACAGTAGAACTATATACAAAAGATGAGGTAATCAGTCCCTCAGCCTTGGAGTTAGTGTTCACAGCATCGTGGTGGAGGAGAATCTGGAGCAAAGGCAAGAAGACTGGCGGTTATATAGGCGTCAGTGGACAAGGACGTGTAGCAGACGAGGGCATAGTCACTGGTAGGCGGGATTCCCCAGTGGAAGTAGGTCCTTCCTTCTCTTTGGGAAGGACCTACTTCCACTGGGGAATCCCGCCTACCAGTGACTATGCCCTCGTCTGCTACACGTCCTTATCCACTGACGCCTATATAACTGCCAATCTTCTTGCCTTTGCTCCAGATTCTTCTCCACCACGATGCTGTGAACACTAACTCCAAGGCTGAGGGACTGATTACCTCATCTTTTGTATATAGTTCTACTGTCTTCCAATTATGTCCTAGAATCTGTATTGATAAAGCCACTGGATGGCAAAACGTCTACAATACAGATATCCAGATGTTGCACATGTGTCTTAACTTTCATATTGTCGGTATTTTATACCTTTCTTGCACATTATCATTATTGTCAACATTATCACATAGACCTTTACACATGACTATATGGTGTCTTCCTTTGTGACATTGATAACAGAAGTTTAATTTGGCATGACAATCCTTTACATGTGATTACCTAAACACCTGATACATCTGTCAAGTTCCTCCAATCTTTCAACTTTATCATTCCATGAATTGTATGCACTGCAATTCTTAGAAAAATGAGTACCCTTGCAGAAGAGACAATCTCTCTTTTCTCTGACTGGTTTCCTATTAACTGTGCTACTCTTAGGAGGGTACTTATTCTTCTTACCTTGTGGAGAATCATTATTTCTGATTCTTGCTACTTGATAAGTGCCTATGCAACTACTTTTAGGAAATGAATTTTGATTATTAATATTGGGATAATTTTTCCCCTTGTGAAACTTGACAGATACCTCAGAGTTATTATGTGTTGCATCTTTAAAATGAGTTGGTTGGCTGGTCTGCAACTGAACAATTAATTCTTGTAGACCTAGTCTTATTTCCTCCAGACCAAAATAACCCTTGTGATATTTGTTTGAGAGTCATTCAAGTGTTTTACAGCTTAATTTATTCTGTACCATGGCACTCAATAACCAGTCTGATTCCTTCAGATTATATTTATTACTTAAAGTTTTGAGAGTGCTCTCCAGTTTAACTCTAAACTGCTGTAAACCTTTGTAAGTGTGATCTGGAGATTTTAAATTAACAATGATATTCACTAGATCCAACCTACTTTGTTCTGTATTACCATAAGTGACTTTCAACAAGTCAACTGCTTCCTTGTAAGAGTCATCTACATTGGGAAAGGCTTGTATCAGTATGTGAGCATCTCCTCTTACCTGTCCTTTGAGGTAAAATAATTTAGTTACACAGGCTAGGTCACTCCTGTCATGCACAGCTGCTTTAAAAATTGACCAAAATTCCTCCCAATTTTCTCCAGGATTAAACACAGGCAAACACAATTCTGGGAGGTTTGGGAAAGACATATTTGTTGGAGCAGACTGATTAACTGCCTGGTTTACACATTTTAATTTATTCAAGGCCTGACTTTTACAAGAAAGAATCTTTTCCTCTAATTCATAATACTGATTAATCATAAGATCTACTTCACTCTCATCTACACAGTTTACTAATAAATCTCCTTCATATTTGTTGTAATATAATTTGTATGAATCATATCTATTATTTAAAGCATCTAAATACAATTTTAAATCATCAGTATTCACAGTTTCTTGATTCATTAATTCCAAACATTTATTATATGCCTTGGTTACATGACCCTTTCCAGCTTGTAGTGATGCTTTCTTTGCTCTATATTCCATATGTTTGTCTTCTATATTAATTTCCTCATTTTCAGCCATGATGCAATGTATTAAATTCAACTTAATAACACTGATTATGTACTAAATTATGCACTTTATAAAGGTAAATAGTACAACTTACCTTTGAATAAATCCTAGCTACCTGAGCTTAGCAAATACATGTAAGAAAATTCTATAAATTTTAAATGTACATTAATACAAACTTGGCTCATCAAATTTAATATACAAATTAATAAATCCTTGCCAGAATTTGGCATAGCAAAATTATTATACACAATATAATCTTTAGACACACTTTTCTTATCAATTACACATACACTGATATAAATCTTGGCCAGAATTATCTTATCAAATTAATATTATACAAATACATTAATATAAATCCTAGCCACTTTGGCTTTGCAAAATTAATATACACATTAATATAATTAGCTACACTTGGCTTATCAATTACACATACACTTATACACATTAATATAATCTTTAGCCACACTTGACTTATCCAAATTAATATTGTAATAATTATAATCCACTACACATTAAGTAAATTTGTGAATTTAACATCCACCTCCTTCTGTTATTTCACATGTAATTATTAAGTAATTAACTAATTAATGGCTTCACTAATTACCTCCGGCATTGACCTCATCGCTTTATTGCCGTGAGGTTGTGCTGCGCACACGCTCCTGGTTGAGAGGCCTTCCTGCGCAGATTGATTTTCACAAGATGGCGCAGACTGTCAGAAGGCGCGTCAACACTGTGTGCTTTGATTTAGTGCGGGGTGTAATTACGCCTCAGTCCGCACAGGTGCTTCTACCTTTGATTATTCGCGACACATACGGCATTGCTGATCAAGATTTGTATGGAGTATCGCTCAACGGGGCTTACCGAATATTCGTTAAGCTACGATCGACGGCAGTGTATGAGCGCCTGGTGGAGCAGTATCAAGATGGCTGTGTGGACGTAAACTCGGCAATACGAGTTCGTTTAATTGACGTGTCGCGACACTACACTTGGGTGAAGGTACGCAACGTGCCTTTCGAAGCTGACGAGGCAGATATACGGAACGTTTTTGAACGTTATGGTACTGTGCATCTGGCAATGGCAGGTACCTGGGTGGATGGGGCGTACGCCGGCTGGCCGGAGGGTACGTTCAACCTAAAGATGACGCTGAGGCATCCCATCCCGTCGTTTGTCATCCTGGACGACTTTAGGACGCAAGTGATGGTGTATTACGCAGGGCAGCGCAAGACCTGCAGGCTATGTGGTGCTTATGACCATATGGCAGCACAGTGTGAGAGGCAGCAGCAACGACAGGTTGCAGACAGAAGGACGGAGCGAGGGCCTGACCCGAAGGCGGGGCCTGCCAGCGGGACGCCTGTAAAGGGCCATAGTTCGTCTTGGAGTGAGGAGGTGGAGAGAGAGTTCCCGACGGTGGGGTCGAGCCCATCGATGCCTGTAGAATCTACAGTCTCCGCTTTGGTGGAAGGGGAGACCAAGTTGAGTGGAGGAGAACGAGCAGAGGATGTGGCTCTGGAGCAGTTGACGGAAAAGTTTTTGGAGACGAAGAGAGCTGGAGATGATGTACAATCGGTGGTGGGACCTGAGGAGAGTGAGGACGAGAGGAGAGACAGCCAGCTGACTGCAGGTGCCTCTTCTACGGGAATGGTGACCGTGGTCGAGGTGGCGGCGGAGGTGCATTGTGAGGCATCCCCCGACCAGACCATGGATGCAGAGAGTGTTCGGCGGAAGAGGGCGGCAACGCACTCTGATTCCGATGATGTCTTGACCCCGGCGCAAAGACCGGGGAAGAAACCGTGGGCTGATGTGGTGAGTGGAGGCGCCACAGGTGTGTCCGGTCAGGTGTTCGACCGGGGAGGGAATAGAGCTCACTGTGGTGAGCATGGTGGGAAAAATAGGAAGGCTGGTGACGTGTCTATGAAAGGAGTTACAGGGCAGCGTGTAAAACCCTTAAGAAGGTTTCAGGTGTATGACTGTGAATGTAAATGGGTTGTGTATGAATGTGAAGCGTTTGTGGCTCCAGGGGTTTCTGAGGCGTCATGCCATAGATATTGTATTCATGCAGGAGCATAACTTTAAGGCGGGTCGGGATTTGAATGTGGACGGATATCGTGTGTTTGTGGCATATTCGGACCGTTTGAAAGGTGGGGTTGGAATTCTGATTCGGGAGACAAGCCCGTTTGTTGTAATTAGATGTGAGGGAGGGGAGGAGGGTAGGGTACTCCGGGTAGATGGATGGTGGAGAGGTGAGCGACTGGCAGTGGTTTGTGTGTATGCGCCGGCGGAGCGTGATGTACGGGTGAAGAATGAATTTGTGCGTGATGTTTTGGTTTATTATTTGAGATCTCTTCCCTCGGTAACAATCATGGGCGGTGATTGGAATTGTATAGTACGTAGAAAGGATGTGGAGCCACGGGGGGCAGGGTGTTTTTTGGTTAGCCTAAGGGATCTTTTGCTGGGCGTGGGGTTAAGGGATGTTATTGGAGGTGGGGACCTAATGGTTGAGCATACGTTTCATAGACAGGGATACGCGGCCAGGCTCGATAGGTTATATGTGACGAGAAGTGTGCGAGTGATGTGTGTGCGTACGGTGGAAGCTGTTTACACGGATCATAGAGCTGTTTATACGGACTTGACTTGGGCCAGCTTACCTAAGAGGTATCCAGGGTATTGGAAGTTAAATGTGAGACTTCTTGGGGTGGAGGAGGCGGGGTTAGATTTTAGGACAATGTGGGAGAATTTGTGGGGAGAGGGTAGGGATGTGGGTGACTTGCTGGGGTGGTGGGATGGGGTAGCTAAGGAGAGGATCCGGCAGTTTTATGTGCGATGGGGAAAGTACCAGGGTTGGATGACGTACGGGTTGCAGCAGTATTTCGAGGGTAGGTTGCAAAGTTGTTATGAGAGGGGCGTGCAGGCAGGGCAGTATCCCATGGAGGAAATCGAGTTGTTAAAAGGAAGGATTCGTGATTTGCAGAATGATAGATTTGATGCGGTGAGAGTGCAGGGTGGAATTGAAGAGGCGGTGTGGGGTGACCGACCATCGGCCTGTGTGTTAAGGGGACAGAGGCAGCGACGTATGGCTATGGAAATTGATAGGCTGGTGGTACATGAGGACTTAGGTGGATATAGGGCGGGACATGAGTTAAGAACAACGGAGGCAATGAGTGATTACGTTGATAGGTGGTTTGGAAAAAATTTACTGAGTGTAGGGGTGGATGGGGAGGCTTTCGGGAGGTTGGGGGAGAATGTATCTTGTGTGCTAAGTAGCAGTGATCGCATGGCGTTGGGGGGGGATATTGAAGAAGGGGAGGTGTGGAGGGCTTTGGAGGGGATGGCACGGGGTAAGGCTCCAGGTCTGGATGGCTTGCCCTGCGAGTTTTATGTGAGCCATTGGAATGTGTTGAAGTCCTTCTTAGTAGAACTAATGAATACGATGAAAAGGGAGGGGAGGATGGGCAGGTTGCAAGGAACTGCGGTTGTGGTTTTAGTGCCAAAAGGTAAGAAACAGGACACGGTGCGGGACTTTAGGATAATATCATTGCTGTGTGCTGATTATAAGATTTTTGCAAAAATTTTAGGAAATAGGATGAAGTGTGTGGTGGATAGAGTGGTTGCGAGAGGACAATATGGTGTGTCTGGGAGGACGATGTATGACGGGCATAGTATTATAAAGAATTTTGTGGAAGGGTCGGGAGGGGAGCAGGGGGGGGGTGTCTTAGCGTTAGATTGGCAGGCGGCGTATGATAGTGTAGAACGTGAGGTGTTGTGGTATATATTAAGGAGGCAGGGTTTTGGGGAGGAGGTGGTACGTTGGGCAGAGACATTGTATACAGGTGTGGGAGTGTGTGTACAAGTAAATGGGAAATTGGGGAAGTGGGTATCCATGGGTCGGGGTATTAGGCAGGGTTGTCCCCTGTCTCAATTGTTGTTTGCCTGTTTAACAGACCCTTTCTATAGAAAGGTGGAAGCGTGTATGGAGGTGGATTGGGGAGTAGGAAGTGGAGTGCAGGGAATAATAGGGTATGTGGATGACACGACAATACTCGTGCGAACGCAGAGGAGTTTACGTGCGGTTGGAGATGTTATTGATAATTTCGCGGGGGTTACCGGGTTAAGAGTTAATGTGGAAAAATCAAAATTACTGGTCTTAGGAGATTGGGTGGGAAGAGAGAGTTGGGGAAGGAATGTACGTTGGAATATGGTGGACAGGATAAAAGTGTGTGGAATAGTGTATATGCGTAGTGCGAGAGAGGCGAGGATGGTTAATTCTGGACTTGTTGTGGATCGAGTGGTGGGGCGATTGGATGGGTTGAGACCAACTCATTTGACAGTACATCAGCGTGCGATTGTTGTGAATGTGTTGTTATACAGTAAAGTCTGGCACGTGGCTGCGGTATATCCGTTAGCAGGTCCGGATGTTACGAGGCTGTTAAAGAGGGTTTTCCATTTTCTTTGGGGTTCCGGGTGTGAATGGTTGAGTAGGAGTGTGGTTACTTTACCGGTCAACAGAGGAGGATTGGGGTTGATTGATTTACGGTTAAGAGTCAAGTGCATTTATTTGAAGTGGGGGTTACGCCGTGTGCGGGGTCATGCAGGGAGGGGCGTGAATGGCTTGCATGAAGAGGTGCGAATGTGGTGGGGAGGGTCGGAGATGAAAGTGTGTGAAGACGTGTTGCGGGCGTTGCTGCATGTACGGGACCCTAATAAAGTTCGAGTGGGTGTTTTGGAGCGTGTTGTAAGGGCGAAGGTAGTCGTGAAGGCTGAGAGTATCTACCCTATGTATGCGTGGAAGGATATATGGGAAAGATTACGGTTGATGCGCGTGCGTCCAAATGTGCGAGAGGTATTTTTCCGTTTTCTCCATGGTATACTGCCGTCGGGTGCTGCACTTAAGGAAAGAGGGTTGATGGTGGAGGGCGCGTGTCGGGTGTGCGGGGATGAGGAGACTGCGTTTCATGTAGTGTATTTTTGTGATAATTTGGGGAGTATCAGGGAATGGATGGGTAAGGTTCTGAGGACAGTGGGAGGAGGCGGGATATTAGTATTGAGGGCGTTAAGTTTGGACGTGGGAGGCGTCGAGGCGCCTGTGCAACGTGCAATCACGTATATAATTGCGGATTTTGTTTTTGTATCCTGGGCAATGAGAAGGAATGGGGATTGGGAGGTGCGCAAAAGGGTGTTGGCGGGGACCATTTATAGAACGTTGTGTTATAATCGGGAAATATATGGAAGTCGCTGGGACCAGGCTTTTTCAGCAGGGTACCGTAGTATGAGTGTGAGAGCATTGTTAACGTTGTGAAAGGGGGGGGGGGGGAGTGAATTTCAGGGGATGGAACGGGCTTGTCTCCGGGGTTGGGTATGCACAACGGCTGGTTTACTGTGTGTATCTGTGTAATGCGTGGTTGAGGAAAATGTGGTTGTGTGAGTGGATGTGGTGGTGAAGTTATATGTGTTATAGATGTCTTAAGTCAGAGTCTACTGCCTTCTTTCTTTGTTGAAGTACTTGATGTACCTTTCGGCTATGGCCTGGCAAACGGGGTTTTGTGTGTTTGTACCGAGCATTTTATTGCTATGTTATATAATGTGTATAGCCTGTAGATGAGTGCGGAATGATTATGGCTTTTTCTAGTTTTGTGGCTGACTCGTAAGACTTGTGGTAAGGCGAGTATGTACTTTGTTTTATCATGAGATTGTGATGTAGGTTCTTTCGGTTATCGATTATTTGTGTTGGTTGTGAGTAACCGATATATTTATATATTTATCATACTATTCTTCTTATTGTATTGTATTGTGCATTGGCAATGTCCCAGTATATTATGTAAATAGTGTATACCCGAAGGGATTATGGTTTTATTTATATTATTGAACCTGCTACAGGGGTCACCTACATGTTATGTTCTTGTTGTTGTTCTTGTGTACATAGGGTTAAGATTGCCCATCTTCTTAATGTTATGTTTTGTCACAAGCGATATTTTCTAGTATAATTGTGTAACCTCTTGTGTTTGTTAATATTGTGTTTATTTGCTATTGTACGTTCTGAGAGATTGTTTTCAAAATGTGTTTATATACAATGTGTATCAACCCTAGTTTAAGGGTTTTTATGTTAAGCTATGTATTGTATTTTAAATAAAATAAAAAAAAAAAAAAAAAATATATATATATATATATATATATATATATATATATATATATATATATATACACAATTACATAACAGAAGGAAAATATATCTTAATATAACTCACCAATTTGACTGGAGATTAATGTGTATCATACTCAGAAAACCTCACTCTAACTAAATCTATGAAAATAATGCTGGCCAGAATTACACACAAATCTAGAGAGCTTATCTGAGGTTCCTGGAACTCTCTTGTCCAGTCGTCTGATATCTCAAGTTATGCAGGAATGCACATCCACCAATTTCGCCTCCTATTTGAGTGGTGTCAACACAATTTTAACCTCTAGAGCACGAAAAATTCTTCCCATTACACCAACGTTTGTACAAAATTCAAAACCAAGATGGCGAGTCCCCTGCACAGACGCAGGCTTCCCGTTTTCTATGACAAATATTATTAAATACAGTATAGGCCATCTATTTACATATAAATACTGAATTTCTGGAAAATATGTACAGTATTTTCCACAAGCTTTAATCAGATTACACATTTAGTAGTTAAGATAGACTTTACACCCCATTAAAAAAAGCAAGGATCACCACATTTATCCTAACATGATATCCTGACAAGTATTCTGGTAGAATAAAGGGGATAGTGTGTGTAAATTCGTGAAAGTCCAGCTTACTGATATGTGGGCTGTTTCCTTGATGGATGCCCAATATTTTTTTTGTCCTCGTGTGACTAGATCTAAGCCTAATAACTGGTGGTTCTGGTTAATGGGGATTAAGGCCTATCGCCACACGAGGGTTATTAATGGCCCCAGTGTAGACGATGAGGTTGATACCTCACTAACCAACATTGTATGTATTCTGAGGGGTGTTAGGTTTGATGTTCTGTGTATACATACTGCGAGAAGCAATGTATACATACTGAGAAGCAATGTATATATACTGAGAGAAGCAATGTATACATACTGAGAGAAGCAATGTATACATACTCAGGGGGTATACATCATTTGCCCCTCAAGGAAGGTTCCTTGATGTTGGTGAGGGGCTCTTGATTTAGGGAATTGGATCTGTGCTCCAGTTCCCCGAATTAAGCCTGAATGCCTTCCACATCCCCCCCCAGGCGCTGTATAATCCTCCGGGTTTAGCGCTTCCCCCTTGATTATAATAATAATAATACATCATTTGTATATATCTGGTGTGGGAAGGGGTTACTCCAATCCCTATTTCCGAGAATTAAATATTCTTGATTAGTGACATATAAACGAAATAGAGCTTTAAATTACACAAACAAATGTATACTTACCAGCTACATTTTTTTCTTCAGGGTTAACGATATTATTTGCTTACCAATGTTGCTTATCCTAGAAGTAAGAATAAGCTGCAACAACACGGGCTAGAGAATTATGGTGACTAATACTCAGTAAAAAGTTATTTAACTCCTGAGGCTAGATAAGATTATTACATTCAAAAACATACGCTAAACCCGTGTGGGTCATGCAGCGCTGAGGCAGGTAAGAGATCCCCCTCAAGCATCACGTAATAGTCTGGCCTCTCCAAGTAACAGGGAACTATAGCTTGATATATAGACCTGGTTGAGTATGATAATGCTATACATTATTAGCATACTATATAGAAAGCTTCCCCCCCCCCCCTTCCTTGGTTATGCAGAGCATTTCTGGCAACTTAGGTTAACCTTGTTACCCAGGATGCCACCCACAGTAGTTGGCTAATACCCAAGTGTAACGGGAACAGGAACAGAACGTGTAGGAAACATACCCAACTTTTCACCCGTTCTGGGAATCGATCCTCGAAGCTCAGTGTGTGAGCTGAGGACGCTGTCAACCAAGTGACAGCAAGATGAGCCTATAACACGCGTGCTATAAGAACAATACGTTGTATTATATAACATGTGTGCTATAAAAACATTATAATCTATAAACCATACCCCCGGCCGGGATTGAACCCGCGGTCATAGAGTCTAGCAGCTCTAGCTGGTCTAGTAGCTAACGCGACGGGCTGGAGTTTGAGACTCTATGACCGCGGGTTCAACCCCGGCCGGGGTTATGGTTTGTTTGCAATCGTGTCATTACGATTTCTTGAGTCATTATAATCTATAATATGCTTGCTATAAGAATATGAGACTAAAATCTATAACATGTGCTCTATAAGACGTTATAGTCTATAACATGCGTGCTATCCCTTACTTTACACATTATTAATACCATGTTAGATATCCACTACCTTGGTTAGTATGGTAAAAATACCACGGTGAAAATATTACCATAACACGTACATCTTGGGAGGAATGTGTGTGCGTATATGTATGTAACCTGTGTGTATGTAAATGTGTGTTAAATCTGTGTGCATGTAAATACGTGTTAAATCTGTGTGCATGTATATATGTGTGAAACCTGTGTGTATGTAAATGTGTGTTAAATCTGTGTGCATGTAAATGTGTGTTAAACCTGTGTGTATGTAAATGTGTGTTAAATCTGTGTGCATGTAAATCTGTGTTAAATCTGTGTGCATGTATATATGTATGTAACCTGTGTGCATGTAAATCTGTGTTAAATCTGCGTGCATGTATATATGTATGTAACCTGTGTGCATGTAAATCTGTGTTAAATCTGCGTGCATGTATATATGTATGTAACCTGTGTGCATGTAAATCTGTGTTAAATCTGCGTGCATGTATATATGTATGTAACCTGTGTGTATGTAAATACGTGTTAAACATGTATGAGAGCCTAGTCCCCGAGTCATGTGAAGGGAGCAACATTATATCTTGTGTAGAGAAACAAAACAGTGTTAAATCTTACAACTCACTGCCTTTACATTTTAATCCACAATATATAGAAAAGTTTACCCAGTATACAAGGTGACTCTGTGGGTCGATTTTTATATATTTTAAAAGTATTTTACATCTATCTTTATTGTTTTTAGACTCTGTGCAATAAATCCCTCAGTAACTACATTGTTAGATTTGTCATAATAATAATAATAATAATAATAATAATAATAATAATAATAATAATAATAATAATAATAATAATAATAATAATAATAATAATAACAAAACATTATTATTATTATTATTATCTTGCGATAATGGAATTCAGAGCCTCGACCCGTCATGAAATACTGATATCTGTTATCTTTATATTACACCAGTGACACATATAACAGGATAATGCATATATATATACATATATATATATATTTTTTTTTTATTCGCCGGTATTCTCCCGGCCCGGGTCTTTTCCAAGTAGTGGTGACCCGGCCTTGGCTCCCTCTCTGGGGAGTGTCTCGAGACTTAAGTCTCCCATGGGAGGAGGTACAGTACCTCCTCATCTTTGGGACCAAGTGTCCCCAGGCCTAGCCACATTCCCCGCCCTCACGGGGCTCGTAGGGAGAAACTAGGCCTCTGGTCTGCCATCTACCCCGCCTCAAAGGGGCTCGTGGGGATGGCAGTCTTATGAGCTGCAGATGGTAGCAAGCTCAGGCCTCTCTTGACCTTAACAGATATATATATATATATATATATATATATATATATATATATATATATATATATATATATATATATATATATATATACACACACACACACACTTTTAATAACGAAATTCTGGTATGTTTCTCTGTTCATGCAGCAGCGCCACGAGTACACTGAGAGACAACACAATAAGTGTCGGGGGCCCAAGACTGTTCAACTGCCTCCAAGCATACATAAGGGGGATTACCAATAGACCCCTGGCTGTCTTCAAGAAGGCACTGGACAGGCACCTAAAGTCAGTACCTGACCAACCGGGCTGTGGTTCGTACGTCAGCTTGCGTGCGGCCAGCAGTAACAGCCTGGTTGGTCAGACCCTGATCCACCATGAAGCCTGGTCACAGACCGGGCCGCGGGGGCGTTGACCCCCGGAACTCTCTCCAGGTAAACTCCAAGTAAAGTGTCGTATATTAACAACTGTTTTCAGCTGCTGTTATATTTGCTGCAGTTGTTGCATGTGTTCCTTCAGTTCTGCATATGTTGCTGTACTTCGTGTCGCATATGTTTATTTTAACCTTCCGTTTTCTGTGTTGTTCCAGTGATTGTTACTCCTGGTGCTGTTGCTGCTGTTGTTGATACTTCTGTTGCTGCTGCTGTTGTTGTTGTTACTGCTGCTGTTGTTGTTGTTACTGCTGCTGTTGTTGGTGTTACTGCTGCTGTTGTTGGTGTTACTGCTGCTGTTGTTGATGTTACTGCTGCTGTTGTTGGTGTTACTGCTGCTGTTGTTGGTGTTACTGCTGCTGTTGTTGATGTTACTGCTGCTGTTGTTGATGTTACTGCTGCTGTTGTTGATATTACTGTAGACAGCCTGTACTGTCTGCACAGACAGCCCATGCTGTCTGCCAGCTTAGTTCATATTTCGCGCCAATCAGGTGCTGCCATCTATAGGCCTTGCCACTTCAGTATGCCCAGACTTGCCTCACTCTCACTCACAAAGCGGCCTGGCATCAAGGAACAAGTACTCCCAGCTCTCTCTCGTGGGCATGGCCCTGCCCGGGCCATGGGCACAAACACACAAGGCTGTGTAACCCACCACTACTTAACAATAAACTAAGAAGCCTCCGAAGAAGTATATCATTTAATCACCGCTCTACAGCCTACCAAAAAATAAACCCCGTTATAAATGGTGACAGCGGTGCTCGCAGCAGTTGTGTTTGCCTGGAGAGAAGGAGGAAGAGGTATGAAGTCATCTTCACTTCATCACCCTACACAAGAAGCATCCGTCTCTCAACGAGTTATCCTGATGTCGTGTCTGCACGTTTGAGCACCCAGACACAGGTACAAGCAGGATCCAGCCGAAATTTGCTGAATTTCTTCGAGAATTGTACGTGGCGTCCCAGTGACCCCACGCTACAGCGTCCCACGCTAGTGTCCCACGCTGTTTCTCAAGTCACGTGTTCAGCGTCACTTGTATGTTGCTGCTGTTGTTGTTCAGCTCAGCACAGCTGTTTCAGCAAGCCAGAGGTGAGTTTTGTGGTGATTTCTGCGTCCAGTGTGAGCTTCTCCACGTGTTTGTGGGTGGAGGAGGAGGAGGAATGGCCAGATGCCCGCCCTGCCATACACTCACGCACGCTCCTCGCCACCACACTACCATACACTCACCACTGCCCACTCCCTCTGCTGTGTTTTCTGCTGTTTGTCATGTGAATTCATTGCCAGTGCTGTGTATCCGAGTGCCCGAGGCCACTCGAAGCTACGTGGATTACGACGTCACGTGGGTGTGGCCGATGTCACGTAGACCTACAAAGCCACGTGAGTTACCAGATGTCCCAGGCCACATGCTGTGGTCTGCTGCCCGCATCACATCGACGCCACCCACGATGCTGCCCGACTTCATGACGTCACGATGTCTGCTGACGTCACCTCACGATGTCTGCCTGACGTCACCTCGAGATGTCTGCTGACGTCACCTCACGATGTCTGCTGACGTCACCTCACGATGTCTGCTGACGTCACCTCACGATGTCTGCCTGACGTCACCTCGAGATGTCTGCTGACGTCACCTTGCGACATCACGCCTGACATCACATGATGTCACATCGAGTGTTCTAGTAATTATTTCAGTATTGTCGAGAAGATTGAGAGAAGATATATGTCGTGTGTTAATTAATTCCTCTCAGTCAGTGTTCTCACATTTTAGTATGTCTTAGTGTCAGTTTTGTGCACAGAAAAGCATCATTTGCTAGTTTAAGCCATGTTGTACCGTATGTACAGCTGTGTGTTTTTTAAAGTTTCGTGTGTCCAGTGAGGTCTGGCCCAGCCAGACCTGAGTAGCACCACTGTGTTAAGTCACCCGCCTGACCAGTGTTTGACAGCTGATTTCTCAGCCCTGAGCGTATGAGCCCCCTTGTACAGAAAGCTTTTATGCTCGTCGCTCGTGTTGTTCTGCAGAATCGTACCTGCTACGATTCCCATCGAGATTTGTTTCACTTCACCTCCAGACCTTCAGAGTGCAGTTATATGTAGAGAAACAAGTCTGGGGACGCTTAGACTAACCTCTGCTATAACTCCAACTGTCGAGAGATGATACTCGCCAAGCCGCAGTCAGCCCTGTCGGCAGGCGCTGTGTCAGCCTCGTGTCACAAGCTTCAGTGAGCAGCCTGCACAAAGAAGATGTCACTTTGACTGCTAGCTCTCTCACTGCAGTCTGGTGTATGATGTTACGACTCCCAGATGTTTCGCCCAGTCGTCTCTGCAATGACTCGCTCCACGCTCGCCGGCAGTGACAGCCCAGCGACAGTACCAGCCGAGAAGTGTCCTCCTGAGTCGCTTGCCAGAAGTCCTGCCCAGTTGCCGAGTTTTGTCGACGCCTCACTCGAGGGCACCAGCATGTCGTGCCCCAGGTTGAGTGAAAACCTGCAGCGACTCCTACGATGTCTGCTTCACCGTTCCAGAGGAGACCGTACCCTGTTACGTCACAGCTCAGCCGCAGCAATGTCTCCCGTGTTGCAGTATCTGTCCAGACGCAGGAAGGCGTGCAGTGATGCCCTTCGACGCTCACTGCCTATGACCACGATGTTTAGCACACCCCGCATGTTTTTTTCTTCCCTCCCTGTAGGAAGTTTTTTTTTCCCATGTCCATATGTATATATATGTTTTTATTTTGTGTTCTGTGCCCTGTTCCTACGAGAGAGAGACCGAGTTTCTTTTACTACCAGTATTGTCGCATCGGGACGACGCGCGGTAGGTGGCCGAGCGTATGTAGACAGCCTGTACTGTCTGCACAGACAGCCCATGCTGTCTGCCAGCTTAGTTCATATTTCGCGCCACTCAGGTGCTGCCATCTATAGGCCTTGCCACTTCAGTATGCCCAGACTTGCCTCGCTCTCACTCACACAGCGGCCTGGCATCAAGGAACAAGTACTCCCAGCTCTCTCTCGTGGGCATGGCCCTGCCCGGGCCATGGGCACAAACACACAAGCCTGTGTAATCCAATACGACTTAACAATAAACTAAGAAGCCTCCGAAGAAGTATATCATTTAATCACCGCTCTACAGCCTACCAAAAAATAAACCCCGTTATATTACTGCTGCTGTTGTTGGTGTTACTGCTGCTGTTGTTGGTGTTACTGCTGCTATTGTTGGTGTTACTGCTGCTGTTGTTGGTGTTACTGCTGCTGTTGTTGGTGTTACTGCTGCTGTTGTTGATGTTACTGCTGCTGTTGTTGATGTTACTGCTGCTGTTGTTGATGTTACTGCTGCTGTTGTTGATGTTACTGCTGCTGTTGTTGATGTTACTGCTGCTGTTGTTGATGTTACTGCTGCTGTTGTTGATGTTACTGCTGCTGTTGTTGATGTTACTGCTGCTGTTGTTGATGTTACTGCTGCTGTTGTTGATGTTACTGCTGCTGTTGTTGATGTTACTGCTGCTGTTGTTGATGTTACTGCTGCTGTTGTTGATATTACTGCTGCTGTTGTTGGTGTTACTGCTGCTGTTGTTGGTGTTACTGCTACTGTTGTTGTTGTTACTGCTGCTGTTGTTGGTGTTACTGCTGCTGTTGTTGGTGTTACTGCTGCTGTTGTTGATGTTACTGGTGCTGTTGTTGATGTTACTGCTGCTGTTGTTGATGTTACTGCTGCTGTTGTTGAAGTTACTGCTGCTGTTGTTGATGTTACTGCTGCTGTTGTTGGTGTTACTGCTGCTGTTGTTGATGTTACTGCTGCTGTTGTTGGTGTTACTGCTGCTGTTGTTGGTGTTACTGGTGCTGTTGTTGATGTTACTGCTACTGTTGTTGTTGTTACTGCTGCTGTTGTTGGTGTTACTGCTGCTGTTGTTGGTGTTACTGCTGCTGTTGTTGATGTTACTGGTGCTGTTGTTGATGTTACTGCTGCTGTTGTTGATGTTACTGCTGCTGTTGTTGATGTTACTGCTGCTGTTGTTGATGTTACTGCTGCTAGCATTACCGTTTCTGCAGTGGTTGCTGTGCACCTGCTGCACTTCTTGCTGCTGCTGCTGCTGCTAACATCATACCTGCTGCTGCAGCAGTAGCCGCTGTCCTCGCGGAAGTGCCATGTTTTCATGGGTAATAAGAGAAAACGGTAATGTGGGTCTGATGTGATTTCGCTAAACTGGTGTGAAGGCTCTGCTCTGATCCTCCCCTCAAGGAAGGTTCCTTGATGTTGGTGAGGGGCTCTTGATTTATGGAATTGGATCTGTGCTCCAGTTCCCCGAATTAAGCCTGAATACCTTCCACATCCCCCCCCCAGGCGCTGTATAATCCTCCGGGTTTAGCGCTTCCCCCTTGATTATAATAATAATAATCTGCTCTGATCCTAGAGCCGTGAGGTCACTCCTGTCCTTAATGGTACCAGCTCCTGTGTCACTGAATCACTCATAAATACATCTATGTGTCTTGCAGAAACAGTTATACAGTTATATTATGAAGACAGTTTTTATACGCTGTAGCTCGGAGTGTTATCTGGTTTATCAGTTACCATGGCGATTTTGTCTACGAAGATTTCTCAGTTGGGTCGTGTTCCTCGGGCAGTTAACATCTGTGAAAATCACAAAATACAACACAAAAAATAGGCACAGGGGAAGTATCTTAAAATATACGTAAAGGACAAGTTGTGCCAGTCTTAAACTTTAGAAGTCACTTGTGTTTCTCAGTTGGTGGTGATAATGATTTTCAGTATTGGATTGAGGTATACGATATAAGCTTATCAATGGTGGCGCGAGCTTTGTTGTCTAGTGTTTCTGCGATTACCACCAGCTGGGTAGGTGTTAGTGCACACCACCAGCTGGGCAGGTGGTGTTAGTTAACACAACCAGCTGGGCAGAGGGCGTTGGTAAGCACTATCAACTGGCGCTGTGGCCGGCTGAGAAATGAGAACTACTGGCATCCGGTCTGTACCCAGCCCAGCGCCCCGCTCCCAGGTGGCCGCTGGGAGCCAACCTCTGCCCCTGCCCAGGACGAAGTTCAACATCACTACTTCTCCCACGGACACACCACCATTCCCGTCATCCCCCACCATCCAGGGCATCCCTGTGAACAACACTAAAAATACGAGTGTATCATCTGAGATCGAACCTGAAAACTCTGTGCTGGAACAAAATGAAACTAATAAGACATTACAGTCAAAAGATGGGGACGGTGAGGAGTCTATAATAAGTTCGCCAAGTAAGTTTCAGTCGGAATTAACTCGTGCATCACTACACAGAAAACCAGTTAGGAAGGCTCCCCCAAAACCACCTAGAACCTTTAGTCACCAAGTGACTCTTGCACAGGAGTCTGCAGAGCGCGATAGAATGTCTGGGTTTTTAAATTATAAGGTTCCAGAGCAGCTAATTGCTCCCAAACCTGCTCCCATCCCGTCCCGACCAAAGCTTATAGATATTCTATATAGGCCAAGCCCTTCTCAGAAGGCGGCCTCTGATTCAAAGGCTAATCGTCGTTTTATTTCTAATACAGACTGGAAAAAGACTCAGATAACAGTGAGTGAAGCTGCCCCAGGCAAGATGGCCACATCATTGGTTGTAGGCTCTTTGCCGTCAAGAGGTGATCAAGTGTCTAATGTCACATTTCAGGCGACATCTAGGAAGACACTACCACGACAGTCAAATGCCTCAGAAAGTGGCAGAGGCAGTGTTGTTACACAGTCATTCAGCCGACACGATGTTGGTGCTAGACGCTCTATAAACAAGATATCCAACACTCGAGGTGTCCCTTTTCCTCCACCTGCTATGCCACCACCAGGTGTTCCCTCATCTGCACCGCGACCATGTGTTCAGACAATGGGTTACTCACGTCCAGAAATACCCACACGTCCAACTGCTGCCCAATTAGCTCCGTATCTGGGGAATAAGAAAGCTAACTGGCCACGAGACAGAGTGCCTGGGTCCTTGGGGATTCCTTCAAGGTCTCAGACAACCGCTTCTTCCAGCGTCAGGGTTGTCGACCAGGACCCCGTGTGCACGCCTGCAGATTTCGAGGACAATTGTAAAGAAGTCTTCAAGTGTATCAGGGCAGCAAAGGAACATATTGGTCATGGACGACATATCCAGGTCAGGTTTCATTTATTGAGAACAATGTCCACCACTGCCTCGAGAGGCGAGGAGTGCGGAACAAACTGCCAGATAGTGAACATTTTGGGCAGTTTCAAATTACGTGAATGGGTAGGGATAGGTAGGCAATCTTGATTTTTATGATAGCTGCATTGCGGAAACTAAAGCTAGAAATGTTTCCCATGTTATATTCCATTATAAATGGGTTACAAACATGAGATACGAACTCTATCAGCGTGAGATTGGAGATTCCAGTAAGGCGATGAGACCATCAAGTACTCCACTATGGGTTTAGTAGCTATGAGAGCTGAAGTTACAATATTAACACTTGTCTAGCATGTGCCCTCCCTAGTGCCTATCTATTTTTATATAATAGCTAGAAGGAAGATTTATCACTGTATATACATTCAACATTATGCTTGTTATGATAATTTCCCAATAACGTGAAAACAAATAATAAAAAGTACTGTTTAACAAGAGAGAGAGAACCTGGAATTCATTCCAGAAGAAGAAGCCATTTGGTAAGCGTATTGATACTAACTGGAGTCGATCTGGAGGGTGTTCCGGGGGTCAACGCCCCCGCGGCCCGGTCCATACTGGTTCTGGTTTGTTAATAGTGGCGTTCTGTTATTGTATGTGTTTATTTAACATTTATGGTTGTAGAGATTAACGTGAATACGTGTGGTTGTTGCAGGCAGTCAGTCAGTATCAGGCGGCGCTGACAGCGATAGACCGAGTGCTGAAGGCGCAGGTGCTGAGCATTACCAGTGATGAACACACCAGACAGAGGTTCTTCCAGCTGCAGCAGGAGGTCTTCGTCGCCAGGTGAGCACTGGGGGTAGAGAGGTATTATCCTTCAGGGGGCCACGGGTATTGCCCCCCCCCCTAGGGAACTGTAAACGCAATGCACGGCTCCATGAATATGTATGATAGGGCCCAAGAGGCCTGGAACCAGGAAATTTTCAAACAGTTTTGAAGGTAAGTGGCAGGACCAAGAATTGAATCTCAACCCAAGCAAACACGACAGCATGAGTGCACACACGTACACACACGGTGTTATAACCCTTTCCTGAGTATACACACACACACACACACACACACACACACTAACCCCTTCCTGAGTACACACACTCATTGCTAGATTTAACCTCTTCCCCACACACTTTCAAGGAGCAGTGAGCGTAACATTATAAATAATTCAATTGGTATTTTATCTTCCTGAACGGCGGTTGTCGTTCAAAAGAATAAGTTGTGGACATTAAAACAATCACAACTTCGTCAATTTCCCTGACTTAGCAATAAAAAAATATTAACAGCAAACCTCTATTATACCATTTTTCAAATCCATCCAGAAAATAGTAAGAGAAATATCATCATCATTAGATGATGATGATGATGATGATGATAATAATAATAATAATAATAATAATAATAATAATAATAATAATAATAATAATAATAATAATAAATCTTTATTCATACAAGTACATGATAAAACTTATACAGACCATAGCTGACACCCATAACATACTATATACAAAGCCTCTGGTTATGCAGAGCATTTCGAGCAAAGTAAGTTAATTTTGTCCCCAAGATGCGACCCACATTAGTCGGCTAACACCCAGGTACCTATTTTAATGTTAGGTGAGCAGGGACAGCAAGTGTAATGTGACTAACACCCAAGTACCTATTTACTGTTAGGTGAACAGGGGCAGCAAGTGTAAGGTGACTAACACCCAGGTACCTTTTCATGGCAACTTTTCAGAAAAGAGACGCTGAACGGGTTCAGTGATGCCCAGGCGGCGGTGAAGCCGACTCCGGGCCTCTCCACGGACACTCCGGCTCCGGGAGCACCACCCACTTACGATGATGTTCTTAGGGAGGACCAGACGCGCTCACGAGGTACTTACTGCCTTACTGACGCCTGCCGAGGGTATGGTGGAATATTTCTGTGGCTGTTGTAAGAGCTGTGGTGCAGCTGGTTGTGTGGTGGTTGTAAGGGCTGTGGTGCAGCTGGTTGTGTGGTGGTTGTAAGGGCTGTGGTGCAGCTGGTTGTGTGGTGGTTGTAAGGGCTGTGGTGCAGTTGGTTGTGTGGTGGTTGTAAGGGCTGTGGTGCAGCTGGTTGTGTGGTGGTTGTAAGGGCTGTGGTGCAGCTGTTTGTGTGGTGGTTGTAAGGGCTGTGGTGCAGCTGGTTGTGTGGTGGTTGTAAGGGCTGTGGTGCAGCTGGTTGTGTGGTGGTTGTAAGGGCTGTGGTGCAGCTGGTTGTGTGGTGGTTGTAAGGGCTGTGGTGCAGCTGTTTGTGTGGTGGTTGTAAGAGCTGTGGTGCAGCTGGTTGTGTGGTGGTTGTAAGGGCTGTGGTGCAGCTGTTTGTGTGGTGGTTGTAAGGGCTGTGGTGCAGCTGTTTGTGTGGTGGTTGTAAGGGCTGTGGTGCAGCTGGTTGTGTGGTGGTTGTAAGGGCTGTGGTGCAGCTGGTTGTGTGGTGGTTGTAAGGGCTGTGGTGCAACTAGTTGTGAGGTGGTTGTAAGGGCTGTGGTGCAGCTGGTTGTGTGGTGGTTGTAAGGGGTGTGGTGCAGCTGGTTGTGTGGTGGTTGTAAGGGATGTGGTGTAGCTGGTTGTGTGGTGGTTGTGAGGGCTGTGGTACTGCTGGTTGTGTGGTGGTTGTGAGGGCTGTGGTACTGCTGGTTGTGTGGTGGTTGTGAGAGCTGCGGTACAGCTGGTTGTGTGGTGGTTGTGAGGGCTGTGGTACTGCTGGTTGTGTGGTGGTTGTGAGGGCTGTGGTGCAGCTGGTTGTGTGGTGGTGGTAAGGGCTGTGGTGCAGCTGGTTGTGTGGTGGTTGTAAGGGCTGTGGTGCAGCTGGTTGTGTGGTGGTTGAGGGCTGTGGTACTGCTGGTTGTGTGGTGGTTGTGAGGGCTGTGGTACTGCTGGTTGTGTGATGGTTGTAAGGGCTGTGGTGCAGCTGGTTGTGTGGTGGTTGTAAGGGCTGTGGTGCAGCTGGTTGTGTGGTGGTTGTAAGGGTGTGGCACAGCTGGTTGTGTGGTGGTTGTAAGGGCTGTGGTGCAGCTGGTTGTGTGGTGGGTGTAATGGTGTGGCACAGCTGGTTGTGTGGTGGTTGTAAGGGCTGTGGTGCAGCTGGTTGTGTGGTGGCTGTAAGGGCTGTGGTGCAGCTGGTTGTGTGGTGGTTGTAAGGGCTGTGGTGCAGCTGGTTGTGTGGTGGTTGTAAGGGCTGTGGTGCAGCTGGTTGTGTGGTGGTTGTAAGGGTGTGGCACAGCTGGTTGTGTGGTGGTTGTAAGGGTGTAGCACAGCTGGTTGTGTAGTAGTTGGGAGCTCAGTAGCATCTTAATTACTGTACCACAATTAATAATAGTAATAATAATAATAATAATAATAATAATAATAATAATAATAATAATAATAATAATAATAATAATAATAATAATAATAATCGTAATTACGCAGTTATTAAGATAAGGAAAATATCGTGTGAGGATCTCTGAGATAAGATAACAAAACACTGACCCATGACATATATACCATTAATACAACAGTATACATAAAATATACATATAACTTACATGATACAAGCAAAAAATACTGAAATATATGACAGATAAAACATACACAGTTCTGATATATATATATATATATATATATATATATATATATATATATATATATATATATATATATATATATATATATATATATATATATATATATATATATATATATATATATATATATATATATATATATATATATATATATATATATATATATATATATATATATATATATAGTTAATAATATTTGAATATAATGTTGAGATTTTGCATGATGCATTAACATACTTGTTACTGATATGTTAATTATATAGTTTTGCAGAGAATGGCTTATAATAATATTAATAGTAATAATTAAATATAATTAATTATAATAATAATGTGATAATAATAATAATTATAATAATTAATAGTAATAATAATTATAATTCATGTTAAGCGGTAAACCCATGTGGGTCATTTAGTTCAAGACGTGGTGGAGGCTTGATCCTCCGTCTTCTGAGCGCGTGACAGACGGCTTTCCTATTTGTACTCACTTAGATGCTTCTTATAATTTTATATATTTTTTTTTTAAGATAAAGTATCAGGGGTACCAGCAAGACAGCCTCTACAGCAGCATGGATCAGCAAGAGTGTCGTACCATGATGGGTCTCCAAACATACCGTGCCATCTTGGGTCTTCGGCCGTGCCTCGGTCTTCACAGTTGGAGCAAGGTAGACCTAGACGAAGTGCCAAGCCTCACACTGTTGCCTTGGCGTCTGGGCCGCCATTATCGATGCCCCAGCCGCCCCGGGTAACACGCGTGAAATCGTCTTCACTTCGCGCACGCCCGGATGATGTGGTACTGGTGGACACCTCTGGTGAACCACCCTCCGGCACGCCACTCTCAGCTCCTGTCAACTTCACCCTCCGGCCGCTCGTTCCCACCAAAGTATCGCCTCCAAGGTCAAAGTCCTATCATCGTACCCAAGAACAGCCTATTCCAGTAGCCCTTGATAAACACACAGAAAAAATAGCCACGTATGCAAAGTCCTCTCAACCAAACAAAGCCTCTTCTCTGAAGACCTCTCAACCAAACGAAGCCTCTTACTCAAAGTTCTCTCAACCAAATGAAGCCCCTTGTCCAAAGTCTTCCCAACCAGATGATAATGCCTCTTATCCAACGTCCTCTCACACTTCCACTGAAACACAAGTTCGCAAACCAAGAACTTCCAGCACAGTGAACGAAACTCCAATCATTGACCCAGTTTTTTCCCCGCCGTTTGACGAAGCTCTGTTTCGCCAGGCACAAGCCTTAGAGAAATTTGAAGAGCAGCGGAAAAGGGAAGTACCAGCCGTGGCTGTGAAAGCTGCAACAACAGAGCCTTCAGTCACGGGGTCATTAGGAGACCGTGGTTTGGTTAGTGAATCAAGCAATCGCCGGACCGATTCCAGTAAAGATGACGGAATCAATACCTCACCTTCAGGTGTTGGATCTGTCGTCTGCGCTGAAAATAATCTAGGCTCTGAAACATCACCACCATCTGCCTCTACTAACTCTACTTTTATTAATGACCCGTTTATGAATATAGATCCATTTCCCCCAGTGGATCCGAATACAGTAATAACTGACCCTGTTTTTACGGAGGATATCCAGTCTTCTTCCCCGCTGGTCTTCAGTGATGGTCCTCCTCTAAATCTGGGGATAGACAGTGATAAAGACTCAGTGAATAAAAGAAATTCTACTAAAATGGCTGTGAAACCGCTGGTAGTAGCAGGTGGTGTAAAGCCGTCAGGCAACGCTGCCTCTCCGGTTGATATTGGGCAAGCTGGTGCTGCTTCTCTAGATTTACCACACGACACTGAAGACAATACATCATATGATGAAGAAAGAAATTCCATACTCGAGGCTCTAGATTTTGCTATCACTCCAACTAAAAATCATAAAAAAGTGTCACCTCAAAACTCAAAGGTATCAATCCGTTCACGATGTTATTCTGAATATATGTTACTGGATTGTTCTTATGGAACTCTGAACACTTACATCGAGGCTTCTAAAGAAGTTTGTGCCAAGCGAGCATCAATTATAGAAGAATTTGATCCACTTATGTCTCACTCACAAGAAACCAAGAGTCCTATTGTGTTTTCCGATGACAATGTAAACAATGAAAATGCAGTTGAAACTCGTGTAGAGGAAAATAAAGTAAACAATATTGACTTTGAGCAGCTAAAAACAGTAAACAAGCCCAGAAATAATGGCAAATTAGAAGATTTGAATAAAAAGACTCAACAGAAGAAAGAAGAAAGTGAGGTGCTCTTTCCTCGGGTATTCAACGAGGAAGGAGCAGTAGGAGTCTCTGCAGACTTACATGATGGAGCAGTAGGAGTCTCTGCAGACTTACATGATGGAGCAGTAGGAGTCTCTGCAGACTTACATGATGGTAAAGGTGCTGAAGGCATTCCTGATAACCTCTACAACAGTGAGGAGCCAACACCATCATATTTTAACAACGCGGATACCAAAACATCCGTCTCCTCTTCCACGGGTTCCTGTACATCATGGCCATCAGATTTCACCAAGAACTCGTCGTGGCCGTCTTCGCCGGTTACCCCGCCGTCAGAAGTGGAAATGGGGTCGCAATGGTATTCCGATGAGGAGGAACCCAAGGTACTGCCAACAAAAGACGTGGGCCGCTCAACCTTCCATCGGCTCTCTACACATCAGGTATGTGTTTGTAGACAGACTCCTTTCTCAGTATATGTCGCAGAAGAGACAGACTGGCTGTCTCTCTCTCTCTCTCGCTCTCTACAATACTGGTTAAGGTAAACTGTCAGTGTATATACACTGAGAGAGAAACACCTCTCAGTGTGCTGTACATATACTCCCTCTGTGTATGTGCACACCTTCCTGAAAGATACACACCTCTATGTGTACACACTAAGTGATACAAACATCGTGTGTATACACTAAGTGTATACACTAGGTGAACATAAACTAACTCTTTATAGTAGAAAACTAACATCTTAATCTTGTGCTAGGATGGTGATGATCGGGCGGAGACCATGGGCGGCATAAGGAGTTTGGGCGGCTTCAGAGACCTGTTAAGGATTCGTGAGGGAGTGAAAATCTTCTTCATCCATACTGATGGGGTCGTCACCTCGCCCTGGAACAAACCATTCCTAGCTGCTTCCAAAGGTAGCTCAGGTTTACAAGCACCATATACATGTACTAGTTTCAAGAGTACTTTGATAATAATAATAATGTTTATTTTTACAAGTACATATACAAGGTATACAGGCCTAACTGACATCAGTAACATACTGATACATAGCAAGCCCCTTGTCGGGCAAATTAGGTCAGTTTTGTCCCGAGATGCGACCCACACCCGTCAACTAACACCCAGGTATGTAGATGAATGGTTCAGAGAACCGACATGTTGTTGAATTAGACACATGTGTCTAATTCAACAACATGTCGGTTCTCTGAACCATTCATCTACATTCCTGTCAGACACTGCAACTTCTTGGGATCTTAATATTTGGGAATTCTTCACTTGCCTAACCCTTGGGCACGACCTACTTCCACATTGGGCAAATGTGACACCACCTACGACTGCTGCCCCTCACCTGTCTACGGTTTATAAGCTGCTGCTCCGCTCATATGCCGTATTCTATTCAAGATTGATGGACTGACCACATCGACTCAAGGCTGAGGGACTGATTACCTCATTCTCCTCCTGTTCTTCAAGTTTCTCCTTTGTATGGACTGATGAAGCCACTGTGTGGCGAAACGTTTCCTCAATAAAGATACCCAAGAGTTGCACATGTGTCTAATTCAATAACACCCAGGTACCCATTATACCGATGGGTGAACATGGACAGCAGGTGTCTTTAGGAAGCACGTCCTAATGTTTTCCAGCCGTACCGGGGATTCGATCTCCGGACCTCAGTGTGTGAGCTAAGGGCGCTAGCGATCGAGCTACTTTTGTTTATATTCAAAGTGTAATAAACACAGATTTTGGGGTAAATGTACATAATAATGAATAATCTAAGCACTGAATTGGGTACTGTGAATGTGTATATAATTTATAGTGTCTTCATGTTACTCGCTAAGCACAAGTGTATGTTGGAAATAAATGGTATAAAATACCGACACAATGGAAATATAAACACATATGCAGTTTAATGTGATCCTTTATTGACAACGTTTCGCCCACACAGTGGGCTTTTTTTCAAGTCACATACCTTCCACCCCAGGTACATCTGTTTGTGACTTGAAAAAGCCCACTGTGTGGGCGAAACGTTGTTAATAAAGGATCACATTAAACTGCATATGTGTTTATATTTCCGCAGGTATATGTTGCTTTGAGAGTGTGTGTGCCGTGAAAGCATTTATTAGTTCAAAATACATATGTGTATGCATGTTGGTAATGTCTGCAGGGACGCTGTAATATCATCAAAACGAGAAAGTCAAGACTCTTGCCAGCATGACGCTCGTATTTTGTTTCTGCTTTCCTTCTGTGCTACGTGAAAAACAATATATATTGTATGCGTGTGTGTGTGTGTGTGTGTGTGTGTGTGTGTACTCACCTAATTGTACTCACCTAATTGTGGTTGCAGGGGTCGAGACTCAGCTCCTGACCCCGCCTCTTCACTGATCGCTACTGGATCCTCTCTCTCTCTCTCTGCTTCCTGAGCTTTGTCATACCTCTACTTAAAACTATGTATGGTTCCTGCCTCCACTACTTCACTTGCTAGGCTATTCCACTTGCTATTCCACGTGTGTGTGTGTGTGTGTGTGTGTGTGTGTGTGTGTGTGTGTGTGTGTGTATGTGTGTGTGTGTGTGTGGGCCTTGTCCCCGTTCACACCTTTGTACTGCAAAGGTACTTACAATCTTGAAACTCTTCAAATTCATTTGGAGGAAAAAACAAAGTGTTTTTTTTTTATTTGTAGGTTCAAAGCCTATATAGGGTATATACACACCGCAAGAGGGCAGTTAAAGTTTATAAACACGAAGGGTATATACACCGAGAGGTATATGTCTCTTAGTGTATGTACTGAGATTTCAACTTATTCCATATTTTAGGAATTAAGCGTATTCTTTACTAGTGAGGAACAAGCAACACGTGCAATACCTAGGGCATATTTATCTGAAGATGTCTTCAAATAAAAATATGCAGGTGTTACACGTGTTTAATTCCTCATCTTATCGGTACTGTATACCATTATTTTAATGACCCTTGAATGGTGAGCAGATTACATGAAGCCTTAATTACCCTCAACTAATAATTCCTTAAGAATGCAGTGTGGGACGTTACTAATACACACTGTGTATATTAATATATATATGTGTTACATGTTAGATCATGCTTCCACCACTTGTTGAGTTGAATAAATCACATGGGTTCATTGCTTAACATGAATTATCAAAAATTACCATACAGACACCAACATGATCTGGCGTGTGGGGGAAGGTGTGGTGCTGAGGGTAGGCAAGAAACTCTGGTCCTGCAATTTACACAGCAAAACTACCTTGGTGCTACGATCTTCTGGTATCTATATCTTCAAAGAAGTTCCTGGCAAGCTTGAGTGTGAGTACCTCCCTCTCTCTCCATTTGTATATAACATAAAGGAGGAACACTGCAGTGCATTAGTGTTCGTAATGAAGCTTACAGAATCCTTGGCTTCATAGCAAGAAGTATAAAATAATAGGAGTCCTCAGGTTGTTCTTCAACTCTATATATCCTTGGCTAGGCCTCATTTAGATTATGCTGCACAGTTCTGGTCACCGTATTACAGAATGGATATAAATGCTCTGGAAAATGTACAGAGGAGGATGACAAAGTTGATCCCATGTATCAGAAATCTTCCCTATGAGGAGAGACTGAGGCCCTGAATCTGTACTCTCTAGAAAGGCATAGAATTAGGGGGGATATGATTGAGGTGTATAAATGGAAAACAGGAATTAATAAAGGGGATGTAAATAGCGTGCTAAAAATATCTGACATAGACAGGACTCGTAGCAATGGCTTTAAATTGGAAAAATTCAGATTCAGGAAGGATATAGGAAAACACTGTTTTGGTAATAGAGTTGTGGATGAGTGGAACAAACTCCCGAGTACCGTCATAGAAGCTAAGACGTTGTGTAGTTTTAGAAATAGGTTGGATAAATACATGAGTGGGTATGAGTGGGTGTGAGTTGGACCTGACTAGCTTGTGCTACTAGGTCGGATGCACTGCTCCTCCCTTAAGTGACGTGTCTGACCTCACTAGGTCAAGGTATTGGCTTAAGCCGGTACGAGAATTGGAGCTGCCTCGCATGGGCCAGATTATTATTATTATAATCAAAAAGAAGCGCTAAGCCACAAGGGCTATACAGCGCATGGGCCAGAGGCCTGCTGCAGTGTTCCTTCTTTCTTATGTTCTTATGCAACAGGCCTACTGGCCCATACTTGGCAAGTCTTTCTCAAATCCATCCTACTAACAAGTGTATTTGCCCAAACCATTTTCAATGCTACCCAAGCAATATAGTTTTACTGTCTTCCAATTATATCCTTGAATTGGTAGTGATCAAGCCACTGGATGGCGAAACGTCTACAATAAAGATACCCAGATGTTGCTCATGAGTTTAATTCTTCATCTTCCCAGTGTGCGAAACTAACATCTTCCTTGAGATACGAGCATTAACTTAATAATGGTAGAATTACCGACAATTGTCAGGTCACAGGACACAGATACAATGTGACATTTTACTGTGGTAACGGCTACACAAACCCCGGCTGGCCAGGTACTGATTTTAGATGCCTGTCCAGCTCCTTCTTGAAGACAGCCAGGGGTCTATTGGTAATCCCCCTTATGTATGCTGGGAGGCAGTTGAGCAGTCCTGAGCCCCCTGACCTGGAGTTTACCTGGAGAGAGTTTCGGGGGTCAACGCCCCCGCGGCCCGGTCTGTGACCAGGCCTCCTGGTGGATCAGCGCCTGATCAACCAGGCTGTTGCTGCTGGCTGCACGCAAACCAACGTACGAGCCACAGCCCGGCTGATCAGGAACTGACTTTAGGTGCTTGTCCAGTGCCAGCTTGAAGACTGCCAGGGGTCTGTTGGTGATCCCCCTTATGTGTGCTGGGAGGCAGTTGAACAGTCTCGGGCCCCTGACACTTATTGTATGGTCTCTTAACGTGCTAGTGACACCCCTGCTTTTCATTGGGGGGATGGTGCATCGTCTGCCAAGTCTTTTGCTTTCGTAGTGAGTGATTTTCGTGTACAAGTTCGGTACTAGTCCCTCTAGGATTTTCCAGGTGTATATAATCATGTATCTCTCCCTCCTGCGTTCCAGGGAATACAGGTTTAGAAACCTCAAGCGCTCCCAGTAATTGAGGTGTTTTATCTCCGTTATGCGCGCCGTGAAAGTTCTCTGTACATTTTCTAGGTCGGCAATTTCACCTGCCTTGAAAGGTGCTGTTAGAGTGCAGCAATATTCCAGCCTAGATAGAACAAGTGACCTGAAGAGTGTCATCATGGACTTGGCCTCCCTAGTTTTGAAGGTTCTCATTATCCATCCTGTCATTTTTCTAGCAGATGCGATTGATACAATGTTATGGTCCTTGAAGGTGAGATCCTCCGACATAATCACTCCCAGGTCTTTGACGTTGGTGTTTCGCTCTATTTTGTGGCCAGAATTTGTTTTGTACTCTGATGAAGATTTAATTTCCTCATGTTTACCATATCTGAGTAATTGAAACACTGTGTATTATAAAATATAAATATATCGACTAGTTAGGTGTTGATGAGGCTTGATGTTGCAGGCAAGGCTGTAGGGATCAAAGTACCAGCCAGGGTGAGGAAAGCACAGCATGAGCTGCTGGGTCATATTCTGCGAGAGAACACACGTATTGAGGACGAGAGGCCCTCTGGTATCACCAACGGTAAGTTTACACCATGACTGGCACAGTAGCCGAAGAACACTGAATGCAGTGTAATACGTGTAACCTGGAGTGAATACCATTTGTCCCTATGTGACACGAAGAGGTAAAACAAATCCAGAATTGGTCAATACAATTTAAACCTGTTCTGACATCTCGTATTCTGTTTAATTATAACCATTGTCCTGCTTTTACACACCCCAGTTCTTCCCATGCTGTCTAATTATAATTTTCCTGCTATTACACACCCCAGTCCTCCCCATGCTGTCTAATTATAATCATTTTCCTGCTATTACACACCCCAGTCCTCCCCATGCTGTCTAATTATAATAATTTTCCTCCTATTACACACCCCAGTCCTCCCCATGCTGTCTAATTATAATCATTTTCCTGCTATTACACACCCCAGTCCTCCCCATGCTGTCTAATTATAATCATTTTCCTGCTATTACACACCCCAGTCCTCCCCATGCTGTCTAATTATAATCATTTTCCTGCTATTACACACCCCAGTCCTCCCCATGCTGTCTAATTATAATCATTTTCCTGCTATTACACACCCCAGTCCTCCCCATGCTGTCTAATTATAATTATTGTCCTGCTATTACACTCCCAAGTCCTCCACATGACTATTTTTGCCACCTGAGGCCTAGAAGAAAGTTCCTATTAGAAATTTTACCCTTGAAGAAGGCTTTGATAAGTTTATATATGGAATTTATACCCTTCAATGGTATGGGAAGTCAAAATTATGCAAAATAGTCGTAATTTTTTCGGCTGTTCTTTAAGCTGGTAATTACCTGGAGTTTACCTGGAGAGAGTTTCGGGGGTCAACGCCCCCGCGGCCCGGTCTGAGACCAGGCCTCCTGGTGGATCACAGCCTGATCAACCAGGCTGTTGCTGCTGGCTGCACGCAAACCAACATACGAGCTACAGCCCGGCTGATCCGGAACTGACTTTAGGTGCTTGTCCAGTGCCAGCTTGAAGACTGCCAGGGGTCTGTTGGTAATCCCCCTTATGTGTGCTGGGAGGCAGTTGAACAGTCTCGGGCCCCTGACACTTATTGTATGGTCTCTTAACGTGCTAGTGACACCCCTGCTTTTCATTGGGGGGATGGTGCATCGTCTGCCAAGTCTTTTGCTTTCGTAATGAGTGATTTTCGTGTGCAAGTTCGGTACTAGTCCCTCTAGGATTTTCCAGGTGTATATAATCATGTATCTCTCCCTCCTGCGTTCCAGGGAATACAGGTTTAGGAACCTCAAGCGCTCCCAATAATTGAGGTGTTTTATAATAAAATGCAAAGAATAAATTCTTCAATACAGCTATAAACTAGTAGAAATAAAGATTATTATTATCAGCATCATTATTATTATAATTATCATCATAATAATTTTTAATTATAATTATTATTATAACCTATCTCAGCTATCGCTAAAGGAGCCTCATCTGCAGCTTCTCAACTCAAAAAATATGCTGAAGAAAAATCAAGAACTACCAACACGGCTTTTGTGAGGCAGAACTCACTCAGGGCATGTGAGTACTTAACACTTATAATGACCTTCATGTGAGTACTTAACACTTATAATGACCCTCATGTGAGTACTTAACACTTATAATGACCTTCATGTGAGTACTTAACACTTATAATGACCCTCATGTGAGTACTTAACACTTATAATGACCCTCATGTGAGTACTTAACACTTATAATGACCCTCATGTGAGTACTTAACACTTATAATGACCCTCATGTGAGTACTTAACACTTATAATGACCTTCATGTGAGTACTTAACACTTATAATGACCCTCATGTGAGTACTTAACACTTATAATGACCCTCATGTGAGTACTTAACACTTATAATGACCTTCACGTGAGTACTTAACACTTATAATGACCCTCATGTGAGTACTTAACACTTATAATGACCCTCATGTGAGTACTTAACACTTATAATGACCCTCATGTGAGTACTTAACACTTATAATGACCTTCATGTGAGTACTTAACACTTATAATGACCCTCATGTGAGTACTTAACACTTATAATGACCCTCATGTGAGTACTTAACACTTATAATGACCTTCATGTGAGTACTTAACACTTATAATGACCCTCATGTGAGTACTTAACACTTATAATGACCCTCATGTGAGTACTTAACACTTATAATGACCTTCATGTGAGTACTTAACACTTATAATGACCCTCATGTGAGTACTTAACACTTATAATGACCCTCATGTGAGTACTTAACACTTATAATGACCCTCATGTGAGTACTTAACACTTATAATGACCCTCATGTGAGTACTTAACACTTATAATGACCCTCATGTGAGTACTTAACACTTATAATGACCCTCATGTGAGTACTTAACACTTATAATGACCCTCATGTGAGTACTTAACACTTATAATGACCTTCATGTGAGTACTTAACACTTATAATGACCCTCATGTGAGTACTTAACACTTATAATGACCCTCATGTGAGTACTTAACACTTATAATGACCCTCATGTGAGTACTTAACACTTATAATGACCCTCATGTGAGTACTTAACACTTATAATGACCCTCATGTGAGTACTTAACACTTATAATGACCTTCATGTGAGTACTTAACACTTATAATGACCCTCATGTGAGTACTTAACACTTATAATGACCCTCATGTGAGTACTTAACACTTATAATGACCTTCATGTGAGTACTTAACACTTATAATGACCCTCATGTGAGTACTTAACACTTATAATGACCCTCATGTGAGTACTTAACACTTATAATGACCCTCATGTGAGTACTTAACACTTATAATGACCCTCATGTGAGTACTTAACACTTATAATGACCCTCATGTGAGTACTTAACACTTATAATGACCCTCATGTGAGTACTTAACACTTATAATGACCCTCATGTGAGTACTTAACACTTATAATGACCCTCATGTGAGTACTTAACACTTATAATGACCCTCATGTGAGTACTTAACACTTATAATGACCCTCATGTGAGTACTTAACACTTATAATGACCCTCATGTGAGTACTTAACACTTATAATGACCCTCATGTGAGTACTTAACACTTATAATGACCCTCATGTGAGTACTTAACACTTATAATGACCTTCATGTGAGTACTTAACACTTATAATGACCCTCATGTGAGTACTTAACACTTATAATGACCCTCATGTGAGTACTTAACACTTATAATGACCCTCATGTGAGTACTTAACACTTATAATGATCCTCATGTGAGTACTTAACACTTATAATGACCCTCATGTGAGTACTTAACACTTATAATGACCCTCATGTGAGTACTTAACACTTATAATGACCTTCACGTGAGTACTTAACACTTATAATGACCCTCATGTGAGTACTTAACACTTATAATGACCCTCATGTGAGTACTTAACACTTATAATGACCTTCACGTGAGTACTTAACACTTATAATGACCCTCATGTGAGTACTTAACACTTATAATGACCCTCATGTGAGTACTTAACACTTATAATGACCCTCATGTGAGTACTTAACACTTATAATGACCTTCACGTGAGTACTTAACACTTATAATGACCCTCATGTGAGTACTTAACACTTATAATGACCCTCATGTGAGTACTTAACACTTATAATGACCCTCATGTGAGTACTTAACACTTATAATGACCCTCATGTGAGTACTTAGCACTTATAATGACCTTCACGTGAGTACTTAACACTTATAATGACCCTCATGTGAGTACTTAGCACTTATAATGACCTTCACGTGAGTACTTAACACTTATAATGACCCTCATAATGTACCTATAACATATTTATAAATGCACATTTAAAATTGTACTACTGTTCATTTAGCTACTGTTTATTTAGCTACTGTTTATTTAGCTACTGTTTATTTAGCTACTGTTTATTTAGCTACTGTTTATTTAGCTACTGTTTATTTAGCTAATGTTTATTTAGGTACTGTTTATTTAGCTACTGTTTATTTAGCTACTGTTTATTTAGCTACTGTTTATTTAGCTACTGTTTATTTAGCTACTGTTTATTTAGCTACTGTTTATTTAGCTAATGTTTATTTAGCTACTGTTTATTTAGCTACTGTTTATTTAGCTACTGTTTATTTAGCTACTGTTTATTTAGCTACTGTTTATTTAGCTACTGTTTATTTAGCTAATGTTTATTTAGCTAATGTTTATTTAGCTACTGTTCATTGAACTGTCTAGTTCTTAATTAGTATGTAAGCATTAGGATTAATTAATGTGCCCAACATGCATGCTAGTGGCTTTCTTTTGCCTAGCATACACTTCAGAAAAGAAATCTGTAGAAAACTGAGTCCACGATGTGACTGATTCCCATTAGATGAAGTATAGGGACGTGAGAACCCAGGTGTTGCTTGCGACCTCCATTCGTAGGATGTGATGAATGGTTTGAAAAACCGACAAGTTGAAGATTGAGACACTTATGCAGCATATGGGTAGAATCGTACATTCTACAAGATTGATGGACTGAACACATCGACTCCAGGTTGAGGGACTGATTACCTCATTCTCCTCCTCTCCTTACGCCTTCCTCTTTGTATGGACTGATGAAGCCACTGTGTGGCGAAACGTTTCCTGAATAAAGATTCCCATATGCTGCATAAGTGTCTCAATCTTCATTCGTAGGATGTTCTTAGGTTAGATAAGATTCACCAGGAAACAGGACAAGTGTTTTCTGATGTCAGTCTTAGTTATGTGATAACCTGCCACTTGGAGGTTTTGGTCATATAACCGAGGCCTTCCACTGGCTTACCCCTCCACTCCTTGAAATATTAAGGTTATAATGCTTAATTTTTTGGGCTATTCTAAGAGTTGGTAAATCCCAAGTAATAGTCACTCTAGGCCTGTTAGAAGGAAAGCTTAGGCTATTATAAGAGTAATTCCCTAGTAATAATTACTCTAGGCCTGCTAGAAAGAAACCTTAGGTTATTTAAAGAGTAGTTCCCAAGTAAGAGTAACTCTAGGCCTGCTAGAAAGAAACCTTAGGCTATTCAAAGAGTAGTTCCCAAGTAAGAGTTACTCTAGGCCTGCTAGAAGGAAACCTTAGGCTATTCAAAGAGTAGTTCCCAAGTAAGAGTTACTCTAGGCCTGCTAGAAAGAAACCTTAGGCTATTCAAAGAGTAGTTCCCAAGTAAGAGTTACTCTAGGCCTGCTAGAAAGAAACCTTAGGCTATTCAAAGAGTAGTTCCCAAGTAAGAGTTACTCTAGGCCTGCTAGAAGGAAACCTTAGGCTATTCTAAGAGTAAATCCCAAGTAATAGATATAGTATCTTCAGGCCTGCTAAAAGGAACCCTTTAAATTCACAGTGGAATCCTTGATAACATTCCTCCTCACCTGAGTGAGGTCTTCCTGTTCAGGCTGATAGATTTCATCACAGTATAATGAAACAAACTGAAACACAGCTAGCTGTCACTTCCATAGTATAATGCCCATACGTAACAGTGCTTAACGTATACTTAACCTTGTTTAACGAAAAACTGAAATTAAGACACATGTGCAACATCTGGGTATCTTTATTGTAGACGTTTCGCCATCCAGTGGCTTTATCAATACAAATTCTAGAACATAACTTGAAGACAGTAGAACTATGTACAGAAGATGAGGTAATCAGTCCCTCAACCTAGGGGTAGGTGCGAAGAGCACCATAGTCGTGGAGATTCGTCTACAATAAAGATACCCAGATGTTGCACATGTGTCTTAATTTCAACTTGTCCGTATTATATACCATTCGTACACAACAAAAAACTAACTTGTTGATATAAGCTATAGAGAATAACATATGCCTATCTTGAATATAGTGTAATACTTATGTATCTTTCAGTGAGAGGAGTGTCTAGGCATCTCAACAACCTTGCAGGGCTGACAGGAGGCAACATGACAGTAAGTGTTACCTAGACAACTGGAATTCATTGCCTAGTTTCCTTGCATTTCATTGAATTAATTATATTACACTGTGAATAGCCAAAAAAAAGTGCAATGGACACTTGTCATTACTCAGTAATAACCCACATGAAGACAGAAAATTAATTAATCTGTATATTTCAACCCCTACAGGTAACTATATTTATGTGTACCTGTACCTGAGTACAGGTACTCAGGTACACATGTACCTGTACCTGAGTACAGGGGGTCGAAATATACAGATCAAGTAATTTTCTGTCTCCATGTTGGTTATTTTTGACCATATTATATTATATTACTCAAACAACACCACTGATCGAAGATTTAGTTATTTCTGTCTATACAAAAACTCACCCAGAAATAATGTAATTAAAGTAACAAATATTTACTGATGGGTAATATACTAAATAAAATTGTCACCGTGATAACTTGTGCTTGTATGATAACACTTTTGTATCATATGTTAGATGTTGGTTATCTTTTTTTAAAAGATAATGGAGAACGAGTGTGTGTACTCACATAGTTGTGGTTGCAGGGGTCGATTCATAGCTCCTGGACCTGCCTCTTCACTGGCTGTGTACTCACCTATTTGTACTCACCTATTTGTGGTTGCAGGGGTCGATTCATAGCTCCTGGCCCCGCCTCTTCACTGATTGCTACTAGGTCCTCTCTCTCCCTTGCCCCATGAGCTTTATCATACCTCGCCTTAAAACTATGTATGGTTCCCGCCTCCACTACTTCACTTTCTAGGCTATTCCATGGCTTGACTACTCTATGACTGAAGAAATACTTCCTAACATCCCTTTGATTCATCTGAGTCTTCAACTTCCAATTGTGACCTCTTGTGTCTGTGTCCCATCTCTGGAACATCCCGTCTTTGTCCACCTTGTCTATTCCTCGCAGTATTTTATATGTCGTTATCATGTCTCCCCTGACCCTCCTGTCCTCCAGTGTCGTCAGGCCGATTTCCCTCAACCTTTCTTCGTAGGACAATCCCCGTAGCTCTGTGTGTGTGTGTGTGTGTGTGTGTGTGTGTGTGTGTGTGTGTGTGTGTGTGTGTGTGTGTGTGTGTGTGTGTGTGTGTGTGTGTGTGTGTGTGTGTGTGTATAACAATTAGTTATAATAAGAAACCATTTTACATTGTCAGGAGCTGCCAGCAGAGTACAAAGATCTTCAAGAAGCTGCAGATATTCTGCGTTTCTCTCGTACTGCTAAAACTGTCCAGTACATCTAACTAGAAGTGTTGAGTACATCTAACTAGAAGTGTTGAGTACATCTAACTAGGCTGGCTGTGCAGTACATCTACCTATGCTGGCTGTGCAGTACATCTACCTAGGCTGGCTGTGCAGTACATCTACCTAGGCTGGCTGTGCAGTACATCTACCTAGGCTGGCTGTGCAGTACATCTAACTAGGCGGGCTGTGCAGTACATCTAACTAGGCTGGCTGTGCAGTACATCTACCTAGGCTGGCTGTGCAGTACATCTAACTAGGCTGGCTGTTCAGTACATCTAACTAGGCTGGCTGTGCAGTATATCTAACTAGGCTGACTGTGCAGTACATCTACCTAGGCTGGCTGTGCAGTATATCTAACTAGGCTGTGCAGTACATCTAACTAGACTGGCTGTGCAGTACATCTAACTAGGCTGGCTGTGCAATACATCTAACTAGGCTGGCTGTGCAATACATCTAACTAGGCTGGCTGTGCAATACATCTAACTAGGCTGGCTGTGCAGTACATCTACCTAGGCTAGCAGTGCAATACATCTAACTAGGCTGGCTGTGCAGTACATCTACCTAGACTGGCTGTGCAATACATCTAACTAGGCTGGCTGTGCAATACATCTACCTAGGCTGGCTGTGCAGTACATCTACCTAGGCTGGCTGTGCAGTACATCTACCTAGGCTGGCTGTGCAGTACATCTAACTAGACTGGCTGTGCAGTACATCTAACTAGGCTGGCTGTGCAGTACATCTAACTTGGTTGGCTGTGCAGTACATCTAACTAGGCTGGCTGTGCAGTACATCTAACTAGGCTGGCTGTGCAGTATATCTAACTAGGCTGACTGTGCAGTACATCTACCTAGGCTGGCTGTGCAGTATATCTAACTAGGCTGGCTGTGCAGTACATCTAACTAGGCTCTCTGTGCAGTACATCTAACCCGGCTGGCTGTCCAGTATATCTACCTAGGCTGGCTGTGCAGTACATCTAAGTAGGCTGGCTGTCCAATACATCTACCTAGGCTGGCTGTGCAGTACATCTAACTAGGCTGGCTGTGCAGTACATCTAACTAGGCTGGCTGTGCAGTATATCTACCTAGGCTGGCTGTGCAGTACATCTAACTAGGCTGGCTGTGCAGTACATCTACCTAGGCTGGCTGTGCAGTACATCTAAGAAGGCTGCTTTGCAGTACATCTAAGTAGGCTGGCTGTGCAATACATCTACCTAGGCTGGATGTGCAATACATCTAACTAGGCTGGCTGTGCAATACATCTAACTAGGCTGGCTGTGCAGTATATCTACCTAGGCTGGCTGTGCAATACATCTACCTAGGCTGGCTGTGCAATACATCTACCTAGGATGGCTGTGCAATACATCTAACTAGGCTGGCTGTGCAGTATATCTACCTAGGCTGGCTGTGCAGTACATCTAACTAGGCTGGCTGTGCAGTGCATCTACCTAGGCTGGCTGTGCAGTACATCTAAGTAGGCTGCTTTGCAGTACATCTAAGTAGGCTGGCTGTGCAATACATCTACCTAGGCTGGCTGTGCAATACATCTAACTAGGCTAGCTGTGCAGTACATCTACCTAGGCTGGCTGTGCAGTACATCTAACTAGACTGCCTGTGCAGTACATCTAACTAGGCTGGCTGTGCAGTACATCTAACTAGGCTGGCTGTGCAGTACATCTAACTAGGCTGGCTGTGCAGTATATCTAACTAGGCTGACTGTGCAGTACATCTACCTAGGATGGCTGTGCAGTATATCTAACTAGGCTGGCTGTGCAGTACATCTAACTAGGCTGGCTGTGCAGTACATCTAACCAGGCTGGCTGTCCAGTATATCTACCTATGCTGGCTGTGCAGTACATCTAAGTAGGCTGGCTGTGCAATACATCTACCTAGGCTGGCTGTGCAGTACATCTAACTAGGCTGGCTGTGCAGTACATCTAACTAGGCTGGCTGTGCAGTATATCTACCTAGGCTGGCTGTGCAGTACATCTAACTAGGCTGGCTGTGCAGTACATCTAACTAGGCTGGCTGTGCAGTATATCTACCTAGGCTGGCTGTGCAGTACATCTAACTAGGCTGGCTGTGCAGTACATCTACCTAGGCTGGCTGTGCAGTACATCTAAGAAGGCTGCTTTGCAGTACATCTAAGTAGGCTGGCTGTGCAATACATGTACCTAGGCTGGCTGTGCAATACATCTAACTAGGCTGGCTGTGCAATACATCTAACTAGGCTGGCTGTGCAGTATATCTACATAGGCTGGTTGTGCAATACATCTACCTAGGCTGGCTGTGCAATACATCTACCTAGGATGGCTGTGCAATACATCTAACTTGGCTGGCTGTGCAGTATATCTACCTAGGCTGGCTGTGCAGTACATCTAACTAGGCTGGCTGTGCAGTGCATCTACCTAGGCTGGCTGTGCAGTACATCTAAGTAGGCTGCTTTGCAGTACATCTAAGTAGGCTGGCTGTGCAATACATCTACCTAGGCTGGCTGTGCAATACATCTAACTAGGCTGGCTGTGCAGTATATCTACCTAGGCTGGCTGTGCAGTACATCTAACTAGGCTGGCTGTGCAATACATCTACCTAGGATGGCTGTGCAATACATCTAACTAGGCTGGCTGTGCAGTATATCTACCTAGGCTGGCTGTGCAGTACATCTAACTAGGCTGGCTGTGCAGTACATCTACCTAGGCTGGCTGTGCAGTGCATCTAACTAGGCTGGCTGTGCAGCATATCTACCTAGGCTGGCTGTGCAGTACATCTAACTAGGCTGGCTGTGCAGTACATCTACCTAGGCTGGCTGTGCAGTACATCTATGTAGGCTGGCTGTGCAGTACATCTAAGTAGGCTGGCTGTGCAATACATCTACCTAGGCTGGCTGTGCAATACATCTAACTAGGCTGGCTGTGCAGTATATCTACCTAGGCTGGCTGTGCAGTACATCTAACTAGGCTGGCTGTGCAGTACATCTACCTAGGCTGGCTGTGCAGTACATCTAACTAGGCTGTGCAGTACACCTAATTAGGCTGTGCAATACCTCTAAGCTGTGCAGTGTATCTAACTAGGCTGTGCAGTACCTCTAACTAGGCTGTGCAGTACATCTTACTAGGCTGTGCAGTACCTCTAACTAGGCTGTGCAGTAAATCTTACTAGGCTGTGCAGTACATCTAACTAGGCTGTGCAGTACCTCTAACTAGGCTGTGCAGTACATCTAAGTAGGCTGGCTGTGCAATACATCTACCTAGGCTGGCTGTGCAATACATCTAACTAGGCTGGCTGTGCAGTATATCTACCTAGGCTGGCTGTGCAGTACATCTAACTAGGCTGGCTGTGCAGTACATCTACCTAGGCTGGCTGTGCAGTACATCTAACTAGGCTGTGCAGTACACCTAATTAGGCTGTGCAATACCTCTAACTAAGCTGTGCAGTGTATCTAACTAGGCTGTGCAGTACCTCTAACTAGGCTGTGCAGTACATCTTACTAGGCTGTGCAGTACCTCTAACTAGGCTGTGCAGTAAATCTTACTAGGCTGTGCAGTACATCTAACTAGGCTGTGCAGTACCTCTAACTAGGCTGTGCAGTACATCTAACTAGGCTGGCTGTGCAGTACATCTACCTAGGCTGGCGGTGCAATACATCTACCTAGGCTGGCTGTGCAGTACATCTAACTAGGCTGGCTGTGCAGTACATCTACCTAGGCTGGCTGTGCAGTACATCTAACTAGGCTGGCTGTGCAGTATATCTACCTAGGCTTGCTGTGAAGTACATCTACCTAGGCTGGCTGTGCAGTACATCTATGTAGGCTGGCTGTGCAGTACATCTAAGTAGGCTGGCTGTGCAATACATCTACCTAGGCTGGCTGTGCAATACATCTAACTAGGCTGGCTGTGCAGTATATCTACCTAGGCTGGCTGTGCAGTACATCTAACTAGGCTGGCTGTGCAGTACATCTACCTAGGCTGGCTGTGCAGTACATCTAACTAGGCTGTGCAGTACACCTAATTAGGCTGTGCAATACCTCTAACTAAGCTGTGCAGTGTATCTAACTAGGCTGTGCAGTACCTCTAACTAGGCTGTGCAGTACATCTTACTAGGCTGTGCAGTACCTATAACTAGGCTGTGCAGTAAATCTTACTAGGCTGTGCAGTACATCTAACTAGGCTGTGCAGTACCTCTAACTAGGCTGTGCAGTACATCTAAGTAGGCTGGCTGTGCAATACATCTACCTAGGCTGGCTGTGCAATACATCTAACTAGGCTGGCTGTGCAGTATATCTACCTAGGCTGGCTGTGCAGTACATCTAACTAGGCTGGCTGTGCAGTACATCTACCTAGGCTGGCTGTGCAGTACATCTAACTAGGCTGTGCAGTACACCTAATTAGGCTGTGCAATACCTCTAACTAAGCTGTGCAGTGTATCTAACTAGGCTGTGCAGTACCTCTAACTAGTCTGTGCAGTACATCTTACTAGGCTGTGCAGTACCTCTAACTAGGCTGTGCAGTAAATCTTAATAGGCTGTGCAGTACATCTAACTAGGCTGTGCAGTACCTCTAACTAGGCTGTGCAGTACATCTAACTAGGCTGGCTGTGCAGTACATCTACCTAGGCTGGCGGTGCAATACATCTACCTAGGCTGGCTGTGCAGTACATCTAACTAGGCTGGCTGTGCAGTACATCTACCTAGGCTGGCTGTGCAGTACATTTAACTAGGCTGTGCAGTACATCTAACTAGGCTGGCTGTGCATTACATCTACCTAGGCTGGCTGTGCAGTACACCTAACTAGGCTGTGCATTACATCTACCTAGGCTGGCTGTGCAGTACACCTAACTAGGCTGTGCATTACATCTACCTAGGCTGGCTGTGCAGTACACCTAACTAGGCTGTGCATTACATCTACCTAGGCTGGCTGTGCAGTACACCTAACTAGGCTGTGCAGTACCTCTAATTAGGCTGTGCAGTAAATCTTACTAGGCTGTGCAGTACATCTAACTAGGCTGTGCAGTACCTCTAACTAGGCTGTGCAGTACATCTAACTAGGCTGACTGTGCAGTACATCTACCTAGGCTGGTGGTGCAATACATCTACATAGGCTGGCTGTGCAGTACATCTAACTAGGCTGGCTGTGCAGTACATCTACCTAGGCTGGCTGTGCAGTACACCTAACTAGGCTGTGCATTAAATCTACCTAGGCTGGCTGTGCAGTACACCTAACTAGGCTGTGCATTACATCTACCTAGGCTGGCTGTGCAGTACACCTAACTAGGCTGTGCAGTACATCTAACTAGACTGTGCAGTACATCTAACTAGGCTGTACAGTACACCTAACTAGGCTGTGAAGTACATCTAACTAGGCTGTGCAGTACATCTAACTAGGCTGTGCAGTACATCTAAGTAGGCTGGCTGTGCATTACATCTACCTAGGCTGGCTGTGCAGTACACCTAACTAGGCTGTGCATTAAATCTACCTAGGCTGGCTGTGCAGTACACCTAACTAGGCTGTGCATTACATCTACCTAGGCTGGCTGTGCAGTACACCTAACTAGGCTGTGCAGTACATCTAACTAGACTGTGCAGTACATCTAACTAGGCTGTACAGTACACCTAACTAGGCTGTGAAGTACATCTAACTAGGCTGTGCAGTACATCTAACTAGGCTGTGCAGTACACCTAACTAGGGTGTGCAGTACACGTAACTAGACTGTGCAGTACACCTAACTAGGCTGTGCAGTACATCTAACTAGGCTGTGCAGTACACCTAACTAGACTGTGCAGTACACCTAGACTGTGCAGTACACCTAACTAGACTGTGCAGTACATCTAACTAGGCTGTGCAGTACACCTAACTAGGCTGTGCAGTACACCTAACTAGACTGTGCAGTACATCTAACTAGACTGTGCAGTACACCTAACTAGGCTGTGCAGTACATCTAACTAGGCTGTGCAGTACACCTAACTAGGCTGTGCAGTACACCTAACTAGACTGTGCAGTACATCTACCTAGGCTGTGCAGTACATCTACCTAGGCTGTGCAGTACATCTACCTAGGCTGTGCAGTACATCTACCTAGGCTGTGCAGTACACCTAACTAGACTGTGCAGTACACCTAACTAGACTGTGCAGTACATCTACCTAGGCTGTGCAGTACATCTACCTAGGCTGTGTAGTACACCTAACTAGACTGTGCAGTACACCTAACTAGACTGTGCAGTACATCTACCTAGGCTGTGCAGTACATCTACCTAGGCTGTGCAGTACATCTACCTAGGCTGTGCAGTACATTTATCTAGATATTAAGGAATGTGATAACTTCAGGATAATTAAATAAAATAAGTGTGGTAAAGCAGTGAAGGTCATACAAGACCCGGGCAACTGAGGCAGTGTAATTTGATCCATGAAAGTGAAGATTTAAATTATCTCTCAGGATATAGACAGAAATATATGTTTCTCAGTGTATATATATACACCGAGCCATACACCTATTAGTGTATATAATTGAAGGAAGGGTAGCACCAATTCTCTGGATCAAAAGCCTTCACCAGCATCAAGGCACCTCACCGAAAGGGATTGTATAATGATTAGAATAATGAATAATGTTCTATATTCATATATTGTTTATCCTGGGTTCATGATTATATACCCTAACTGATAGTTTCCTCATCATTCTTTTTAATTCTTTGTAACTCATTATATACATGTATGTGGTCATTAAAACACAGTTTAATAATAGTGTTTTATTCTTGTCTTTTGTAGTTCTTATGTCACCAAACTCATTAACATGACAAATATGGGTACATTATATTTTTGGTGAAGCGCTAAACTCGTCTGGGTCATGCAGCGCCTGAGGTTAGGTAATGTTTGTCAGGAAACAGGACAAGTGTTTCCTGACGCAGGTCTTAGTTATATGATGACCCACAGCTGGAGCTTTTGGTCATCTGACCGAGGCCTTCCACTGGCTTACCACTCCACCACCTTAAAAATTATGGTTATAATTATAACCATTAGGGCATATTATTATAATTATGGGGGAGTGCTAAACCCGTAGGATTATACAGCACATGTGGGGGGGATGGAAGCTATTCAGGCTTAATTCAGGGAACTGAAGCACAGATCCAATTACCTAGATCAAGAGCCCCTCACCAGCATCAAGGAACCTTCCTTAAGGGGATGATATGTTATAATCAAAACTAAACCAGTATGGGTTATTCAACACATTATTTTGACATAACCATTAGTATTTTAATAGTATAAGCATCCTGGAGGACAGTAGTATACCTTAGATATGGCTGGGCTTTGAAATAAGTTGAGGTAGGATAACAATTCTTAGTTTGTGAAACTGATGTGTAAAAAAAATTCAAATCACTAATTTGGTATTTTTGTTGTGGTTTATAGGGCCATTGACAGCTTAAGCCGTATCGAGCCCGGCCTTCCAGTGTCCGGAAAGAGTCCTCGACTAAAGTGGAAGTATTATTATAATTAAAGGGACGCTAAACCCGTAGGATTATACAGCGCCTGTGGGGATGTGATGGAAGGCATTCAGACTCAGTTCAGGGAACTGGAGCACAGATCCAATTCCCTAGATCAAGAGCCCCTCACTAGTGTCAAGGAACCTCCCTTGAGGGGCAAAGTGGAAGTTTTTGACTAATGGCGGTACATATTAATGTCCAGATTCACACTCATTTTTATTATTATAATCAAGGGGAAGCGCTAAACCCGTAGGATTATGCAGCTTCACACTCATTATATACAGCATAATCATAAAGCAAGTAAAACTATTTCAAGTCAATTCTTTACATTCCACAATCCATAGCCATACTTTGGCAGTATCAATAAATTTAAATGAATGGGGAAATATCCCCACCGTTTATGCCAAAAGATGATGGGTTAACAGATAAGATTTTCTTCGGATTTTCAACTCCGGAGGGTTTGCCACCCAGGAGAACCCAAGAAAGTCAGTGCATCATCGAGGACTGTCTTATTTCCACTGGGGTCTTCAATCTTGTCCCCCAGGATGCAACTCACACCAGTCGACTAACACCTGGGTACCTATTTGCTGCTAGGTGAATATGACAACAGGTGTAAGGAAACACGTTGAAATGCTTTCACCCCGCTGGTAATCGAACCCGGGCCCTCAGTGTGTGAAGCGAGAGCTTTAGCCACCAGACCACCGGGGCACCCAGTGCCAGGCAAGCAGCACATGGGGAGAGTGGCACCATGTGGGAATTATTATTATAATCAAGGGGGAAGTGCTAAACATCATGTGGGAAGTGACACCCTGTGGGGAGAATAGTACCCCTACCAAATTATTATAACCAAGGGGAAAGTGCTAAACCAGTAGGATTATAAAGTGCCTGTGGGAGGATGTGGAAGGTATTCAGGCTTAAGTCAGAAAACTGGAGCACAGATCCAATTCCATAGATCAGGAGCCCCTCACCAGCATCAAGGAGCCTCCCTTGAGGGGTATTTAGGGAGCAGCAAAACCTGAATAGGTCATAAGTGCACAGGGACCAATGTCTTTGGGAATGAGAGGCATTCAGCTTGAATATTGAAGGAGATGAGCTCCTCACTGGTATCAATTATGATCATAAATATGCACTTAACCCACAAGGGCCATACAGTGCTGTGACTTTTTTTTTGTATCATGAAACCTTCTTTGATAAATTAGACACATGTGCAACTCTTGGGTATCTTTATTGAGGAAACGTTTCGCCACACAGTGGCTTCATCAGTCCATACGTAGGAGAAACTTGAAGAACAGGAGGAGAATGAGGTAATCAGTCCCTCAACCTTGAGTTGATGTGGTCAGTCCGTCAATCTTGATGGACTATTCAAGATTGATGGACTGACCACATCGACTCAAGGTTGAGGGACTGATTACCTCATTCTCCTCCTGTTCAAGTTTCTCCTACGTATGGACTGATGAAGCCACTGTGTGGCGAAACGTTTCCTCAATAAAGATACCCAAGAGTTGCACATGTGTCTAATTTATCAACATGTCGGTTCTCTGAACCATTCATCTACAAACCTTTGAGTAGAGGTTTGATTCAAGGGGATGTCAGGTCTAATTCAATGGATCAAGAACAACCTCACTCCTTCAAGGGTTAGTCATCCAGCACCTGGTAAACAGGAGGTAACAAGGTTTGATCCAAGGAATGCCAAGAGTGGTCTAATTATCTTAGGGAAACACTAAACCCATAGTGGGTCATACAGCAACTGTGGAATGGGAGGCAAGCAAACTTGATCCAAAAGAATGAAGCATTCACTAGCACAGACACCTCCCTTGAGAGTAGCTCTAATTACTTGGATCAAAAGTCCTTTAGCATCAAGACAATCCCTTCCTCAGAGCAAGTTCATGGACATGGGAGGTAATCACATCTGATTCTTGAGAGGTTAATGCAATTCCTAGCACAAGAATTTTCTTTGAAAAGCACCAAACCTGAAGGGGGCCATGTATGGTTTAGGGAAAGTGAAGGCAATGAGGTTTGTTCTAAGGGGAAAGCAGCTCCCATTCCTTCAATCAAGATCCATTCTTCCCTATGGAAATAATTACCAGAGGAAATGTTCAGTATACCTGATCTTACAAATAGTTATGGATAAAGAAAGTAAAAGATCATTTTTACTTTTAGTTATAAATTTTTTAAATAATCAAATACCTTAACCAAATAAAATTCCCATTAAAGAAAAAAAAAAAAAAGCATATCCCTCACTGTGGATTATTATTTTTTTTATTATCACACTGGCCGATTCCCACCAAGGCAGGGTGGCCCGAAAAAGAAAAACTTTCACCATCATTCACTCCATCACTGTCTTGCCAGAAGGGTGCTTTACACTACAGTTTTTAAACTGCAACATTAACACCCCTCCTTCAGAGTGCAGGCACTGTACTTCCCATCTCCAGGACTCAAGTCCGGCCTGCCGGTTTCCCTGAACCCCTTCATAAATGTTACTTTGCTCACACTCCAACAGCACGTCAAGTATTAAAAACCATTTGTCTCCATTCACTCCTATCAAACACGCTCATGCATGCCTGTGGATTATTATATCAAAAAGAAGTGCTAAACCACAAGGGCTGCCCCTCACTGTGGAAATGAAGTTTCACGAAAGGTACAGCATATGTGGTCTAGCTGGTACCTCTGTGTGACATTGACAATGAAATAGCTATGCACTTTTGGACTGATTTTTTTTTTTATGGAAATAAATTGTGCAATATTTAAGACACCAGTTCTGAGAATAATATATGTAGATCCTTAAAAAATTACTGGTGGGTTAATTCCACTGCACTTAATAATCCAGTGCTGGCAAGACAATGCTCTATGCCTGGCTGTCCTTGTGAAGCCCTTTCTTTATCTACCACATTTAACATTTTAGTGCAGTTTTATTTACCACATTTAACATTTTAGTGCACTATCTTGTTATAAGTATATGACTGAGTTGATGGAAAAGTAGGCAAAAATGAAGCACATTATTATTATAATCATAATTAAGTGAAGTATAATGCGATCTTTTAGTGATATTTTACCCCACACAGTGGAATTCGTAAGTCCACTGTGTGAATGAAACGTCAATAAAGGATCTATTATACGGAATTTGCGTCTACATTTCCATTGGGTCGATATTTTATATCACTGATCTCCATATGACTGCCAATGAATATAAGTTTACTGTTCATGTTTCCCTTCAATTTTTAGTATCAAAGCAATGTCATTTTGGTACTTGTACTTTGAAATATCACCAGGGATAAGGATTACAATAAGTAATGGAAAATGTTTTGACAAAAGGAGTTTAATACAATGAAGTGTAATGTCTAACGTTATTTAAAAATAAATAACCTCATGAACTCAATTCAACATATCTAGCTCTCACTATTTAATTAAAGATTACTATAATCTAAATTTTTTTATCATTCACACAACATACTGTATGTACATAAGACTTTGGTTATAAACATTCTTAGCAATGCATGATGTGTCCATGAAAGAATCTTCAGTACTGCCCACACACAATGAAGGTTTCTTGGGCAGCACATCATAAACTGGCTGTCACTTACTTAGTAACTATTTAAAGCATCAGCTATACTGGAATAGTAGAAACTATGAACAGTCATTTGAGCTTGCATTATCTATGGCCCATTCCTTGCACACTGCAAATACTATTTCCATCTACATAGCATATAAAGAATACTTTAGTTAATCTCTAGAAAATGTGACAGCCACTTTCTTAAATGAACACACACAACTCCCCTGCTATGTGCATATACAGGCACTAACAGAGGGATTAACGCCCTCATCCACCACCAGGCATTGGTGGGATTCCTGGAGAATCATTTCCACGTAGCCTACCCATTCTTCTCGATGGAGGACCAGGTGGTCTGTGAGAGAAATCTAAAATTAGAAACATATATACGGTATTGTATATTTGTAAAACACTAAGCAATAAAGTCGAACAATATTTTTATTTATAAAAATTCTAAAGTCTCCTTTAACATGTATTATAAAGGAGAGTTAAAGTTGAATTTTATATCTAATGTGCCAAAGTATTTTAATGTAACGAATAGAAATTTTTATTTAATGCAGTAGTTGCAACAGTATTACACAAAATTTAATTAGTCATACAATATATATTTATATAAATATTCTTGCAATTTACCCATATCTAATACCCTTCTACTAATGCTCCTACAAAAACCAATATTGAATGGAGAAGCAACTAAATAAACCATACTTACGGTCCTCTGCCAGTTGAACGGTAATTAGAACTATACCCATTCCCCCGCTTCGTTAAGTCTGGGTTGATCATCGTCTGAAAACTGATATATAAATGATTATTGTAACATGAGAAGAACTGCTTATTTCAGCACTGCATACAATATAAATAATTTTAAACAAAGAATAAAACTTGAAGCACTTAACCCTTTCAGGGTCCAAGGCCAAAATCTGAAGTGGTGCCCCAGTGTCCAAGAATTAAAAAAAAAAAAAAAAAAAATTGTTATTTTTTCTTATGAAATGGCAGAGAATCTTTTTGTGAATGTAATAAAACAAAAAGTACGAAATTTGATGTAAAACTGACGAAATTATGCTCTCGTGAATTTTGATGTGTCAGCGATATTTACGAAGCGGCGATTTTGCAGACTTTGACTCCCATTTTAGGCCAATTACATTATTCCAGTCAACCAAATTCTTAGCTATTTCACTAGTATTACTTCTATTCTATCGACTGAGCACAAGAAATCGCCAAGTCAACTGTTTCAACTACAAAATAAAGTGACTGGAAATTGGTAATTTGGCCAAATTAACACAAAGTTCAAAATATTCCAATTTCAAAATAGGGTCCAGAATAAACAATGTAGGTATTCCTGGAACTAAACTAACATTTCCTCTGCTCATTAGTTACGTTTTGAGGCTTTACAAATAAATTCCATTTTGATTTTTTTATTCACAATGAATTTTTATTCAAACCAAAAAATTGAAGATTTACTGTTATGCAATATTGTAATAATTGTATAAATATCATCACCACAGACGTGTGAGGTTGTTTGTTTACTCTTGAACATCTGCAAAAATTTAACATTTCCGCCACTCTGAGCTCAGTTTCAAGCCATTTCCAGTGCTAAAACCAATCAAAATTATCTCTATTTCTGTAATATTTCTTCCATTCTATCAAATGAGACCAAGAAATCACAAATACAACTATAAAAAACATACGAAAAAACACTGCAAAGTCGCTGTTTCAATAAAAAATCAGGGTCTCAGTTTTTTTCTCTCATTATACACAGTGTGCTGCAGGATTTGTTTTATGTGGTGCACACATACCACATAGATGTATTCTCTCATATCTAGGCCCAAATTTACCACTCACAGTTTATCAGAGTGAGCTGAGCTCATGACGTAGATCTACGGTTTGGACCCTGAACGTAAAGCCGTAGATCTATGGGACGGACCCTGAAAGGATTAATATACACACCTCACTCCTACACTCTCTAAACTATATTCCTTTGATGAGCCTTCTAAACAGATATATTAAATAATTTCACCAAATTAACAGATTACAGTATACAATACAGTACATACTGACATTTTCATCAATAAACTAAATGAAAGACTGTAATGAAATATGTAGTCCAAAAGTAAAAATTGTTTGAAGACTGACTTCTCCAACTCATTTTTTTCAACTGGTCCTCCAGAGAGCATGTTTTTATACTGTATGGATTAAAGCCAATTTTCCCTATGCATGGTCAAAAATGTTAACATGTTAGAAAATACGTAAATTATAACAGAATTTTACAGAAATGCACAAGTACCTAACTGGGAGTAAATTCTATGGATCTTAGTAGAAAACCAATGTTCTAACAGTGACAACACTGAAATGTTATCTTCAGTCAAACTATAATAAGATTTTTGGAAGGATTGACAATTTTCCAAACAAAATATGAAAATTTATGAAGATTTCCTCAAAGTAACTGAACCAAGAGCCTTTCACTAGCATAAAGGCACAGCATTAAAGGGACTACAGCTTAAAATACTCGATAACATGATATACAGTTAACTTACAATAAGACTATAAAGTTAATGAATCCCCAGAGTAGGTTGGGGATTGTAGATAAGCTCCATCCTCCCCCACCTCCAATCCTGCCATCTGTGAATAAGAAAACACATTAATAAAGGCAATACAATGGCTGAAACAATTCACAACCAACCCACAATTCTGAGAGGAACCTTGAGATCATGTTACAAAATATCAAGGACTATTGTCAAGTTGTGAGTTTACAAGCAACTTAATTTCAGAACAGACTGAATCATCATCTAAGGTTTCCTCTTCAAAGTACTGGTTGGCTGCAAAGAATTTTTTTTAAAAGAAATACTGAACATAATGGTCAATAGATCACTAAAGTTTCATTGGAGTTCTTGTGTTATATACTCTAGGTCTAGCTTTACAGAGGCATAAATAAAGCCGTCTTATTCTCTACCCTTAGCGACAGTAATAAAAGTCGCTGAACACAAAATTAAACATATCAAATCAATAAACATGATAATTTAAACACAAAGATTACTAATTATTTACTACACAGAAAAAGCCCATAAGTAAGATTTTATTTAGGCATTGGATCTAATGGTACAATTTTTTCACATTTTTTTTTGAGTGTGCACATGTTACAGGAACAGAAAATGAAGTGTGTGTTATGTAGACTTATCTTAGGTTAACCCAATATTATTATATTTATGTGAAAGTGCTAAACCCATAAGGGTCATACCATAGCTGGGAAATCAGAGGTAATTAAATATGATCTAAGAAAGAGGGAAGTCCAATTCCTTGGATCAAAAGCCTCTCACCAGCATCACAGAGCCTCTGAAAGGGAGAATAACTCAATAGTAAGTATATTTAGGTATAAGTACAATTATCACTATTATTATCATATCAAAAAGAAGCATTAAACCTAATTATTACTAATAGTAGTGTGTAAATTATCTAGGATAACTCAAAAAAGTCAAAAGGCACTTATTTCCATTGGAGTTCGAGTCATATGTCCTCTGGGGTAACATTCCGTACCTCAGTAACTTTATTCCAGGTATTAATGAATTAGTTAATGGAGTTTTAAACCTGACTACATTAGGGTCACTAAGGTTGCACATAATCTTATCACCACCTGAGAAGAATCCTAAGTTAATTTAGGTACAATTTACACAAGTAAAATTAAACAAGTTTTGTGTAATTACAAATATCTTAAAAGCTGACATAGCCATTCTAACTAGATGTGAAAAAAGACATTTATGTACAGTTTAGGACATTTATTTAAGAAGCCACTAGTGTAAGTTTATCTAGGCACTGGTACACATAAGTACAATTATCATACATAGTGTAAATTACCAAGAACAACCCAAAAATAAGTCAGCGACTTATTTCCACTGGGGTCTGTGGCATGATGAAACATTTCCTTTAATAAATGTCCTAAACCGTACATAATTGTTTTCCCACACAACTGTCTTGTATAGTAACACGTGTAAATTACCTAACACACAAAAATAGTCAAACGTGACTTATTTCCATTAGGGTCTCAGTCCCAGATTAAACTCTAGTAAGTAAATAAGTCTATTTGGGTACAGATACACATAGTTACACAAATTATCATACAGTAACATGTGTAAATTGCCCAGGATAACCCCCCAAAAATTTAGGTGGCCTGGTGGCTAAAGCTCCCGCTTCACACACGGAGGGCCCGGGTTCGATTCCCGGTGGGGTGGAAATATTGACGTGTTTCCTTACACCTGTTGTCCTGTTCACCTAGCAAGTAAGTAGGTACCTGGGTGTTAGTCGACTGGTGTGGGGTCGCATCCTGGGGGACAAGATTGAGGACCCCAATGGAAATAAGTTAGACAGTCCCTGATGATGCACTGACTTTCTTGGGTTATCCTGGGTTGCTAACCCTTCAGGGTTAAAAATCCGAAAAAAAAATCTTATCTTAGAGTGACTTACTCCCATTGGGGTCCTTGACATACATACACTGAAATACACATTTCGGTGTATATATCCCCTATAAATGAAAGTTAAGAGTATTTACCTGATGATATGTAAGTCATCAGTGTCAATAACCAGCTGTGGAATCACTCAATATCGACGTAATAATGAGAAAAAGAATGAGTATAACAATACCATCATGGCTCACTAACACGTCATGTTTACACCAGCTGCAGCAACTCCACCCCGTGACGTCACTGTGATCTCAGCCAATCATCACTCGAGTTTTACCTCTTCCTGGGTTCTGATTGGTTGTCGTCCCATGACCTCTGAGTTTCAGCAGATGAATCACTAGAATTCGCATAGCATTTAATGAATATTTAAAACAAGTTATTGTGGATTATTAATAGATTTATATATTTTATTAAATTAATTCAATTAATAATCAGTAATAGTGTAAGAAATAAGACCTCCAAGGACACCAGTGGAAATTAGTCACTGATATTTTTCGGATTATCCTGGGTAATTACACGTGTTGCTAATTAATTAATTAAATAAGTATGTAAGTAAGTAAGTAAGTAAGTTTATTCAGGTATACACAAATACAGTTACATAGAATTATCATACATAGCAGCATATGTGTAGAGAACCTGGGATAACCCAAAAAAGTCAGAGTGACTTATTTCCATTCTGCTCCTTTATTTTCATTGTATGATAATTTATTTAGCTGTATTTATGTGTATCTGAACCTGAGTAAAATTACCTAGTTACTAAGAGAGTTAATAAGTCGATATTTTGTTAGTTGTAATCAGCTGAAATCTGGAGAATTAATGGCGAATTATGGATTATTTTCTTTACTGTTAAGAGGGATGAAGACGGATGTTTACAAATATATTTTTTTACGTGTAGAAATGTGGGTTTAGAGTGTTAGTATAGTGGGTGATAGGTGAGTGGGAGTGGGGTGAAGGGAGGGGAGTGGGAGGTGAGGGGAGGGTTTTGGGGGTGGGGGGTGGGTTGATGGGCGGGGGTTAGGGGAGGGTTGTCGGGAGGGGGTGAGGGGAGGGTAGTGGGGAGGGTTTAGAGGAGGGGGTGATGGGAGGGTCGTTGGGAGTGGGAGAGGGGTGGCTAATGGGTGATGGGAGGGTAATGGGGAGTGGGTGAGGGGATGTGGTTAGTGGTAGGGGTGAAGTGAGGGGGTGAAGGGAGGGGGTGAGGGGGTGTAGGGAGGGGGAGGGGAGGGGGTGGGGGGAGGGTGAGTCGTCTGCAGCAGCACCCGCCGCGTGAGGCCGCTGCCGCTGCCGCTGCTGCCTCCTTCACTCTCCTATTTATCACTTCCCTCCTTCATTATGGGTAACATTCATGCTAGCAGCCCGGGGGCGGCGCCACCCCCGCCCCTCCACCCACCGCCCACACTCCTCACGCCCACACCTGAGGAGAAAAAGAGTGAGAATGGCGAGGCGGCGACGGATAACCCGGGTACCATGGAAGACTTACACAAGAAATGTAAAGGTGGGCATCATTACCCCCTCATATATACCCTCCCAATATTGGCACCATCATACCCAAGCTACCAGTCTTATTTTAAGGTCATTATGGGTATAATTACTAGAGATAATAAGGTCTTAACCTCGTGTGTCTGGGAGCACATCTCGTGGTATTTATTTTTAACTTAATTAACTTGATTTAAGTGAAATTTACACAATTTTTGGGTAATTTACAATAGGTTTACAAAATAATACTTGTTAGTTACTGAGGGTAAACCCAAAAATCAAAGTTACATTTCTATTTGGATTCTTAAATCAATTGCTGGCCTGTATAGGCCTATAATTATTTACCTCTAAATTAATGATACAATGTTCATAATAAAAGAATTTGCTTTTTATTTTACTATAGTCGTTTAATATTGTTAAGAGATTATTATATATGTGAACTTTTACCTTGAATGAAGATTTTTTTAGATACATGTTTACAATTTTAATATTTTGACTTATTATCTGGAACCTGATCCACGAAATCATAATGACGCGACTGCAGACAAACTAGACTATGGGTGGGGTTAGAACCCACGATCAGAGTCATAAAACTCCAGACCGACGCGTTAGCCACTGGGCCAGGTATTTAAGCTAGCTGGTCCAGTGGCTAACGCGTCGGTCTGAGTTTCGTGACTCTCGGATCGCGGGTTCTAACCCCACTCGTGGTATGGCTTGGGACCTGGGTTAGCCACCCAGGATAACTCGGGAAGGTTAGTGCGTCACTGAGGACTGTCTATCTTATTTCCATTGTGGTCCTTCAGTCTTGTCCCCCAGGATGCGACCATTTGACTAACACCCAGGTACCTAATTGCTGGGTGAACATGGACAGCAGATGTAAGGAAACATACTCTTATGTTTCTACTCGGCTGCAGATCGAACTCCAGATACTCTGTGAGGTGAAAGCATTGTCTACCAAACCATGCCACAGACGGGGTTAGAACCCGCGATCAGTCTCTCTGATTGCGGGTTCTAACCCCACCCGTGGTATGGTTTGTTTGCAATTGTGTCATTACAATTTCGTGAATCATTGTCTACCAAGTCACCATTGTTGAGGTAATAGTTAACAGTGTCGAGAGATTGTGAAAGCAATTTAAATATAGTTGCCATTCACTGTAGTTAAATTGCACAACTTCAGTTTTTCAGAATATTTCTTTTGTAGACATCCTCTTTGTATCTAAATTTTTCATAAGCTTGTGCATTCATTTTTTTCCTTTTTTATTGCAGATGTATTTCCAGTAATGTTTGAAGGTGGGAAATTTATGCTTAACAAAGGACTGAGTAACCACTTCCAAGTTTCACATACTATTAACTTCTCCACCTTACAGCCGCCTGGCTACAGGTAATTTTTATTTTCCATAAATAAACACTGTACCTAAAACCCATTTTGATTGTCATTTGTTTCTATCATTATGCTTATTGAAAAATATAGTTTTTTTTTTTTTTTTTTTTAAACAAGTTGGTCGTCTCCCACCGAGGCAGGGTGACCCAAAAAAGAAAGAAAATCCCCAAAAAGAAAATACTTTCATCATCATTCAACACTTTCACCACACTCACACATTATCACTGCTTTTGCAGAGGTGCTCAGAATACAACAGTTTAGAAGCATATACGTATAAAGATACACAACATATCCCTCCAAACTGCCAATATCCCAAACCCCTCCTTTAAAGTGCAGGCATTGTACTTCCCATTTCCAGGACTCAAGTCCGACTATAAGAAAATAACCGGTTTCCCTGAATCCCTTCACTAAATATTACCCTCCTCACACTCCAACAGATCGTCAGGTCCCAAGTATCATTCGTCTCCATTCACTCCTATCTAACACGCTCATGCACGCTTGCTGGAAGTCCAAACCCCTCACCCACAAAACCTCCTTTACCCCCTCTTTCCAACCCTTTCGAGGACGACCCCTACCCCTCTTTCCTTCCCCTATACATTTATACGCTTTCCATGTCATTCTACTTTGATCCATTCTCTCTAAATGACCAAACCACCTCAACAACCCCTCTTCTGCCCTCTGACTAATGCTGTTATTAACTCCACACCTTCTCCTAATTTCCACACTCTGAATTTTCTGCATAATATTTACACCACACATTGCCCTTAGACAGGACATCTCCACTGCCTCCAACCGTCTCCTCGCTGCTGCATTTACCACCCAAGCTTCACATCCATATAAGAGTGTTGGTACTACTATACTTTCATACATTCCCTTCTTTGCCTCCATAGATAACGTTTTTTGACTCCACATATACCTCAACGCACCACTCACCTTTTTTCCCTCATCAATTCTATGATTAACCTCATCCTTCATAAATCCATCCGCCGACACGTCAACTCCCAAGTATCTGAAAACATTCACTTCTTCCATACTCCTCCTCCCCAATTTGATATCCAATTATTCTTTATCTAAATCATTTGATACCCTCATCACCTTACTCTTTTCTATGTTCACTTTCAACTTTCTACCTTTACACACATTCTCAAACTCATCCACTAACCTTTGCAATTTTTCTTTAGAATCTCCCATAAGCACAGTATCATCAGCAAAAAGTAACTGTGTCAATTCCCATTTTGAATTTGATTCCCCATAATTTAATCCCACCCCTCTCCCGAACACCCTAGCATTTACTTCTTTTACAACCCCATCTATAAATATGTTAAACAACCATGGTGACATTACACATCCCTGTCTAAGACCTACTTTTACCGGGAAGTAGTCTCCCTCTCTTCTACACACCCTAACCTGAGCCTCACTATCCTCATAAAAGCTCTTTACAGCATTTAGTAACTTACCACCTATTCCATAAACTTGCAACATCTGCCACATTGCTCCTCTATCCACTCTATCATATGCCTTTTCTAAATCCATAAATGCAATAAAAACTTCCCTACCTTTATCTAAATACTGTTCACATATATGTTTCAATGTAAACACTTGATCTACACATCCCCTACCCACTCTGAAGCCTCCTTGCTCATCCGCAATTCTACATTCTGTCTTACCTCTAATTCTTTCAATTATAACTCTACCGTATACTTTTCCTGGTATACTCAGTAAACTTGTTCCTCTATAATTTTTACAATCTCTTTTGTCCCCTTTCCCTTTATATAAAGGAACTATACACGCTCTCCGCCAATCCCTAGGTACCTTCCCCTCTTTCATACATTTATTAAACAAAAGTACCAACCACTCCAACACTATATCCACCCCTGCTTTTAACATTTCTGTCATGATCCCATCAGTTCCAGCTGCTTTACCCCCTTTCATTCTACTTAATGCCTCACGTACCTCCACCACACTTACATTCTGCTCTTCTTCACTCCTAAAAGATGGTATACCTCCCTGGCCAGTGCATGAAATTACCGCCTCCCTTTCTTCCTCAACATTTAAAAGTTCCTCAAAATATTCTCGCCATCTACCTAATACCTCCCTCTCCCCATCTACTAACTCCCCTACTCTGTTTTTAACGGACAAATCCATACTTTCCCTAGGCTTTCTTAACTTGTTTAACTCCAAAATTTTTTCTTATTTTCAATAAAATTTCTTGACAGTGCCTCTCCCACTCTTTCATCTGCTCTCCTTTTGCACTCTCTCACCACTCTCTTCACCTTTCATTTACTCTCCATATACTCTGCTCTTCTTATAACACTTCTGCTTTGTAAAAACCTCTCGTAAGCTACCTTTTTCTCTTTTATCACACCCTTTACTTCATCATTCCACCAATCACTCCTCTTTCCTCCTGCCCCCACCCTCCTATAACCACAAACTTCTGCCCCACATTCTAATACTGCATTTTTAAAACTATTCCAACCCTCTTCAACCCCCCCACTACTCATCTTTGCACTAGCCCACCTTTCTGCCAATAGTCGCTTATATCTCGCCCGAACTTCCTCCTCCCTTAGTTTATACACTTTCACCTCCCTCTTACTTGTTGTTGCCACCTTCCTCTTTTCCCATCTACCTCTTACTCTAACTGTAGCTACAACTAAATAATGATCTGATATTTCAGTTGCCCCTCTATAAACATGTACATCCTGGGGCCTACCCATCAACCTTTTATCCACCAATACATAATCCAACAAACTACTTTCATTACGTGCTACATCATACCTTGTATATTTATTTATCCTCTTTTTCATAAAATATGCATTACTTATTACCAAATTTCTTTCTACACATAGCTCAATTAAATCTCCCCATTTACATTTACCCCTGGCACCCCAAATTTACCTACTACTCCCTCCATAACATTTTTACCCACTTTAGCATTGAAATCCCCAACCACCATTACTCTCACACTTGATTCAAAACTCCCCACGCATTCACTCAACATTTCCCAGAATATCTCTCTCTCCTCTACACTTCTCTCTTCTCCAGGTGCATACACGCTTACTATAACCCACTTTTCACATCCAATCTTTATTTTACTCCACATAATCCTTGAATTTATGCATTTGTAGTCCCTCTTTTCCTGCCATAGCTTATCCTTCAACATTATTGCTACTCCTTCTTTAGCTCTAACTCTATTTGAAACCCCTGACCTAATCCCATTTATTCCTCTCCATTGAAACTCTCCCACCCCCTTCAGCTTTGTTTCACTTAAAGCCAGGACATCCAGTTTCTTCTCATTCATAACATCCACAATCATCTCTTTCTTATCATTTGCACAACATCCACGCACATTCAGACTTCCCACTTTGACAATTTTCTTCTTATTCTTTTTAGTAATCTTTACAGGAAAAGGGGTTACTAGCCCATTGTTCTCGGCATTTTAGTTGACTTTTACAACACGCGTGGCTTACGGAGGAAAGATTCTTATTCCACTTCCCCATGGATATAAAAGGAAAAGTAATAAGACCAAGAACTATTAAGATAAAATCAAAGAAAACTCAGATGAGTGTGTATAAATAAGCATGTACATGTATGTGTAGTGTGACCTAAGTGTAAGTAGAAGTAGCAAGACGTACCTGTAATCTTGCATATAGGTAAAATATAGGTATTGTATTTTAATGATAAAATTCATTGTTATGCAGTAATAAATGTTGAGGATAATTCAGCCATGGTTACAAATACGTACATCCTGGCTCGTGGTAAAAGAATTGGACCCCTTCCTTTCCTTGGATCAAATCTGACTTTATCCCTTTTGGGATAAAAAAAACCCATAAGGGTCATACAATGACCCTTATGGGTTTATTTATCCCCTCCCTTATGAATATTTAAATAAATAAATTATTATATCCAATACAGCTGACTTACTGCATACAAAATAGTGTATTTGAATGAGATAAAGGCTACTTTTAGATTTTATGAATTCTAAAACTTAAAAAAAAATTGTACTAGGGGGGGATATAGTGTTGGAGTGGTTGGTACTTTTGTTTAATAAATGTATGAAAGAGGGGAAGGTACCTAGGGATTGGCGGAGAGCATGTATAGTCCCTTTATATAAAGGGAAAGGGGACAAAAGAGATTGTAAAAATTATAGACGAATAAGTTTATTGAGTATACCAGGAAAAGTGTACGGTAGGGTTATAATTGAAAGAATTAGAGGTAAGACAGAATGTAGAATTGCGGATGAGCAAGGAGGTTTCAGAGTGGGTAGGGGATGTGCAGATCAAGTGTTTGCATTGAAGCATATATGTGAACAGTATTTAGATAAAGATAGGGAAGTTTTTATTGCATTTATGGATTTAGAAAAGGCATATGATAGAATGGATAGGGGAGCAATGTGGCAGATGTTGCAAGTATATGGAATAGGTGGTAAGTTACTAAATGCTGTAAAGAGTTTTTATGAGGATAGTGAGGCTCAGGTTAGGGTGTGTAGAAGAGAGGGAGACTACTTCCCAGTAAAAGTAGGTCTTAGACAGGGATGTGTAATGTCACCATGGTTGTTTAATATATTTATAGATGGGGTCGTAAAAGAAGTAAATGCTAGGGTGTTCGGGAGAGGGGTGGGATTAAATTATGGGGAATGAAATACAAAATGGGAGTTGACACAGTTACTTTTTGCTGATGATACTGTGCTTATGGGAGATTCTAAAGAAAAATTGCAAAGGTTAGTAGATGAGTTTGGGAGTGTGTGTAAAGGTAGAAAGTTGAAAGTGAACATAGAAAAGAGTAAGGTGATGAGGGTATCAAATGATTTAGATAAAGAATAATTGGATATCAAATTGGGGAGGAGGAGTATGGAAGAAGTGAATGTTTTCAGATACTTGTGAGTTGACGTGCCGGCGGATGGATTTATGAAGGATGAGGTTAATCATAGAATTGATGAAGGAAAAAAGGTGAGTGGTGCGTTGAGGTATATGTGGAGTCAAAAAACGTTATCTATTGAGGCAAAGAAGGGAATGTATGGAAGTATAGTAGTACCAACACTCTTATATGGGTGTGAAGCTTGGATTGTGAATGCAGCAGCGAGGATGCGGTTGGAGGCAGTGGAGATGTCCTGTCTAAGGGCAATGTGTGGTGTAAATATTATGCAGAAAATTCGGAGTGTGGAAATTAGGAGAAGGTGTGGAGTTAATAAAAGTATTAGTCAGAGGGCAGAAGAGGGGTTGTTGAGGTGGTTTGGTCATTTAGAGAGAATGGATCAAAGTAGAATGACATGGAAAGCATATAAATCTATAGGGAAAGGAAGGCTGGGTAGGGGTCGTCCTCGAAAGGGTTGGAGAGAGGGGGTAAAGGAGGTTTTGTGGGCAAGGGGCTTGGACTTCCAGCAAGCGTGCGTGAGCGTGTTAGATAGGAGTGAATGGAGACGAATGGTACTTGGGACCTGACGATCTGTTGGAGTGTGAGCAGGGTAATATTTAGTGAAGGGATTCAGGGAAACCGGTTATTTTCATATAGTCGGACTTGAGTCCTGGAAATGGGAAGTACAATGCCTGCACTTTAAAGGAGGGGTTTGGGATATTGGCAGTTTGGAGGGATATGTTGTGTATCTTTATATGTGTATGCTTCTAGACTGTTGTATTCTGAGCACCTCTGCAAAAACAGTGATAATGTGCGAGTGTGGTGAATGTGTTGAATGATGATGAAAGTATTTTCTTTTTGGGGGTTTTCTTTCTTTTTTGGGTCACCCTGCCTCGGTGGGAGACGGCCGACTTGTTGAAAAAAAAAAATTGTAATAATAATAATAAGTAATAATTAAATTGATAGTACTCTATAATAATTCTGTAATCTCCTCTGGAAGTGGAAAAGAATCTTTCCATAAGCCTTGCATGTCGTAAGAGGTGATTGAAATGCCAGAAGCAAGGAGGCTAGTAACTCTTGTATAAATTACTCTATGTAAAAATAAGAAACTGTGTTTCTGTTTCAGGTCACCGTACCTCAGTGGGAAATGACTGTTGTGTTGAAAGAATGAATGACTGAATTCTGTAATAATAATGTAGATATTTTGCAAAATTTGATGACATTTACTAATACAGTTGGAAAGCCCCTGGTTATGCAGAGCATTTTGGTCAAAAACAGAGTAACAGGATAAGCATTTCTTTAGAATATTACTTGGGTATTAATCATCCTGTATTTATTGACATATACACAAGGATTATATTGATGTAGGTTTTATTTCTCTAGTTCAAAAACTGAGTGTTTGACCTCTTGACCTAGACTTGACCTCTAGCAAATACATATACAGTGGACCCCCGCATAACGGACGCCTTGCATAGCGGACAATCCGCATAGCGGACGCTTTGATCGCTAAAATTTTGCCCCGCATAGTGGACAAAAACCCGCTCAGCGGCCTTCGTCCGAGACGCGTCCAATGTGCGGCCTGAGCCACGCTCACGTGTTCCGCGGATGGCATTGTTTACCAGCCAGCCTCCGCGGTAACATCCAAGCATACAATCGGAACATTTTGTATTATTACAGTGTTTTTGGTGATTTTTTTCTGGAAAATAAGTGACCATGGGCCCCAAGAAAGCTTCTAGTGCCAACCCTACAGCAATAAGGGTGAGAATTACTATGGAGATGAAGAAAAAGATCATTGATAAGTATGAAAGTGGAGTGCATGTCTCCGAGCTGGCCAGGTTGTATAATAAACCCCAATCAACCATCGCTACTATTGGTGGTACAGCTGCTGCTGCTGCTGTATCACCGTCAGCTGCTGCTGCACTGTCAGCTGCTGCTGCACTGTCAGCTGCTGCTGCTGTACCACCGTCAGCTGCTCCTGCTGCTGTAGTACCGTCTGCTGCTGCTGTAGCATCATCTGCTGCTGCTGTAGCATCGTCTGCTGCTGCTGTAGCATCGTCTGTTGCTGCTGTAGCATCGTCTGCTGCTGCTGCTGCTGTAGCATCGTCTGCTGCTGCTGTAACATCGTCTGTTGCTGCTGTAGCATCGTCTGCTGCTGCTGCTGCTGTAGCATCGTCTGCTGCTGCTGTAACATCGTCAGTTGCTGCTGTAGCATCGTCTGCTGCTGCTGTAGCATCGTCTGTTGCTGCTGTAGCATCGTCTGCTGCTGCTGCTGCTGTAGCATCGTCTGCTGCTGCTGTAACATCGTCTGTTGCTGCTGTAGCATCGTCTGCTGCTGCTGCTGCTGTAGCATCGTCTGCTGCTGCTGTAACATCGTCAGTTGCTGCTGTAGCATCGTCTGTTGCTGCTGTAGCATCGTCTGTTGCTGCTGTAGCATCGTCTGTTGCTGCTGTAGCATCGTCTGTTGCTGCTGTAGCATCGTCTGCTGCTGCTGCTGCTGTAGCATCGTCTGCTGCTGCTGCTGCTGTAGCATCGTCTGCTGCTGCTGTAACATCGTCTGTTGCTGCTGTAGCATCGTCTGCTGCTGCTGCTGCTGTAGCATCATCTGCTGCTGCTGTAACATCGTCAGTTGCTGCTGTAGCATCGTCTGCTGCTGCTGTAGCATCGTCTGTTGCTGCTGTAGCATCGTCTGCTGCTGCTGCTGCTGTAGCATCGTCTGCTGCTGCTGTAACATCGTCAGCTGCTGCTGCTGCTGCTGTAGCACCGTTGTTGGTGTGGCTTATTGAGAATACCAAGAAACAATTAACCCCAGAGGATTTGCCACCCAGGATAGCCCAAAAAAGTCAGTGTCATCGAAGACTGTCTAACTTATTTCCATTGGGGTCCTTAATCTTGTCTCCCAGGATGCAACCCACACCAGTCGACTAACACCCAGGTGAACAGGGAAAATGCCTGGAACTAGTGCTCATATTGGTGAATTTAGAGCCAGCAAAGGTTGGTTTGAGAGATTTAAGAATCGTAGTGACATACACAGTGTGATAAGGCCTGTTCTGGAAGAAAATACCAAACAGGACCTACAGTACTCAGGAGGAAAAGGCACTCCCAGGACACAGTGTCTCATCAGTCATTGCTGCATCTTCAATAAAGGTAAGTGTCATTTATTCTTCATTTAGTAGAGTAGTACATGCACAATATATATTGTGCATGTACTACTCTACTATTGTGCATGTATCCTTCTCTTTGTGTGTAGGAAAATATATATTTCATGTGGTAAAATTTTTTTTTTTCAAACTTTTGGGTGTCTTGCACGGATTAATTTTATTTCCATTATTTCTTATGGGGAAAATTCATTCGCATAGCGAACATTTCGCATAACAGCCAGCCCTCTTGCACGGATTAAGGTCGCTATGCGGGGGTCCACTGTACGTATATGATGCATTTTCTGCTAGAAACTGCAATAAATACTGTTTTTTTTTTTTATCCTGGCCGTCTCCCACTGTCTTGCCAGAGGTGCACAGATAAAACAGTTTAGATGTTGTAAACAGCAGATATCCCAAATCCCTCTCTTAGAGTGCAGGCTCTGTACATCCCATCTCCAGGACTTTACTCTGACAAAAATATGCACATACACAAAATTTCTATTGCAGTTTCTTGTAATAGAAACATCAGCTTCTATTATTTGTCAAATAATTTTGTTGGATGATACTCTTGAGAGGTCATTTATGACCATTGAACTAGGTAAAGAAGTCAAACATTGAATTTTTTTACTTTTAAAATTAAGACCTACAGCAGTGAAATTCTTGTCCTCTGCTGGTTCCAAATATGTATACTGTAATTTAATAGGCATCTGATGATTAATACCCAAGTTATGGTACCTACTCCAAAGAAATATTTATTGTCCTGTGATTTTTAAATGACCTAGGTCATAACTCTTGACCTAAGATATCCTTGAATACCAAATTTGAAGAGATATAGAGTAGAGCTTTGGATAATGGTTGTCTTGTCCTGGAGATAAGAAAGTCTGAATTTAGAAGGGTGACTCTTTTCTTTTTCATTACAATTTGCCCATTTTTCTTTGAATTATGCAAGTCTATACTAATATGACTTTATGAGAAAAATAAATATTATAGATTTGGTGCTACGTTTGTGGGCACCCAGCAAGTGTCGCCATCAGAAGCATATCCCGTTATGTTAGGAGACATCGATCCATCTGGCAACCTCAATGCTAATATCATACATCAAGTCTCGCCACACCTCAGAGCAAAATTTGTAGCACAAGTAAGTATCCAATACACTTTTGATAATTTTAGTGTTATCATTATTGTAGTTTTAAGACTAATTTGAAGTACAGTAAATACACTGGGGATTACAATTACAATTTGATTACTGATGCCAAGCTCATGCACAACATCGAATGCAGAGCTAAAGCTAATACAGGAAATTTAAGTTGTAAATTTGTGCAATACATTTAAACGAATAAAGATGCTGCTGCAATACATAACACATTCATCAACACTATAGCTAACAAATACAGTGGACCCCCGCATAACGATTACCTCCGAATGTGACCAATTATGTAAGTGTATTTATGTAAGTGCGTTTGTACGTGTATGTTTGGGGGTCTGAAATGGACTAATCTACTTCACAATATTTCTTATGGGAACAAATTCGGTCAGTACTGGCACCTGAACATACTTCTGGAGTGAAAAAATATCGTTAACTGGGGGTCCACTGTATATGTATTAGGTACGGTCACACAGAAGAAGTTGCTTTGAACACCAGAGATACTTACCATAACAATACAACTCGCTTATTATTTAAATGTGCAGAGGAAGTGAAGAAATTAATAGGTAATATGAAAGGTATATTTTAAGGAGCAGAAGAGAGCAGAGTATTAGAGAGGTGCTTAGAAATTGCTGATGAACATAAATGACGGGTAAACCATTTACAGGTATTGATGATTTGTTAATCCTTTCACAGATCCAGCAAAGTAAATGGCAAGCAACACAACTAACAATGGATTGGCGTGGTTCAGACTTCACATCCTCTCTGACTCTAGGGAGCATAGATATCATAAATGGGTCAGGTGTGGCTGTCATGCACTACCTCCAACAGGTCACCAAAAAGCTAGCACTAGGAACAGAGCTTGCTTACCAGTATGGCTCTCAGGTTCCTGGAGGTCATATTGCAGTACACTCCATTGCTGGCAGATATACTAGTGAGCTGATATATGGTTTATTGATTTATTTTCTATTTTATTTTGAGAAAGCTATCTTGCTTGCTGTCTGCTGTGCTGTTGCAGCTCTTCCACATGCCTCATTTCAAATAATACTTTCTGCATTCCTTGTTCCGAACAATAAACCATACCACGGGCAGGGATAGAACTCTGATCGCGGGTTCTGTCCCTGCCCGTGGTATGGTTTGTTTGCAATCATGTCATTACGATTTCGTGAGTCATGTTCCGAACAATACTTTCTACATTCCTTGTTTCAAACAATACATTCTGCATTCCTTGTTTCAAAGAATACTTTCCACATTCCTTGTTTCAAACAACACATTCCACATTCCATGTTTCCTCCTCTTATGCACAGTCATAAACTGTTGAAGGAAAGGGGTCAATAGATAGTGGCTATTATTTTTTGAGATAAAAAAAAACATAAGATAGAGAAAATGAACAAGTAGAGGCTCCAGAAACATCAATTTTTGCATGATTCTCTGCCTTCACAAGTTAAAAGACAAGATGGGAGTTAAACCATGTAACAGCATTGTATATGAACATGGCGTGCAAACTTGTGCCTGCTATATTTTTCCAGTCTCCTGTCAAGCAAGTGCTAGATGTACACAAAAAGGTAGGGAACTTCTCTTTCAGTCCATACCAAGAGTTTCTGACAAGGGTAACTACTAGCTGGCCATTGCTAATTTTGTAGACAGTAGCTCATTGTTATTATTTGGCAGAACACACACTTCAAGGGGTGGTTGCCTTGACGCTAACATTTAGGTACCTATTTACTGCTAGATGAACAGGAGTAGCAAGTGTAAGGAAGCTTTACCATGTCTTGCCCTGCCCCATAATTGGTATTGGGTACTTTCGAATATTTTTCAAAAACTTAGTCTGTGTTTAGAAATATGTTTGGTATAGAACTGTAAAAGGAATGGAACAAATAGAGTTTAGACTTAGTACAGTACATTACTATTATTACTACTGTAATGTCAATTGCACAAGTACTATTATTATAATGGTTAGTCCAAGGAATGATTAGCCACTTCTTTATGGGCAGGTCTGCACAATACTGTACACTAATTGAATCCGATATCGGAGGGACATTGTGCATCTCTGGCAAGATAGTGATAGTGTGAATGGTGGTGAAAGTCTTTCTTTTTCGGGTCACCCTCCTCAATGGGAGATGGCGAACGTGATAAAAAAAAAACTTGGTTTTTTCTCTCACCTCCACCTCCCTATCGCCCACCTACCTCTCTTCTCCCCTGCTCACCTTTGTCTTCCACTTTTTTTTTTTTTACCTCCTTATGTCATCCCTTTATTTTTACTACAGTTGAGGGTTCTACAGAGGTTAGGGTAAGATTTCTTACATTTAGTATTTTACATTCCAAGCAATGTCATGTTGGATTCAGAGCACTGCTATCTTGCCTCAGCTAATTTTAATACCTTGAATTAGCAGTATTATAATACTGTAGTTAATTTATTGGCATGTACTTTTAAAATGTTTCTAAAAAATGCTTCTCTTTCAACAGGTGACAATTTTACAGCCTCAGGCACTCTTGGTGGTGCTGGGATTCATCTGTGTTATTTCCAAAAAGCAACAGAGCAGTTGCAGTTCGGAGTTGAACTGGAAACCAGCTTACGAATGCAAGAGTCTGTTGCCTCTATGGCATATCAGTTGGAGATTCCCAAAGCTAATACTGTATTTAGAGGTAATTATTTCATTAATTTACATTAAAGTTTAATAAAAACAGTGGATTTGTGATGAGGGAAAAAATGAATGATGACTGCAAGTACTAATGCATAATTGATCAGGCCGTGATCCTCCATGAAGCCTGATCACAGACCGGGTCGCAGGGGATTTGACCCCCGAAACCCTCTCCAGGTATATTCCAGGTAAGGGAAAGGGAGAAGATACCTACTGTATTAGTTCTTGGCATTTAGATCCTGTGGTATAAGTATTTGAGATTTTTTTTTTTTTGCAAGAAGTTTAAATGAGAAAGTTGTAGAGTGGAGGAACAGTATGTATCTTCACTTCAGTTCTGCCATGACATAAACTGACCACTTAAATACACAAGCACATTCTAGACACTCCTCACTTGATTAGATATGGCAGAGCAGTATATATTTGGTTGTCTAATGAGGGGAGATGTATACAAATTCTTTACAGCTGCTGCTGTTTTCATATTAGCAGCATACTAATATTTTGTGAGAGGAGGTGGTAGGCTGTTTTCTTGCTGATTGTAGCTTCAGTTTGTTAGGTAAGACACACATGCAACAGTTAGGTATCTTTATTTCGAAACGTTTCGCCTACACAGTAGGCTTCTTCAGTCGAGTACAGAAAAGTTGATAGAAGGAGAAGATTCTTGAAGACGATGTAATCAGTCCATCACCCTTGAAGTTTTGAGGTGGTCAGTCCCTCAGTTTGGAGATAGACTGATTACATCGTCTTCAAGAATCTTCTGCTTCTATCAACTTCTCTGTACTCGACTGAAGAAGCCTACTGTGTAGGCGAAACGTTTCGAAATAAAGATACCTAACTGTTGCATGTGTGTCTTACCTAACAACCTGTCGGTATTTTATACCATTTTAATGTTCAGCTTCAGTTTGACCAAAACATTTGGTTTAGGCAACTTATTTTTCTTGTCAACTAAACTAGAGAGAACTGATCTTGTAATATTATTGCTGGGAGTTGGCAGCTCTTCACAGCTCCAAGATGCGATTTGTTTCTATTTGGTACAGTTTGTTATGGAAATGTGGCCTTTATTCATTTTTTTACAATATTGACATGTACTAAAGGAGCCAATTCATGCCTGCTTCCATATTTTTTGACTATTTTTTCTCTTAGTTTTATCAGATACATTTCTTCTTTCTTTCAACACACCGGCCGTGTCCCACCGAGGCAGCGTGGCCCAAAAGGAAAAACGAAAGTTTCTTCTTTTACATTTAGTAATACACTTACCATCCGACTTACGACTGAGTTTGGTTCCGAGAAACCGGTCGTAAGTCGAAATGGATATAAGTCGAGCTTTACTACTGAATATCAACATCACATTTTTGTAATGACTTTATTTTATTGTTTTATTTTGGTATTTCATGTTTTACTTTACTTTTTATGCTGTTAGTACTGTATTTTATACTGTAAGGTTTAGGATAAACACTGTGTACAACACAAATAGTTATTTATTTTCCAGAAATTTGGCAAAAAAAAAAAAACACGGTCGTAAATCGAGTGGTCGTAAGTTGAGCAGGTCGTAAGTCGGATGGTAGGTGCATATACAGGGGAAGAGGTTACTAGCCCCTTGCTCCCAGCATTCAGATGCATTTATCTTTGGTATATATTTGGTGTAGGTGTAGTGCATTTCTGTTTGGTACAGTTTGGTAAGGGAATACATGTATATGATTATCATTGATAATTATAAATGTTTTAAATTATTGCAAAATTACTATACTGTACTGACGGGTTTAAAATTACAATACTGTATCAGTGCAAGGTTTGCCTGTATTGAGATACGTTGAGATAGGTGTTTTGTGCTCTCTGGCTTACCTTAATGCAGCCAAACTGTGTATTACAAGAATTGCTGCTGAAACTGGCTTAAGGATTTAGTCAGAACATTGTGTGTTAGAAGATATACAAGGTTTATTAATGTACATTTTTTTTTTTAACAAGTCGGCCGTCTCCCACTGAGGCAAGGTGACCCAAAAAGAAAGAAAATCCCCAAAAAGAAAATACTTTCATCATCATTCAACACTTTCACCTCACTCACACATAATCACTGTTTTTGCAGAGGTGCTCAGAACACAACAGTTTAGAAGCATATACATATAAAGATACAACATATCCCTCCAAACTGCTAATATCCCGAACCCCTTCTTTAGAGTGCAGGCATTGTACTTCCCATCTCCAGGACTCAAGTCCAGCTATATAAAAATAACTGGTTTCCCTGAATCCTGTAACTAAATATCACCCTGCTCACACTCCAACAGATCGTCAGGTCCCAAATACCATTCGTCTCCATTCACTCCTATTGAACACGCTCATGCACGCCTGCTGGAAGTCCAAGCCCCTCACCCACTAAACCTCCCTTACAACTTCCTTCCAACCTTTTCGAGGACGACCCCTACCCCGCCTTCCTTTCCCTACAGATTTACACGCACTCCATGTCATTCTACTTTTATCCATTCTCCCTAAATGACCAAACCACCTCAACAACCTCTCTTCTGCCCTCTGACTAATACTTTTATTAACTCTACACCTTCTCCTAATTTCCACACTCCGAATTTTCTGCATAATATTTACACCAGACATTGCCCATAGACAGGACATCTCCACTGCCTCCAACGACCTCCTCGCTGCTGCATTCACAACCCAAGCTTCACACCCATATAAGAGTGTTGGTACTGCTATACTTTCATACATTCCCTTCTTTGCCTCCATAGATAACGTTTTTTGTCTCCACATATACCACAACGCACCACTCACCTTTTTTTCCTCATCAATTCTATGATTAACCTCATCCTTCATAAATCCATCCGCCGACACGTCGACTCCCAAGTATCGGAAAACATTCACTTCTTCCATACTCCTCCCCAATTTGATATCTAATTTTTCTTTATCTAAATCATTTGATACCCTCATCACCTTATTCTTTTCTATGTTCACTTTCAACTTTCTACCTTTACACACATTCCCAAACTCATCCACTAACCTTTGCAATTTTTCTTTAGAATCTCCCATAAGCACAGTATCATCAGCAAAAAGCAACTGTGTCAATTCCTATTTTGTATTTAATTTTTTTTTTTTTTTTTTTTATCATACTGGCCGATTCCCACCAAGGCAGGGTGGCCCGAAAAAGAAAAACTTTCACCATCATTCACTCCATCACTGTCTTGCCAGAAGGGTGCTTTACACTACAGTTTTTAAACTGCAACATTGACACCCCTCCTTCAGAGTGCAGGCACTGTACTTCCCATCTCCAGGACTCAAGTCCGGCCTGCCAGTTTCCCTGAACCCCTTCATAAATGTTACTTTGCTCACACTCCAACAGCACGTCAAGTATTAAAAACCATTTGTCTCCATTCGCTCCTATCAAACACGCTCACGCATGCCTGCTGGAAGTCCAAGCCCCTCGCACACAAAACCTCGTTTGCCCCCTCCCTCCAACCTTTCCTAGGCCGACCCCTACCCCGCCTTCCTTCCACTACAGACTGATACACTCTTGAAGTCACTGTTTCGCTTCATTCTCTCTACATGTCCGAACCACCTCAACAACCCTTCCTCAGCCCTCTGGACAACAGTTTTGGTAATCCCGCACCTCCTCCTAACTTCCAAACTACGAATTCTCTGCATTATATTCACACCACACATTGCCCTCAGACATAACATTTCCACTGCCTCCAGCCTTCTCCTCGCTGCAACATTCATCACCCATGCTTCACACCCATATAAGAGCGTTGGTAAAACTATACTCTCATACATTCTCCTCTTTGCCTCCAAGGACAAAGTTCTTTGTCTCCACAGACTCCTAAGTGCACCACTCACCCTTTTCCCCTCATCAATTCTATGATTCACCTCATCTTTCATAGACCCATCCGCTGACACGTCCACTCCCAAATATCTGAATACATTCACCTCCTCCATACTCTCTCCCTCCAATCTGATATCCAATCTTTCATCACCTAATATTTTTGTTATCCTCATAACCTTACTCTTTCCTGTATTCACTTTTAATTTTCTTCTTTTGCACACCCTACCAAATTCATCCACCAATCTCTGCAACTTCTCTTCAGAATCTCCCAAGAGCACAGTGTCATCAGCAAAGAGCAACTGTGACAACTCTCACTTTGTGTGATTCTTTATCTTTTAACTCCACGCCTTATGCCAAGGCCTTCGCATTTACTTCTCTTACAACCCCATCTATAAATATATTAGACAACCATGGTGACATCACACATCCTTGTCTAAGGCCTACTTTTACTGGGAAATAATTTCCCTCTTTCCTACATACTCTAACTTGAGCCTCACTATCCTCGTAAAAACTCTTCACTGCTTTCAGTAACCTACCTCCTACACCATACACCTGCAACATCTGCCACATTGCCCCCCTATCCACCCTGTCATACGCCTTTTCCAAATCCATAAATGCCACAAAGACCTCTTTAGCCTTATCTAAATACTGTTCACTTATATGTTTCACTGTAAACACCTGGTCCACACATCCCCTACCTTTCCTAAAGCCTCCTTGTTCATCTGCTATCCTATTCTCCATCTTACTCTTAATTCTTTCAATAATAACTCTACCATACACTTTACCAGGTATACTCAACAGACTTATCCCCCTATAATTTTTGCACTCTCTTTTGTCCTCTTTGCCTTTATACAAAGGAACTATGCATGCTCTCTGCCAATCCCTAGGTACCTTACCCTCTTCCATACATTTATTAAATAATTGCACCAACCACTCCAAAACTGTATCCCCACCTGCTTTTACCATTTCTATCTTTATCCCATCAATCCCGGCTGCCTTACCCCCTTTCATTTTACCTACTGCCTCACGAACTTCCCCCACACTCACAACTGGCTCTTCCTCACTCCTACAAGATGTTATTCCTCCTTGCCCTATACACGAAATCACAGCTTCCCTAACTTCTTCAACATTTAACAATTCCTCAAAATATTCCCTCCATCTTCCCAATACCTCTAACTCTCCATTTAATAACTCTCCTCTTCTATTTTTAACTGACAAATTCATTTGTTCTCTAGGCTTCCTTAACTTGTTAATCTCACTCCAAAACTTTTTCTTATTTTCAACAAAATTTGTTGATAACATCTCACCCACTCTCTCATTTGCTCTCTTTTTACATTGCTTCACCACTCTCTTAACCTCTCTTCTTTTTCTCCATATACTCTTCCCTCCTTGCATCACTTCTACTTTGTAAAAACTTCTCATATGCTAACTTTTTTCTCCCTTACTGCTCTCTTTACATCATCATTCCACCAATCGCTCCTCTTCCCTCCTGCACCCACTTTCCTGTAACCACAAACTTCTGCTGAACACTCTAACACTACATTTTTAAACCTACCCCATACCTCTTCGACCCCATTGCCTATGCTCTCATTAGCCCATCTATCCTCCAATAGCTGTTTATATCTTACCCTAACTGCCTCCTCTTTTAGTTTATAAACCTTCACCTCTCTCTTCCCTGATGCTTTTATTCTCCTTGTACCCCATCTACCTTTTACTCTCAGTGTAGCTACAACTAGAAAGTGATCTGATATATCTGTGGCCCCTCTATAAACATGTACATCCTGAAGTCTACTCAACAGTCTTTTATCTACCAATACATAATCCAACAAACTACTGTCATTTCGCCCTACATCATATCTTGTATACTTATTTATCCTCTTTTTCTTAAAATATGTATTACCTATAACTAAACCCCTTTCTATACAAAGTTCAATCAAAGGGCTCCCATTATCATTTACACCTGGCACCCCAAACTTACCTACCACACCCTCTCTAAAAGTTTCTCCTACTTTAGCATTCAGATCCCCTAACACAATTACTCTCTCACTTGGTTCAAAGGCTCCTATACATTCACTTAACATCTCCCAAAATCTCTCTCTCTCCTCTACATTCCTCTCTTCTCCAGGTGCATACACGCTTATTATGACCCACTTTTCACATCCAACCTTTACTTTAATCCACATAATTCTTGAATTTACACATTCATATTCTCTTTTCTCCTTCCATAACTGATCCTTCAACATTACTGCTACCCCTTTCTTTGCTCTAACTCTCTCAGATACTCCAGATTTAATCCCATTTATTTCCCCCCACCGAAACTCCCCTACCCCCTTCAGCTTTGTTTCGCTTAGGGCCAGGACATCCAACTTCTTTTCACTCATAACATCAGCAATCATCTGTTTCTTGTCATCCGCACTACATCCACGCACATTCAAGCATCCCAGTTTTATAAAGTTTTTCTTCTTCTCTTTTTTTAGTAAATGTCTACAGGAGAAGGGGTTACTAGCCCATTGCTCCCGGCATTTTAGTCGCCTCATACGACACGCATGGCTTACGGAGGAAAGATTCTTTTCCACTTCCCCATGGACAATAGAAGAAATAAAGAAGAACAAGAGCTATTTAGAAAAAGGGGAAAAACCTAGATGTATGTATATATATATGCATGTGCGTGTCTGTGAAATGTGCCCAAAATGTAAGTAGGAGTAGCAAGATATCCCTGTTATCTAGCGTGTTTATGAGACAGAAAAAGAAACCAGCAATCCTACCATCATGCAAAACAGTTACAGGTTTCTGTTTCACAGACATCTGGCAGGACGGTAGTACTTCCCTGGGTGGTTGTTGTCTACCAACCTACTACCTACTTTAACTCTCCATAATTTAATCCCACCCCTCTCCTGAACACCCTAGCATTTACTTCTTTTACAAGCCCATCTATAAATATATTAAACAACCATGATGACATTACACATCCCTGTACATCTTTCTTTCAATACACCGGCCGTATCCCAACGAGGCGGGGTGGCCCAAAAGGAAAAACGAAAATTTCTCCTTTTACATTTAGTAATATATACAGGAGAAGAGGTTACTAGCCCCTTGCTCCTGGCATTTTAGTCGCCTCTTACAGCACGCATGGCTTACAGAGGAAGAATTCTGTTCCACTTCCCCATGGAGAATCCCTGTACATACTCTCATTTATTCTTATTGTTCCAGGAACACTGGATTCCAACTGGACTGTTGGAGCAGTTATGGAAAAAAAGCTGATGCCTCTACCCTTCACTTTGGCTTTGTCAGCCATGATTAACCACCCGAAAAATCAGTTTAAACTTGGATGTGGTTTTATAATAGGCTAATGTAAGAAAAGTGTGTATAAAATCCTGATTGACATGGTTATTCTTCCATCATGCTTTCCTGAATTGATGAGCAGGTTAAGCTTCTTTGACAGGATACGTGGAGGAATGAGTACCCATTCATAAATACTGTATAGGGGTATTGGAATGTATATAGAAATATGGAAAGCCCATTGTCATAATATTCCTGTGCATTGCTGGGGAGTTTAACTGTGACCAAGTACCATGTACTTACTAATATAATAGTACAGTTATAAAAATCTTATTTAATTTCATTGATAATAGTTTCCCAAACTGTGCATTGCTGCAGGCTGGACTTTTAACAAGCTTGTTCATCCTGTATATTCCTGGCAGTATTATTGTACTTGAATAGGTTGATAGATGACTTGGAAAGTCTGTTACCATTCCTCATGAACAAACACTAATAAATTATATTTTTTATTAAAGTGCTGTCAGATACCTAATTTTGTTTCTTTTTTAAAAATAGGTAATGCTTTAATATTAACCAGCATTTGTGTACCGTTTTATAAATAGTAAGCCACATGTGGTTAGTTATGCTAGAATGATAATAATTTTGTTTTTACTAAAGAATCTATAGCAGAATTGATAGCCTATGAATATAAAATTAATTTTCTTTATAGTGAAATTGACTGGAAATATCTAATTTTTCATAATTTAAATATCTGAAACAAAATAAATAGCATTATATTTATTTGATTTGATGTCTATTATTTTTAATATTACCAGGAACTAACTGCATAAAATATTTACAAAAAGGAAAATAATTTAAATCAGTTGTAATTTTGAGCATAGCAAGCAACAGATATGGTATATATTGTAGATATTGGTGCTTTGTACTTGTATAATTTGGGAGAGTTTGTGCAGTAAAACTAAATTTATCAGTTGCCTAATATTGCGAATAAATGGGTTTCTGCAGTTTATGAAAATATATCTGATACTATCAAATGATAAATAATGCCAGTATAAAAAAAGAACTTAATATACTGGTCATTGACACAAATCCCCATGGAGACAATAGAACAGAAGATTAAAAGAAAACTATCTTTTGGCCTTAAAAGATCCTCTTCAGAGGGCAGCAGTGCCAGGCATAAGTATACAGGTCTCGTTATGTTTTATCATTTCATGTGGGTTACTCCGGTCCATTTCCAGTACAGTACGTTAATTTAGTTTTGTAGAGTTGAATATAAACATAGATGAGCATTAATTACAGAAAGGAAAGTGCAAGGCATGCATTGTTGACTTAATTTTGGAATTAAAACCTGTTATTGAATGATGCATTGATACTTTTGGGTCTTTTTATGTCTCTTAACACAATTAGCTTATTTTAACCTGTGAAATCATTGCACTGAGAATATTTAATATTTCACCACAAAGCTGATAAATGTCAGCTTAATAGGCATGCTTTTCTGATGTATGTTTAGAATCATTCAACTTAATATCTTTATTTTTTTGGAAATTTTAATGCCTATCATAAGATAATTGATACAGAGGCTTTGTAAGGTTTTTCTTTAATGTGCTGCTGTGCTATTATGACCACATTAGGTACAGAATTTATATTACTAAGTTGTACACAAATGATTTTGCATTACCTCCCATTTTAGATAGCCATGCATATATGTAACTGATTGTTAGAATTGTTTTCATAATTGTTACCATGTACAAAACAGATGGTTCTTTTAACACATGTATTTTATTTATGCTCATAAATGATACTGTAGTTTATCTCTTAGACCAAACCCCTGAATCAGTGGCCAAAAATTTCACTTAACCTATTATAGAAAATGGACATTGGGATTAAGAAATTTGACACCATTTTCCTCAAAGACCTTCCTCAAATCACTTGATACAATACTGGATGAAGGCCAAGTTCTCTCCTTAAATGCATCTAAAACAAAGCTGCAGACTGGAATCACAGAACTGGAAAACTTGCATTGTGATACCAAAAGTACATGCACCTGCATAAATGTCTTAGGCAATGTGACTTTATCAAGGAGCACGCAGAATTTACCTCTGTCGTCGTCTTCGCCCCGCTGCTCTCTCTTTACCTTCCCTTCTCGCTGATGGACCCACCTTTCATCCGGACTCTCTCATTGACTTTTTGACAACGACTGACTTACTTCACAAATTCTGATACTTTCAGCCCTTTCTACTTGTATCTCTTGCTACCCTCTACCCCCGTACTATCCCCTGCCCCGCTGTTTTCTGTAACCTGCTGATCATCCCCCCTCCCTTCTGCCATCCAATTCCCTTGCTTCCTTCCCTACCCTGCAGCGCTGTATAGCCCTTGTGGCTTAGCGCTTCTTTTTTGATTATAATAATAATTAGGCAATGTGGAATCCTAGACCTATTACTGCATTTATAGTTAATTCGTGCTGCGAGGAATTAAATTATCCCTTGAACAGTGTGTGTGAAGCAGTCTTTTGGTGAATGCAAATGTTTATTTCCAAAAAGTTTGCTTGCTCTACCAATAGTGTTGCCAAAATCACTTTTCCCACTTGCTTCCTCATACTGTTTTGACTAATCAAGCAAAAATTACCACTGACCCTAGAACCAGAAAGAGCTCAATAACACTGAAAACTTAATTAAATGGCCTCATGTTTGCAGTCACCTTTTTGTAGTGTAGGGAATTAGTTTTTTGTAGATACTACACATGTAGTCTGGAACTTCCCATGCCAGTAGAACCATGACTATTCTAAGAACTGTTCCCATATTTGCTACAACTGGCAACCCTTCAACTGTTAACTCAATTGAAATGGATAGATTTTGTCATACCCTTTTGGATTTACTGCTTACTAGAGATGTTGATCCAGAGAATTTAGCTACCTTCTCTTTGGACAGAATATCCCTGCTGCTCTTCAAGGTACTGTAAGACCCTTATGGGTTTAGAGCTCCTTTATGAAATTTTATTTAGATTACTATTGGGTCAAGCATACTTAAATTTAGAGATGCAACTTTATGATCCTAAGGCTGCATCAAGCACATTTTTCCACTACTTATGGAGCCTCTCAAGGGAGGTGCCTTAATGTCTGTAAAGGGTTCTTGATCCATGGAACTGGACTTGCTTTGCCTCTCTCTCCAGGCACTATGTAACCTGTGGTTACAAAGCACAAGAAACTTAACCATTGTTCAGTCAGTCTTCTATTAAAAAATTTGATCTGCCTCATCTCCTAGTTCTTCATATACAACTTTGGTTGCTCCACATTTCTAGCAAAACCAAAGAAATCGTTTTCTCCTGGGTCCTTGCCTCTTCAAGGGGGGCTCCTTGGCGTGGTGAAGAGGCTCTTGGTCTGAGGAATTAGACCTGTCGGTCTTCTTCCTCAGACCAAACCTAATTACCCCTCAATCTCTCCTCCCCTATCCCATCCTTCCCTTTTTCCTTTCCTCCTCCTCCCCACCCCTCCCTTTTGCCCTTCCTCTTTTTGGCCTTTGGGATTTCTCCCACAGGCGCGCTAGTTCCTAGGTAGGAGAAAGGATACCGGCGTCCATCCCATTCCGTTGAGGTTCTTGGCGGTGGCATAGTTTGCCGTGGAATCTGGATCGCCTGGGGATGTCCCGAACCCTCTCCGGTATCCCGGAGTAGCTTTGGGTGTCTTTCGGGCGACTGGTGTATCTCTGGAAGCCACCTTTCGGATTCCGGGGGTGGTGGCCTAAGGAGGTATGCTTTGTGACGGATATCCGGCCGCCCTCTCTTTTGTCCACCGAGGTAGCTCGGCAGATGTGAGGTTGCTATCCCGGATTGCTGGTTTACTGGCATGAAGGGTAGGGTATGGCACGGGTTCCATGCTGCATCTGCGCTACTAGCGGTGCTGAGGTCCTCTTGGGCGCGGAGGGAGATTTCCGGCCCTTTCATTCCTCCTGGGAACTATTCCTCCCCGCTCCCCCCTTTTTTTATTCTTTTTTTTATTTTTTTCTTTTCTTTTTTTTCTTAAAAACATAAAGCAAAGGAGTAACCTAACCATGGAGAACCCAATCCATGAACCCACTACCCCCGGGCCCCTTCTTGATACCGCACCCCATTCTGACCCTGCCTTGTTTTTAGACCACTCTTCGGTTACTCCTGATGCCTCTGTACCTCTTGCTGGTGCTGTTTCCTCACCCGCTTCAGGTACCTGGGCTTCGACTGACTCCTTTGATTTGTCTGAACTCCGCTCTCCTTTGACTATGCTTCCGGCTTCTCTATGGTACGGCAATTTTCGAATCGCCCGCCCATTTCACGCTGGACCAACTCCGGTCCTACTCCTAAACACCAACATCAATATCCTGATGATGCTCCTTCGTTACCTTCCCATTCTACTCGGAAAAGACCGACACGTCATGCACTCCCTCTCCACGCTCAGTTTCGGACCACACAATGGACTAAATTCTTTACTTTAAGACCGACTTCTTCTTCTGCCTACCTTTCTGACCATAGTATTGGCAAAGCGCTCCTGCGTCATGTTGGTAGAGATATTTCATTTCATGCTCTCAAAAGCGGTACATGCATCGTCACTGTCCAGAATGCTACCCAAGCTCATGATCTTTCTGTCCTTTCGCATATAGATACTACTATCACTATTGAAAAACATCTTTCTCTCAATTCTTGTAGTGGTACTGTCATTCTGCCCCATACCATAGTCCAACAATTTCCAGTCATGTGGCAATGACATTCTTGAACAGCTGGAACTCCAGGATCTCCCAATCCTCACAGCAGACACTTACGTCCTTCCTGCCCGTGGGCGGAGACGTTACCCTTGCAATGTAGCTCGTTTAACTTTTGACAGCCGAGAACTCCCGTCCTCTGTATATGTTGCGGGACATCGGTTACAAGTTCGAAAGGTGATACCTACACCGCAACAGTAGAAATTGCTGGCGTTTTGGTCACCCAGCGAAATATTGCAGATCTATGGCTGAATGCCCAGTCTGTGGTGCCGACGACCATTCTAATACATCTTGCAGTCAACCTCCATCTTTCCTTAATTGTAATGAAGCTCACCCTTCGTACTCCCGCCGTTGCCAGGTCTGCTTAAATGAACGTGAAATCCGTTGCCTCAAAGAGGCAGAAGGTCTCCCTTATGCTATGGCAGTTACTCATCTCCGCCTCCAAGGGAGACTACCCCGTGTTTCTTATTCTCGTGTTTCCAAACATCCCCCCACTTCTGGGGTCTCATCTTCTGCAGCCTCCTCTGTTGTTACTCCTTCCATAGCCACTCCGGCATCTAATCCTTTTGCTGTCCTTGGCTCTGACGTCCCGACTACAACTCGGTCTGTTCTCACATCTTCGCGTCCTTCCTCACAAGCCCCAGTATCGACAAGACCTCGTACGACACCTAATACCAATCGCCCCTCTACTTCTCAGAAGTCCAAAAAATCCACATTGCTCAAATCTTCTTTGCCCCTTCCTTCCCTTCTTCCACCTCCACACTTCACCTTTCCAGTCTCTGGGCCTAGTTCTTCCCCTCTCTCTGGCTCTATTACAAGTGTGGAGATTCACCCTCCTCCTTGTACTATGCCTTCCACCCCTGTCCCCTCCCAAGTTTCTCCCTCTTCTGCCACCTCCCAGGTTTCTGCCTCTTCTGTCCCCCCCCACACTTCATCTCCAGTCCCTTACACTCTTTCCTCCCCCTCTACTTTGGTACAGTCCATTACTGTCCCAATCTTTACTCACCCTCCCCCTTCTATCTCCAATATGGTCTCCCATACATCTTTGAATTCAGAAACACTTGAAGCCATTTCAGAATATATTGCAGAGACTAAACCTTCAATGGACACTGATCCACTTCCTGTTCCTTCTCTTTCCTCTCCTCCATCTTCACAACCCCATTCTTCGCAACGCTCCGTTCCTTCGCTGCTTGAACGTCTTCCAATGCCACCACACGTTGACTTTTCTAACCCCTCTAGTCCGTAGGTGTCTTTCCCTACGGATTCCTGGTATTTTCTTCATTGCCAATCATGGCCTAATTTACAGTGGAATATCCGCGGCCTCAGGGGTAATCAGGGTGAGCTTCAGATGTTGCTTTCCAGGTTTTCCCCTGTTGGTGCTTGCTTACAAGAACCAAAATTACACTCGGTTGTTTTCCAACCTATCTCGGGCTATAATTTATTGTATTCTTCGGATCCTTTCTCAGATGGGACCTTTAATGAAAGTGCCCTTCTTCTACGCAATGATATTCCGTACTGTCAACTATTTGTCTATACCTCGCTGCATTACACTGCCGCCCATATCCACTTGAATAAGTGGTTTACGATATGTTCTTTATATATCTCTCCTTCTCGAGCATTTTCTATCCCAGACTTTACCTTTCTTGTTTCATCCTTACCACCACCACTTCTGTTACTTGGTGATTTTAACGCCCACCATTTCCTCTGGGGGGGAGTCTCATTGTGACTCACGTGGCATCCAGTTGGAGGCTTTTCTCGCCTCTCGCCCCCTCCATGTTTTAAATACGGGTACTCCCACCCATTTTGATCCTCGTACTCATGCTCTCTCTTGCATCGATCTATCAGTCTGCTCTTCCTCCACTGCACTAGACTTCACCTGGTCTGTTCTACCGGACTTACATGACAGCGATCATTTTCCAATCATTCTTACTTCTCCTTCCTATTCACCACGTTTCCGTAGCCCTCGCTGGCAATTTGATCAGGCAAATTGGGATCTTTACTCGCAACTCTCTGCTTTTAGTGAGGTTCCTTCTTCATCCTCCATTGATGAGCTCCTACACCTCTTCTCGACGTCAGTTTATACCGCAGCTTCTCATTCTATACCCCAAACCTCAGGCAGGCATTCTCAGAAGTGCGTGCCTTGGTGGTCTCCTGCTTGTGCTCGTGCAATACGTTTGAAACGCACTGCATGGGGCAGGTACCGGTACAATAGAACCGCTGAGAGACTTCTTGATTTCAAGCAGAAGCGTGCGATCGCTCGCTGTGTCATCCGTGAAGCTAAACGCACTTGCTGGCGAGACTATGTTTCCACCATCACCTCTGCTTCTTCTATGAGTGCAGTCTGGAAAAAAGTGAGGAAATTGAGTGGTAAATACTCTCCTGACCCGGCTCCTGTTCTACGGGTCGCTGGTGTTGATGTAGCAAACCCTCTCGACGTTGCCATTGAACTTGGCACACATCTGGTCCGTATTTCCAGGGGGCTCCATCTATGCCCCTCGTTTGCTGTATAGTCCTTGTGGCTTAGCGCTTCTTTTTGATTATAATAATAATATGCCCCTCGTTTCTTTCCTCAAAGTCTGCCAGAGAGTTAGTACCCTTGGACTTTTCTTCTCTCAGAGAAGAACAGTATAATGTGCCTTTTACACTTCAAGAACTGGAGGCAACGCTCTCAGCTTGCCGATCATCGGCAGCTGGGCCTGACGACATTCATATTCGTATGTTACAACATTTACATCGGTCAGCCTTTGTAGTCCTCTTACACCTCTTCAATCTTATTTGGGCACAAGGAGTTCTTCCCCAGCTGTGGAAATCTGCCATTGTTCTCCCTTTCCGCAAACCGGGTACTACAGGACATGATGCCTCCCACTATCGTCCCATCACTCTTACTAGTGCAGTTTGCAAAGTGATGGAACGTCTCATAAATCGACGTTTAATGTGTTATTTAGAGACACACAACAGTCTCTCCGCTAGTCAATATGGCTTTCGTAAGGGCCGTTCTACCATAGACCCCTTACTACGCTTGGATACGTATGTTCGTAATGCCTTTGCGAATAATCATTCAGTTATTGCCATATTTTTGACCTTGAGAAGGCATATGACACAACTTTGAGGTACAGTGGACCCCCGCTTAACGATCACCTCCCAATGCGACCAATTATGTAAGTGTATTTATGAACATTAAAATGGTATAAAATACCAACAGGTTGTTAGGTAAGACACATATGCAACAGTTAGGTATCTTTATTTCAAAACGTTTCGCTTACACAGTAGGCTTCTTCAGTCGAGTACAGAAAAGTTGATAGAAGCAGAAGAGACTTGAAGACGATGTAATCAGTCCATCACCCTTAAAGTGTATTTATGTAAGTGTGTTTGTACGTGTATGTTTGGGGGTCTGAAATGGACCAATCTACTTCACAGTATTCCTTATGGGAACAAATTCGGTCAATACTGGCACCTGAACATACTTCTGGAATGAAAAAATATCGTTAACCGGGGGTCCACTGTATAATATTTTGGCCCAGGCCCACTCCTTAGGCCTCCGAGGCAATCTACCATCCTTCCTTAAGAACTTTTTAACTGACAGACATTTCCGTATTCGAATCAATAATGTTCTTTCCCCGGACTTCGTCCAAGCTGAAGGTGTCCGTCAGGGATGTGTTCTAAGCACAACTTTTTCTCCTTGCTATAAATGATTTGGCCTCTGTTCTTCCACCCAATATTTGGTCATCACTCTATGTTGATGACTTCGCTATTGCTTGTGCAGGCGCTGACTGTCATCTCATTGCAGTTTCTCTCCAGCATGCGGTCGACCGTGTTTCCACTTGGGCCACCACGCATGGGTTTAAATTTTCAAGTACCAAAACTCACCAAATTACTTTCACTAGACGCTCTGTCATCTCCGATCATCCTTTGTATCTCTATGGCTTCCATATCCCCAAATGTGATAGTCAGGTTTCTAGGCCTTCTTTTTGACCGTAGGTTATCCTGGAAACCTCACATTACCTCTCTGAAGGCAACTTGTCACAGCCGGCTAAACCTTCTTAAAACCCTTGCTCATCTTTCCTGGGGAGCTGATCGTTGAACTCTGCTTCGCCTACATTCAGCCCTCGTTTTATCGAAACTCGATTATGGTGACCAGATTTATTCAGCGGCCTCTCCTGCTACTCTCTCTAGCCTTAACCCTATCCATCACCAAGGATTACGTTGAGAGCCTCTATGCAGAAGCGAATGTTCAATCCTTGTCTGATCGCCGTGATGCCCATTGCCTTCGCTACTATGTACGCTCTCACGATCTCCACAATCCTTCCATTTATAGAATGGTCACCGATATTAGTAGACATTCTTTATTCGTTCGCTGCCCGTTTGCTCCGTCCCTTTTCTCTTCGCCTACATTCACTCTTGTCTTCCCTTCAGTTACCACCTTTATATGTTCATGTAGCATCTCACTTTTCCCTACCCCCCTGGGAAGTTCCAGCTGTTCGGGTCTGTTCTTTCTCACCCCCATGCTTGAAAGCTCAACTGCCTACGGTGGCTTCCCGCTCTCTTTTTCTTGATCACTTCCACTGCCATTCTCATGCCATCGCTGTGTACACAGATGGCTCTAAGTCTTCAGACGGCGTCGGATTCGCAGCAGTGTTTCCGGACAACGTCGTGCGGGGGCATTTCCTATCTTCGGCTAGCATTTTTACTGCTGAATTGTATGCCATTCTTGCAGCACTTATTCGTATCGCATCTATGCCTGTGTCATCATTTGTGGTAGTCTCAGACTCCCTTAGTGCTCTACAGGCTATACGAAAATTTGATACATCTCACCCCCTAGTTCTCCGTATCCAACTTTGGCTATGCCGTATCTCTACGAAGCATAAAGATATTATTTTTTGTTGGGTCCCTGGTCATGTCAACGTACAGGGCAATGAACAGGCAGACACTGCTACGCGGTCAGCAGTACATGACCTACCAATTTCCTATAGAGGTGTTCCATTTCTGGACTATTTTGCTGCAATAGCTACCCACCTTCACGCCCGTTGGCAACAACGTTGGTCAACTCTGCTTGGTAACAAACTTCATTCTATTAAACCGAGCATAGGTTACTGGCCGTCTTCTTGTCATCAGTGCCGTGGTTGGGAGACCACTCTCTCCCGTCTTCGCATTGGCCATACTTGTCTTACTCACGGGTATCTCATGGAGAGGCACCCTGTACCTCTCTGTGAGCAGTGTCAAGTTCCTGTATTGATTAGTCACATTCTGTTAGACTGCCCTCTCTATCAACGAGCACGCAGAATTTACCTCCAACGCCATCTTCGTTCTACTACTCTCTCTTTACCTTCCCTTCTTGCTGATGGACCCTCCTTTAATTAATCCTGACTCTCTCATTGACTTCTTGACAACGACTGATTTACTCCACAAACTCTGATGATACCTTACGCACTCCCCTCAGCCCTTTCTAGCTCAGTCTCTTGCTGCCCTTTACCCTTTCACCATCCACTGCTCCGCTGTTATCCGTAACCTATTACTCATCCACCTCCCTTTTGCCACCTGATGCCCTCGCTTCCTTCCTGCCCTGCAGCGCTGTATAACCCTTGTGGCTTAGCGCTTCTTTTTGATTATAATAATAATCCTGGGTCCTTGGTTATGTTGATTATTATTATTATTATAATCAAAAAGAAGCGCTAAGCCACAAGGGCTATACAGCGCTGGTCATGTTGATGTTCAGGGCAATGAGCAGGCATACTCTGCTGTGTTGTCAGTGGTACATGAACTCCCAGTTTCATATAGAGGTATGCCATTCTCAGGCTATTTTTGCTATAATTTCTAACTGCCTTTGCAATTGTTTGTTTGATATAACTCAACAAATTGTATTCCAAGTCAAGTTTAGGTTTCTGGCCTCATCGTCGATGCTGAGGTTGGGAAACTATGCTCTCCTGTCTTTGCATCGGGCACACTCGTCATACTCATGGGTATCTTATGGAGAAGCACCGTTTCACTCTTCAGAATTGTCAAGTTCCAATATCAGTTTGCCATATTCTATTGGACTGTCCTGTCTTTCAAAGAGCATGCAGAATTTATCCCCGACATCGTCACCGCTCTAACACCCTTGCTTTATCTTTCCCCTTGCTGATGGACCCACCTTTGACACAGACTCCCTCTTTAACTTTTAAACATCAACTGATTTATTACACAAACTTTGATACTGTACTGCCTTTTGCACTCCTCACAACCCTTTCTGACTACCTATGTTATCCTCTCCACCCTTGGTTACCCTGCTCCAGCAACCACATTCCCTGCAGCACTGTATGACCCTAGTGGGTTTAGTGTTTGGTTTTGATTATAATAATTCATCAGTCGTGCCTGAAACATGCTGACGTGTTCAATTGGCTCTGGCCTCCAGGAATAGTCTATATAACTAGTTTCTTGAATCCCTTCATGTTACCTTGCATACACTAACAGCATATCACAAAAGCCACTCCCATCTAATGCACTTCGATTATTATAATTATAATCATGGGGAGCGCTAAACCCATAGGGTTATACAGCGCATGTGGGGGGATGGAAGGTATTCAGGTTCAATTCAGGGAACCGGAGCACAGATCCAATTCCCTAGATCAAGAGCCCCTCACCAACGTCAAGGAACCTCCCTTGAGGGGCTAATGCACTTCGAGCTTACTGGATGTCTAGGCTCCTATACTGTTATCATCATAACTAAGTGCTAAACTCACAAAGGTCATACAGCACTACCAAGCTCCTAGAGGTACACCCCTCAAGGAAGGTTCCTTGATGTTGGTGAGGGGCTCTTGATTTAGGGAATTGGTTCTGTGCTCCAGTTCCCTGAATTAAGCCTGAATACCTTCCACATCCCCCCCCCCCCCAGGCACTGTATAATTCTCCGGGTTTAGTGCTTCTCCCTTGATTATAATAATAATAATCCTAGAGGTACAATTATTATTACAATCATAACCCTCTACCTGTTATACTCTTCACCCTCACTGATCAGGCATTATTATACACCCCTCAAGGAATGTTCCTTGATGCTGGTGAGGGGCTCTTGATCTAGGGAATTGGATCTGTGCTCGTTCCCTGAATTGAGCCTAAATACCTTCCATCCCCCCCCCTACAGGCACTATAATCCTATGGGTTTAGTGCTTCCCCATGATTATATTATGTACAATCAAAATGAAGCACTAAACTCTGATCAGGCATATTACACCTAGCACACCCTACTCTGCAGTTCTGTATGACCCTAACAGGTTTAGTGCTTGCTTGTGATAATACAATCATTTCCCTCGAGGGAAGTTCTGATGCCAGTGAGAGGCTTTTGATCCGAGAAATTGGACTCGCCCTCCCCTTCCTTGGATTACACCTAAAAGCCTCCCCAGGCACTATATGACCCCTATGGGTTTAGTGCTTCTTCATAAATATTTTTTTTTTAGTGCTTCATAAATAATTATGATAGTCATAACCAGCTCCTATAGATACAACTTTGACTGTGTCTGTAGGGTTAATAACAGGCAAACTCAACTATTCATGACCTCCCAGTTTTATATAGAGGTCTTCCTTTCTTCTTACTACAATGAAAACTAGGTGCTAAACCCACAAGTCATACAGCACTGCTGCTTTTTTTTTTTTTAGACTTTTTCTATGATCTCTCAACTGCTGGTCCACAATAAATTAATATGTCAAAAGCACATTTGGCTTTCTGGTCATCTCACCATTGTTGTGTTGGGGAGACTGACCTCTTGCCTACATATTGGCTATACATCTCATGAATACCTCAGACAAATGACTGGCCAGTTTATCAGATTAACATTACCTTTCAATCCCACACTTGTCCAAACACTACAAATTTCACAATGCCACCTATAAAACTATGCAAAACTAAGGATATTTTCACCATACTCCCCTCAAGGAAGGTTCCTTGATGTTGGTGAGGGGCTCTTGATTTAGGGAATTGGATCTGTGCTCCAGTTCCCTGAATTAAGCCTGAATGCCTTCCACATCCCCCCCAGGCGCTGTATAATCCTCCGGGTTTAGTGCTTCCCCCTTGATTATAATAATAATTCACACCATATTACCATTACAATCATAGCTAAGTGCTAAACCCACTAGGGTCATACACCTCTGCCCTTGACACCACAAAGGATTCCTGATTCAAAGAACTGAAGCTGCTGTCTCTTGCCAAATCAAATTAAAATGCCTAACTTCCCAGGGTGCTGTGTGACTCCAGCACACTTTATTCTGGGATAATCACTAAACCCATAAGAGGTCACAGAACCTAGGGAATGGGAGGCATTCAGGTTTGCTTCCTGGAGACCAGCATCATGGCACTTCGTGAGAGGCATAACCCCTACAGGTTTATTATTATAATCGAAGAAAGCGTTATACCGACAAGGGTCATTCTGCGCTGCAGGGCAGAAAATAGAGCCAGGGCTATAAACAGCTAGGTGGAGAGGATCAGAGGTGAGGGAAGAAAAGGGCTGGTCCCTACAGGTTTAGTGCTTCTTCAAGGAAGAAAAAGGACAAGTCATTAGTCTATGACTGATGGGAATTTATCTCTTCCATGAGAAATACTCCTGATTTTCCCTGGTTAATACAAACTGTACTGGTGAAGGGTTTGAAGGACCTTAGGGTCCTTAATACCAGTTATTACATTGATGGGGAAATGCTAAACTCAGTCATACAATACCTGGGGGAATGGCAGTCAAGACTATTCAAGGAACTGGAACACAGGTACAATTCCTTATATCAAGAGCACCTCACCAATATCAAGTAACCTCTCTTGAGGAGCCTTGATAGCAGTGAAGGCCTCCCTATCCAAAGAACTGGGCCTGCCCTTTCCTTCCTTGGATCAAACCTGAATGTCTTTCATTCCACAGGTGCTATGACTACTATGGATTTAGTGCTCCTAAAAATATAATACTTTAAGAGCTAGAATGTATTGTGCTTTAACCGGTGATGTAATCTGTAGGAGTCTGAATGCCTTGCAAAATGGGACATTATTAAAAATCAGAAATAAACACTAAACCCACAAGGGTCATACAGGATAGGAAAATGGGAGAACATTTAATCAAAGGAAAGGAGTGCTAAACCCAAAAGCCCTTTACTGGCATCTAGGATCCTCCTTTGTGATGAGCAAGGGAAGAGAAAATTACTTGTATGCAGCTGGACATTCGGTCATTGTCTAGCACAGGGGTGGGGAGCCTTTTAATGTTGGAAGGCCGCAAGAAAGTTAGCTGTAATCCAATAAGGCCGTATTCAATAAATTTTGATTATACTGCAAATTATTATTATTATTATTATAATCAAGGGGGAAGCGCTAAACCCGGAGGATTATACAGCGCCTGGGGGGGGGATGTGGAAGGCATTCAGGCTTAATTTGGGGAACTGGAGCACAGATCCAATTCCCTAAATCAAGAGCCCCTCACCAACATCAAGGAACCTTCCTTGAGGGGATTATACTGCAAAATGTTTGTTACTTTACAAAAAGTTAATTATATAATAGCTCCAAGAAAAAAATTTATTCAGAAGGCTGCAGGTTCCCCACCCCTGGTCTCGCACATGTGACAATGATAGAAAGTTGCAGTATTTAACCCTTAAATGGTCCAAACGTATATATACGTTTTTTCAACATCTGAAAGTATGTAAAAAATGTAGATCTTTTTTTTTTTTGTTTTACATGTGAAAACGTGTAAAAAAAACTTTTATCTACATTTTTTTTTTGTTACATTTGAAAATATGTAAAAAAAGTAGATCTACTTTTGTAGTACTACGAATTTGAACGCCGATTTGTTTGGACCATTTAAGGGTTAAGTATAGCCATAAAATTAGTTGTCTTTCATATGATAACACTTTCAGCAATATAAACTTTTGGGTCTAATTAGTTTTCTACAAAATATTATAAACTGATACACTGTAGTCTCAGTGAATGATGATACCCAATTTCTTGTGCAATACCCCTCCTTGATGCTGGTGAGTGGCTCTTGATCCAAGGAATTGAACCTGTCGTCCCCCTCCTTGGATTTAGGGCTTTCCCCTAAACAAGTATAATAATAATAATTTAGTTAACTACAGTTGTATAATGATCTTTACAATGTAAATGAATACTGTAATCTTAATCATCCCACATTATTTAAATTCGTACAAAAGTGTAGGAATTACAAACTACCAGGTTCAATCTCAAGAAATTGAAAAAAGTTCTTATGCCACAACTTTAGTACTATTACACTACTAAAATTCTAAATTTTCTCTCATATGAAAATAAATATTATCCATTGCAAGCTTATTGGAAAGGGACACATCTTGCCATGAAGGAGAGGAAGTTTGGTTCCCTAAAAGGTTTAAGCACTGAGTTGTAAGTCGTTTGTAGTGGAGTTCATTCTGCTGATTTTGTTCAGAATGGTGCAACTTCCACAAAGTTCGATAGAGTCGAGTTTTCAATACCAAAATGCAAACATCCCACTCGGTTTGAGCAGCACCACTCACCCAGGACATTGCTTGTTCTAATCTGTAAATATAACGAGAACAAATTGAAATGTGTTATTATTATAATACGATGGAGTGAATGATGATGAAAGTTTTTCTTTTTCGGGTCACCCTGCCTTGGCGGGAGATGGCTGATGTGTTAATAATAAAAAAATTAATATAATGCAACAGATGATTAATTATTGTTTTTAAAACACACCAGGAGTTATAGCAGTTAAAATTATCAAGAATACAAATTAAAGACATAAAGAATTCATGTTTTGAAGTACAGTGGTACCTTGGGATACGAATTTAATTCGTTCCAGAAGGCTGTTTGAGTGCCGATACCGAACGAATCTGTTCCCATAAGGAATAATGTAAATTAGATTAATCCTTTTCAGACCCCTAAAAATACACTTACAAAAGCACTTACATAAATACACTTACATAACTGTTTGAGTTTTGAGCTGTTCGTATCCCGAGGTCCCACTGTACAGCAGTGTATACACATGTACATCAAAGAGAATGAATGCAATTTTTATTTTCTTACCATTCTGATTATTATACTCAAAAGAATTAACCAGCCCCTTATATTTCATGACAAACATTGCCAAGGTTTTGGATGTGAAAAGATGCAGATTTAAAAAACTCGTTAAAAACACGCACAAGAAAGCAGACGATCTAAGCATTTAATAATGCTAATATGGGGGCTATAATGTCTAACCCAAACTATGTTTACACACAAAGACCAAAATAAAGAGGAATCCTCTCAGAGTTCAGTGTTGAAGAGGCTTCCATTTTGTCACTAACAGGATTGTAGCACTTTAGCCCCAATGGATAGATGGTCTTCCAATTCCCTTCTCCTTCAGACCCACACTAATGAGGCTACATAAAACATGCCTGGATAAATACAAAGATAATTTTAACCTCAAATTTCTTGACATTTAGTAAAATGAAGCTAACTTAAAATAACCTTTCATACACAATGACATAGAATTCATTTTTTTTATGTTAATGAGAAACCATCTGAGAAATGGGGTAATCAGGTTTTATTAATGGGAAAGCACCAGGGAAATGGGATAATCAGGTTTTATTAATGGGAAAGCACCTGGGAAATAGGATGATTGGGTTTTATTAATGGGAAAGCACCTATGAAATGTGGTACTCAGGTTATAATAATGGGAAAACTCCTGGGAAATGGGGTAATCAGGTTATAATAATGGGAAAACACCTGGGAAATGGGGTAATCAGGTTTGATTAAAGGAAGAGACATTATCTATAATTCCTTGGGAAAAGGTACATCTCTCCTTGAAAGTTTGTTTCTAATATTGAACATCTGCCTCAAGGCCTTTATGCCAGCAAGTTATTTGTGACCAAAGGAACTGGACTTATCCTCCCATTCCTTGGATTGAACTTTAAGCCCCAGTGGGTTTAATGCTTCCCCCTGATTAAAATTAAGTAAACCTAATGTTAAAAATGCACATGTTTAAGATTTATTACAAGACTACATCATTAATAACATAGCTGTGCAACATTTTAAGGCTTTAATTTTAACAAGATGTCTTGAATGCCACAAGAAAAAACTTGGAAGTATTTTAGAGATTTGTTTTACAGGAAAGTGCTAACCCTGCTAACCCACATTGGCTCCAATCTAAGTTCATATAGTGGCACCTGCACACTGGCACACTTTAAATGTTCTTAAAAGAACTATAAATATCAAGAGAAACTTCTACAGCATTCCCTCAGAATAGGGAAAGATGCTGAGTCGTATATAAATTTAAACATTACTAACCCACCTGATGCATTCCTTGAGAGCATCCTTAACTTCTCCTATTTTGGCAAGAGCCTCAGTTCTGACAAGGCACGCAGCGGCTGTTGTGATGTACGATACCTTCAGTTCACAGGAACTATTGTAGAAATTGTTGTCGTCTAAGCCATCTTTAGGAACAAGTTACATGATATACTTTATTATTAATCAAAATCAAGCACTAAACCCATTAGGGTCATACACGATGATATATATAAACATTTATAATCTTTAGTGTCCTATGGACATTTTCCTTAATATACAATACAAGCAAAACTATAATTACATTGTACAGTGGACCCCCGGATAACGATCAGCTCCCAACTCGACCAATTATGTAAGTTTATTTTTGTAAGTGCTTTTGTAGGTGTATTTTTAGGGGTCTGAAAAGGACTAATCTAATTCACAATATTTTTTATGGGAACAAATTCGGTCTATAACGGCACCCAAACAGACTTCTGGATTGAAATAATATCGTTATGCGGGGGTCCACTGTATGTCTGCTGGATTTATGTGGGAGCGGTTAATGCAATAAAATCTCTCAAAATCAACTACATTCTTGATGGAAAACTTTAAAAGTAGTGGATCTAGATTAATAGCCAGATTTTGCGGGAAGGACTCGGTAATTAGAGCTCCCAGGGTTTCAGCTTGACTCCCATCTGTTCACCTATTTAAAGATAGTTACCAAGTGTTAGCACTGTTGTGGGTCTCAACCTAGGAAGAAATTGCCATGCAATATGCAAAAGAAAAGTTGAAATGGATGGATGGGCTGTGTATCATATATAATTCTGTGAACGGCACATTTGTAATACTATATTGTATATCCTACATACTAATGCTGGATAATTTGTCACTCCATTAAACTTTACAGTATTACAAGTCAAAGTCATTTTATAAATACACAACAGTCAGACGTTAAATACAATTTTAAAAATACGTACTTCTCTCTTTAAACTTGGATAATACCCTTAAGGCATTTTTACTTTCATTGCAAGTCATATGTGTAACAGCAGCCAGGAGAGAAACACACTCATATGTTGGCACCTCAGGTGCTTCATCCTCTGGCCTCAATAATGTCCTCAGCCTGGTAGATGATGGCACACATAGGCCTTCTAGATTCTCCAAGAGAAGGGTAAACTTATCCTTGGCTTCTTTGTACATCTGAAAATTTTACATGATTAATTATTACTATAATCAACACTAAGTGCTAAACCACCAGGGCTGCACAGCACTGATTTACACGATTAAATATAATAAGAAAGTATCAATTACTTATTTTAAAACATAGTTCTGCCATGTACAGAAACAAATGTTATATACTTTACCTCATTTTGAAAATTATAATTTTTAACTACCCAGTACAGTGGTGCCCCAAGTTTCGAACTTCCTTCATTCCAGAAGTCTGTTGGAGTGCTGTTACCGAATGAATTTGTTCCCACAAGGAATAATGTAAATTAGATTAGTCCTTTTCAGACCCCCAAAAATACACTTACAAATGCACTTACACTAATACACTTACATAATTGGTCGAGTTGGGAGCAGTTTGAAACTCGGGGTACTACTGTAATTAAAATACGTTACCATGGGGTTAACCATAATAATTTTTGACCTGTGGCTGAGCCTCTTTCACCAGCAACACTAAAATAACTGACACATTTTATACATTCACCTTTAACTGTAGGCACCTGCTGGCCAGTAGGTAGTGGGCACGAAGAGACAGGTTGACAGGTGTGTGATGCAGAGCCAAGATGGAGGCCTGTAGGTTCAATGGAGAAGGGCTGTCCTCCTCTTCTCCACTCTGAAGCATGATTATTACAATAAAAACTAAGCACTAAACCCACAAGGTACTCTGAAACAAGACATTGCATTATAATCATCAGGAAGTACCATATCTATAAGAGTATCACAGTTAATTGGAATCTTAAATAATCAGGACTGATCCAAGGAAGCTGAGATTAGCTCCAGTTCTTGGATCAAACCCCTTTAGCAGCACAAATGCATCCATCTTGAAGGGTGGGCCAGGTTACACTGTAATCAGGAAGCACTAAACCCATAGGAGCTATACAGTACATGAATAGGATGCTATCAGATTCATCCAAAGAAAGGGAAGGATAGGTTCTCTTCCTTGGATCAAGTGCCCCTTACAATGCAAACTAAGGGATACAAAGCATCACAGCTCAAGATAGACTACAACTAAGATTGCTCAAATGAGCAAAATTCATGAAAAAATGGTTCAAACTATACACCTAGAGAGAGGTGGATGAGAAAAAAAAATCTGTAAAGGTGGAAAATTTATTTAGCATACTGTGCCCATTTTTGTTTAATCAGGATTTCAAATGTACTGTATTTGATATCTAACAATACACAAAACCTACACTTTGGAGACAAACCTATGACATTTCAGTCCAACTTGGACCATTAGTCACACTGATTTATTAATGATCCAAGTCAGACTGAAACATCATGAGTTTCAGGCTGAAAATTATTTGTGTATTGTTAAATTCACAGTATTGTTGCTTCTTTAATAATAATAATAATAATAACAATCATATATTTTTAACAACGGCCATCTTCAAACAATGTAGGGTAACCAAAGAAAATACTATCACCATCATTCACTCTCACTATCTTGCCATAGTCCACATGCCCTTCCAAACTGCAATTATACCCACCCTTCCTTCAGAGTGAAGGCACTGTACTTAACACCTCCAGGATTCAAGTCCAGCTAACCAGTTTCCCTGAATTCCTTCACAAAATGTTACCTTGCTCCAACAGATAATCGAGTCTTGGCCAAAAACCATTTGCCTCCACTCACTATTATCCAACACACTCGCATATGTCTGCTGGATGTCAAAACCTCTCAAAACCTTTACCTCCCCTTCCTCCAATCTTTCCTAGGGCAACCCCTACCCCATTTTTCCTCCACAACAGATTTATACACCCTCTCTAAATGTCCAAACCACCTCAACTGGATAATACTTTTAGTAACCCTGCACCTCCTTCTAATCTCCAAGCTACGAACTGCCATTAAAGGATCATTTTATCTACTTTTCCACTGTCAATATTTTATACCATTTATCTCCATCATGAAGCCCTAAATCCTAAAGTGACAGCAACTATTGTAAAGGGTTTAGTAAGTTTGGGGTGCCAGAGGTAAATGATAATGGGGGGCCTTTGAACTTTGTATAGGTAGAGGTTTGGTAAAAGGAAATGCATATTTTAAGAAAAAGAGGATAAGTATACAAGATATGATATAGGGTGTAATGACAATAGTATCTTGGACTATGTATTGGTGGATAAAAGGTTGATGGGTAGACTTCAGGTTGTGCATGTTTATATAAGGGCAAAAGATGTATCAGATCCTTCAGTGAGAGTAAGAGAGAGATGGGAGAACAAGGAAAAATGGCATCAATGAGTAAAGAAGTGGAAGTTTATAAACTAGAGGAAGAGGTAGTTTGGGTAAGATACAAGCAACTATTGGGAGAAAGATGGGCTAGTGAGAGTATAGGGAATGAGGCTGAGAGTATGGGGCAGATTGAAATATGCTGTGTTAGGCATGTGTGCAGCAGTAGATTGTGGATATAGGAAGGTGGGTGAGAGGGAAGAGGAACAATTGGTGGAATGAGGTAAAGGAAAGTGGTAAAGGAGAAAAAGTTAGTATATGTGAGGTTTTAAGCAGAAGTGACATAAGGAGGGTGGAGTATATGGAGAGTAAAGAGGTTGAGAGAATGGTGGGGAAGTGTAAAAGGAGAGCAAACAAGTGAGTGAGGTTCTGTCAAATTTTGTGATTAAGAAAGTTTTAGTGAGATTAATAGTTTGAGAAAGCCTAAGGAACAAATGGATCTGACAGTTAAAGACAGAAGAGGAGAGATGAATGTATTAGGAAGATGGTGGGAATATTGTGAGCTGCTAAATGTTGATTACAGGGAGGCAGTGATTTCATGCCAGGGAGGTATATCCTTCAGGAGCGAGGAAGAGCCATATGTGAGGGGTGGATGAGGTAGTGGGTAAAATGAAAGGGAGTAAAGCAGCTGGAATTGATAGCATCAGTTATGTCAACGTGACAGTTTTTACAAAATTGGACATTCAACAGTATACTTTAGAAAGTCTCTGGTTATGCAGAGCAAACAGTGGCCAGAGCATTTATAGAACGCTTCCAATGGGGACTAAGGTAGTGCATGGGCATCATGGTCCATATGGTTGCAAACCAGTCTGAGTGAAAGGAGAGAAGGGGAGGGGAAGTATACAGTGGACCCACGCCTTACGATATTATTTCATTCCAGAAGTCTGTTCGGGTGCCGTTAGAGACCGAATTTGTTCCCATAAGGAATATTGTGAATTAGATTAGCCCATTTCAGGCCCCCAAAAATACACGTACAAAAGCACTTACAAAAATACACTTACATAATTGGTCGAGTTGGGAGCTGATTGTAAGGCGGGGGTCCACTGTATAGTATTTTGGAAGATGGGAATGGCCTAAAAAATTAGGAACCCTTGAGTGTTACAATGGTGCAATGTGACTACATAAAGGCTTTCTGGACAACCTAAATGTTTTCCACAGAACCCTTCGGGGCATCTAGGAAGCACAGCTGTTGAAGCAGATTATATACGCCCACCATATTACATTTATAATTCCATATATGCAATACCTGCAGGGGACATACAGTGCCTGGGGAGTGAGAGGCAATCAGGTTCCATTCAAGGATAGGACAGGTAGAATCCCTTGAATAAGTGCCCTTCATTATCCTTTAAAGGCACAGGGAAAAGGAATGGAGTCTTACAGCAGAAACAGTGGAGGGGAAAAGGACAACATATAAAGTATGAAGGGTGTGCTGAAGAGGTCAGTTTGTTTCACAAATAAGTATTAGTGAAGTGTTTGCATTTAAGGTGGACATTCTAAGGCTGTCCTCCAGAGCCTAGTCTAGGGAAGATTAATTTTGAATGGAGAAATTTCCCTGCATGCCCTTTCACAATAAAAATGTTACAAAAATACATCCAGTAAAACTTGCACAAGGCTATGTGGGATTTCTAGATTCAGGCATGAAAGGGCTACAATGGCAGCAAAAAAAAATCAAGTCTGGCACAATAGAGTACACAAAACGTGTCAAGGAACAAAGTGATGAGAGTTTTGGTTTGTGGGTACTTGCCTATATGTGGCTGCAGGGGTAGTTTCAGCTTCTAGCTCTGCCTCTCAACTGGCTTGCCAGATTCACTCCTAGCCTTATGGGCCATATCATACCTGTTCTTAAAATTATGCACAGAATCTGTGGAGGGCATTGACCCCCAAAACCCTCTCCAGGTATACCTCTTATCAATTTCATTTCACTTCCCAACGACCTTGAGACTGCAGAATTACTGCATATCATGGTCAGGAAAGTGGTGTAACTTCCAGCTGCACCCCTGAGTACCTGTCTCCAATAGCCTGTCCTTTTCTGCCCGGTAAAGGGTTAATGCCTCATTTTTGTATGTCTCTCCTGGTCCTTCTGTCTTTAAATTGTTCTCCTGTGACCTTTCCTTGTAGCTCATACCCCTTAGCTCTGGAACCAGTTTTGTCACATACTGCTGCATTTTTCTCGTTTCTGAACATGCTTGTGGGTTCTATATTGGTGCTTTGTGTGCCAAGATGGGTCTGCTGTCGTATAAAGTACAAGGAACAACTGTTAGAGATTCTTGAAGGCCACTCTGATTTGCCATGTGAGCATTGGCTGCAGAGGTTTTTCAGTTGATGATAGCCTTGGGCAATATGCTTAATCCCAGGTCCTGTGTGTGCAGTCTGCAGCCTCTCTCCAATTGTCTGGCCCTTTCTCTAGCCTTTTTTAACCTTGCATTTGCTGGAGTTTAATTCAAGCAACCAATTATCTGACCAGCCCTGCAGTTTGTCCACATCCTTCTGCAGATTTTTCCATCCACTTCTTTGTATTCTCAAATAGTTCTAACCCTTTCTGGGTCGAGAGGCCCTCTCCTAAACTTGTTCTCAGGGTCGGAAATTTTTCGGAAAATTTTTTTTTTTCTTATGAAAAGATAGAGAATCTTTTCCCGATCATAATGACACCAAAAGTATGAAATTTGATTTAAAACGGAATTATGCTCTCGTGAAGTTAGCGGTCTCGACGATGTTTACGCATCCTCGATTTCGCCCACTTTGAGCCCTATTTTCGGCCAATTCTATTGTACTAGTCGACAAAAATCATAACTATTTCGCTAGAACTCCATTTTTTCTATTAAATGAGTACAAGAAACCACCCATTTACCAATTTCAACTATCCAATAAAGTGGTCAGAAATTAGCAATTTTGCCAATTTCACACAAATTTCAAGATGCCAATTTTCAAATAAGGTCCAGAATAAACAAGACAGACATTCCTGGCACTAATATAACATTTTCTCTGTTCATTACTCATGTCCCCAAGCCCCTCTTACATTTCTTTTACTTTCAACTTTGAATTTTTATTCTCACAAAAAATAGATTTACTGTTATGCAGACTACTTCATTAGTGTAGAAATGGTATAAATAATATCAGTGCACTTGTGAAAGAATATTAGACTCACCAGTTGATGTGTATTGGACGCGTAGCATTTGTTTACTTTTGAACTTTGGCAAAAATCGAATTATCTCAATTTCTGTAATGTCTCCCATTCTATAAAATGAGACCAGGAAAACTAGAATACAACCATAAACACCATACGAAAATACAGTGCAAAGTCGCTGTTTTAAACCGAAAACATGGTCAAAGTTTTTTTTTCTCATTATGCACTGTGTGCTGCAGGATTTTTTTTATACTGTGCACACTGACCACAGACCCATTCTTTTGTATGTAGGCCTACCAGCTTTCTCTCGCTAGATTTGAAGGAGCTAGAATTTAGGCGTACAAGTATGTCAATAACCCTAGTGCGTCAGCTGTACTAGTACGTCGGAAACCTTACAAGGGTTAAATCAGCAAACAGATACATCTAACAGATTATATTAGTAATACTATCTATTTCTACAAGAACATGTAAAAAGTATACAGGCCTTGCTGACATCAACGACACACTACTGTACTATATAGAAAACTGCTCGTTATGCAGAGCATTTCGGGTAAATTGTTAGTTTTGTCCCAGGATGCAACCCACACCAGTTGACTAACACCCAGGTACCCATTATTACTGATGGGTGAACATGGACAACTGGTGTAAGGAAACATGCCCAATGTTTCCACTCTTTGCCAGGAATTGAACCTGATCCCTCAACGTGTGATACGAGAGCTTTTTCCACCAGGCCACCATAATACACAAAGTCCATGTGATTAATTCAACAGTATTAATTATAAGTTAACCAGTTATAACTATGCTACCAAACTAGCCAATATATTTCAAGTTGAAGGGGGGGGGGAGTGAGGCACTGCCGATACAAGGGCAATGCAGTTGGTAGCTACAGCTACTTGTTTGGGGGAAAGATCACAATTATGGGTAAGTGCTAAACCCATATGGGTTATATAGCACAAAGAAAATGAAATTTTTGATCAATAGGAGAGGCTGGATGGTACGAGAGACAAAACTTCCATTCAAAATTTCCTCAAACACAGGTAAGAGAAATTCAGTAATACCTTCATTTCTTTATTAAAAAAAAATATATATATATATACACAGGTCAACCATAAAAGGCAGCCCTGAAAGACCCATACAGGTTCAGTATCTTTCAGAATATATCAATAAAAAGGACAGACTGTAGATAAACCAAACCTCCCAGTAAGGTACTATCACTGTGATGGGAGGCACTTCAACCCTACCACAGTGGTAGTTCCTACCTCGGAAATTATGAATTACACTCCTAGGCCATTTACACTGGATTTTAGACACCCTAGGAACTTTAACAGTGCCACTTACCTACTTCATTGCTTTTTACCTCCCAGGTCATCCATGTAGCAATCACAGCTGCAAACTGGATGAGTGTGAAATCTCTAGTCATGACTTAAACTACATGTACCAGAGACACACCCATCTAGTCAACCCTGCATTTCAAATAACCACCATTCCAATATACATAATGCTTATAAAAAAATTACAGATACTTACTGCCATCAACAGGGACAATGTCTCGAGTTCTGCACTGCAAAGATCTAAACTGTAGAAAACTTGAGCTATGTTGTAGATAGCAGAGACACATTTCTGACTCTTATCAACAGCTGCTTGAAGTTTTAATAATGCTGTATGAGGTTTTCCTAATTTTAAAAGGCAAAGTCCTGTAAGCCAAAATATCCATCCTTGTAGGTCTGCTCCACATTCAGATTGTGGAATACAATGCAAGCAATTTAGGCTTTCTTCAAAATTCCCTTTCTTGTAGAGCTGGCTTCCATGGAGAAATTTTACTGTGGAACCAATGTATCCACCTTCAAAATCCACATTAACTGTATCACCTCCGAGCATCATGGCCGAGTAAAAAAGGAGACCATTCAGTGCAGATACATCTTCAGTGCAGCCAGCTGCATCCATCAGCCATACAGGAGTAGTAGTGTTAAACCATTTTTTCTCCCAGGTAAGAGTCTCTCGTAGTTCAACAATATCACATCCGGGGGGTAGAAGGTTGGCACGTAATAATAATAATGTTGAGACAGCACTGCACTTCCATTCACATTTCAACATGTGAATTAAACTTGAAAATTCTGCACTGCCTCCATCTTCAAACCCTGCAAATTAAAATTTTAATATTACTATATTACATAAAATATTCATTAGTATAAAAATGCATTTTACACTTAGTAAGGCTCCTAAGATTAGTGTTAACTAAATATTCCTGGAGTAACAAGTCTAACATTAGTTTTTTTTTTTTAATTTAACCCTTAAATTGTCCAAACGTAGATCTACATTTTTTTTTTTGTTCTTTCTTATGGGGAAATCAAAGTCGGAGCACTACGCATAAAAACATAGATCTATGTTTGGACAGTTTAAGGGTTAATGCACTCCCACAACCATCCCGTGGGCAGTAGTCAAAAGATTAATGGGCACATAATGTGTCCAGGTGGGCCTCAGTTTTGGCAGCTAAGTTATAATGGTAATTAACCCTTTGAGGGTCCGTGCCGTAGATCTACGGCTTTACGTTGAGAGTACAAACCATAGATCTACGTCATGAGCTCAGCTCACTCTGATAAGCTGTGAGCGGTAAATTTTGGCCTAGATATGAAAGAATACATCTATGTGGTATGTGTGCACCACATAAAACAAATCCTGCAGCACATAGTGCATAATGAGAGAAAAAAACCTGAGACTGTAATTTTTTATAAAAACAGCAACTTTCCAGTGTTTTTTTCGTATGTTTTTTTGTAATTGCATTTGTGATTTCTTGGTCTCATTTGATAGAATGGAAGATATGTTACAGAAACAGAGATGATTTTGATTGGTTTTAGTACTGGAAATGACTTGAAACTGAGCTCAAAGTAGCGGAAATGTTAAATTTTTGCCAATGTTCAAGAGTAAACAAATGACCTCACACATCTAATACTGTACATGCCTGCTGGTGGGTCTAATATAAGTTCACAAATGTGGTGATATTATTTATACAATTATTACAATATTGCATAACAGTAAATCTTCTATTTTTTGGTTTGAATAAAAATTTATTATGTGAATAAAAAATCAAAATGGAATTCATTAGTAAAGCCTGAAAACAAAACTATTGAACAGAGGAAATGTTAGTTTAGTGCCAGGAATGCCTGCATTGTTTATTCTGGACCCTATTTTGAAATTGGAGTATTTTGAACTTTGCATTAAATTGGCCAAATTACCAATTTCCGGTCACTTTATTTTGTAGTTTAAACAGTTGACTCGGCGAATTCTTGTGCTCAATCGGTAGAATAGAAGTAATACTAGTGAAATAGCTAAGAATTTGGTTGACTGAAATAATGTAATTGACCAAAAATGGGAGTCAAAGTCGGCAAAATCATCGATTCGTAAATATCGCTGACACATAAAAATTTGCAAGAGCATAATTTTGTCAAATTTCCATCAAATTTCGTACTTTTTGTTTTATTACCTTCAGAAAAAGATTCTCTAGCATTTCATAAGAAAAAATAAAAAAATTATTTTTTGAAAACTCTTGGACACTGGTGCACACTTTGAAATTTGGCCTCTTGACCCTGAAAGGGTTAACTATATTTACACATTTACTCCCCTCCATACTGCACATATTTGCTATTTCTAAAATACCCTTAAGTGAAAGGTGAGAAATGCTTTCCTACAGCTGCTGAATTTCAACGTCCAATTTTAATTGCTTTTAGTCTATTTTTTTTATTACATTTATACATGAATTTATTCACTAATCTAAAATCCTAGATTGCTCTAGACATTCCATAAATTCCAAGATTCTCTTAGCTCCAGCCATGTCTAAAACGGTGGGATAAATCCATGGGAAGATGCACTGTAAAAAGACCAGGCATTTTCTGCAAGCAGGTTGTCTATGTACAAGGTAGGTGTGCAGTATCAGTCTACAAAGAATAGTAGTCACAGGTATGTCTGGGCACACTATAGAGCCTTTTTTCATTACCAGAGTCTATATATGCCCTGAGCACTGACAATCCTCTATAAGTTGGTTTTATAACAAACCAAATCATTAAAAATAATATATATAGTGTACATTATATTCAAAGCCTACATCAAAAAGGTTCCATGAAAATAGTGTGCTTGCTTTGCTTAGCCTAGCATTCGACAGAGCAATATACATTCAGACAATGATACGTCTCCTCAGGGTGTAATTCTTGTGACAATATACCCACTTATCAGTGTTCAATCAATCTGACTCCTTTATTCTATTAAGCTTTATTATAGTGAAGATACATTACTGCCTTCTCTTAGCAATATATTTGGCAAAACAGATAATTAATTTTTCCACTTCTCCTATCCAAGATAAAACAGGCTAGTTTTTTAGTGGAAGTTCTGAATTAGTGTTGGGCTGCGCATGTCTTAATTTGCCATTTTATTGAGAACTGGACGTTAATTATTTTAGCCATAGTAGAATAAAACAGGGCAGTTTTTCTTCGATAAATCCAGACCCTCCCCCATTCCCAGTTCACTGAACACTTCCTAAAGGAAAAAATCCACCGACTAGAAGCCAGGATGAACTTCAAAGAATTACAATTTACACATTCTATACAAACATTTAATTTTAGAGTAGTGTATGTGCGAGATTCCAATGGCAACTGTTAAATAAATGGATAAATGAACTGATGGAAATAGAAAGTGAAATCAGGCCAACTGAATACTGACAAAATATTGAAGGTACTGTATCAGAGGGACCTAGGAGTTGAAAATTAAATAAGCAAATTACAGAGGATGGAACATTATGAGCATAGCTCTCATACTGTAGCTATAAGTAAGAGAATTTAGGCACAGGTACACAAGTACAATTATTATACATAGCAACATGTGTTAATTACCTAGGATTATAAAGTTTGTTTTAAAAGTACCCTTGGATGCTATGCAAAATAAGCAAAAGGCCATAAGCAGGTAAAATGAAAAGTTTGCCACTTACATCTTTCAAAGAAATCAGCAACAACTCCTTTGATCAAAAGCAAATTGCACTGCCCAGGGAAGGACATTGCCATGTATAATATTGTAATAACCAATTCACACTCTTCATCAAAGCTGCTGCATGTTGGAGATGACAAGAACTTTGTCGATCCAAGATCAAGCAATCTTGTAATTGATGCCTCACAGGCCTGAGAAGAGAATCAAATAATCTGCCATCAACAACAAAAAAGGCACAATAGCATGACTGGAGCAATACATAAATAACCACACACAGGAAGGAGGAGCTATACATTAACGTTTCGGTCCGACCTGGACTATGTGTGGGCTATTTGTGAATTTGCCACTGCTTAAAATGGCCTAACCTACTATTTTTAAATTAATGCTACTGGTTAAGCTGCATAAATGAACATACATTAGTACAGTGGTACCTCGGGATACGAACAGCTCAAAACCAGAACAATTATGTAAGTGTATTTACATTAGTGCTTTTATAAGTGTATTTTTGGGGGTCTGACAATGATTGTAACGTAATTTACATTATTTCTTATGGGAACAAATTCGTTCGGTATTGGCACTTGAAACAGCCTTCTGGAATGAATTAAGTTCATGCCCCGAGGTACCACTGTAAAAAAAAAAAAATCATGTTTACTCTTCACAATCAGTCTTGCCAGACGTTTAAGTCACAGCTCTAAAAATGCCCAAGATGACTGATGAGAGCATACAAGGTCATAAAAGCAGAAACGAAGAGAATTTTTCTTACCTGCAACAGGTATAGAAAGATGTAAACTGAGAAAAGTGGAGCTGAAGGGATACTAGCAATTTTTTCTTTGCAAACAGCAATAGACCAATGGAATGAATTAACCATTAAATGGTCCAAACGTATATATAAGTTTTTTCAACATCTGAATCTATGTAAAAAAATGTAGATCTTCTTTTTTGTTTTACATTTGAAAACGTGTAAAAAAAAACTTATCTACATTTTTTTTGTTACATTTGAAAATATGTTAAAAAAAGTAGGTCTACTTTTGTAGCACTACGAATTTGAACGTCGGTTTGTTTGGACCGTTTAAGGGTTAAAAGAACGAAAGCAGTACAAATTATATAATGAACAATTTACTGAAGACCTTAACAAATTTGATTGCTTCTTCTCTCTTTTTTGTCAAATATGGACAAGCAACTAAGTGATTAATTGAAGTACTGTACTGAGATATGGAGAATACAAGTGGAAGACAAGTACGTATAAATAATGGATATTTAATTATAAATCTAATGCTGATATCAAAACAAGAAATTAAAAGTCAAGTTACATTTATAGAAACCATGAAATTATATATATATAAAAAAGGGGCTAAATCCAGAAAATATGAAAGTCAAGTCCCTAATAAGACTAAAGTTTATGCAGGTACACAAATACAGTTACATAAATTATCATACATAGCAGCATATGTGTAGAGAACCTGGGATAACCCAAAAAAGTCAGAAGGTAAGGAAAGTATAATAAGTTTATTTAGGTACAAGCCCACACAAGTACAGTGGACCCCCGGTTAACGATATTTTTTCACTCCAAAAGTATGTTCAGGTGCCAGGACTGACCGAATTTGTTCCCATAAGAAATATTGTGAAGTAGATTAGTCCATTTCAGACCCCCAAACATACACGTACAAAAGCACTTACTTAAATACACTTACATAATTGGTCGCATTCGGAGGTAATCGTTATGCGGGGGTCCACTGTATAATTATCATGCATAGTAATGTGTAAATTACCTAGGATAACCCAAAATGTCAGACGGAGGGACTTATTTTCGTTAGGGTCCTTATCATTTCAAGACTACCTACCTACCTAGAGGGTATTCCAGGGATCAACGTCCCTGCGGCCGGGAAAGTTACAATAGAAATCAGTCATGTTTATAACCTTAAGTTAAAACAGCTAAGTAACTCAACTGTGCTAAAATCAGTTAGGTTCAATCCAAGATGGGAAAGACATCCAATTCCTAGGATAAGAAGCTCCCCCACCTGCAACATGGAACCTACCTCGAGGGAAGTAGATTGGGAGGTTTTAGACAAGTGGAAGAACCGTGTAAAGTTAAGAGGGATCAAAGCTAGCACCTAAGTAAGCTTAATGCAAGTGATGACCAAAAGAGAAGCAAGTTGGTCCATTTTTTTTTTTAGAGCTATCCTAGGTAACGCACAATATGTATGTTAATTGTACATGTGTACCTGTACATAAACAAACTTACTAGTGGCATTTAAAGGTTTACCTAGTATGGGCCAACAAGTCTGAAGTGCTCGGGTAGGTTCACGGTATTCCGAGTTAAAAAAAACCAAGTACGTAGATGCAAAGACTAATACACGTAGCCAGAATCTATCCTACAATAGATCAGCATTTCTATTTATAATATTAGAAATACTGCAGTAAGCCTACTAGCTTAGGACTGTGTTAGGCCATACTGAGCAAACACCATCGAGCATTTTCTTTAGCTCAACATTAAATCCCGATCCTTAAGTTTACGATTGGATAACTTAAATAAATTATGAAACTAAATTTACTCGTTAACTAATATTCAATACAATAGATAAAATATTCATCAATATTAAATGCAAAACGTAAAACTAAGCAGAAAAAATATAAATTTGTAGTCTAGGGTAGTCGAACCTAGCCTAGCCTAGGCCTCATTCAAAATCCATATTAAAAATGCTGAAAATCATTAAAATGCAGTAGGAACAATACAGTAAACAATTAAAAGTCTAGTAATTCCTAGTCTTATTATTATTAATGTATTAAACAAAATAGATGAGATTTAACTAAAGTAGGCATATACAACTTCAGCCAATATTCCACGTTAAGCCTAGATCTAGGATGACTAAAAGCAAAACAAATGTAAATTCTAAGCATAAGTATAATATAAAATGGGAAAATGCTGCCAATAAACACAGGTCAGCTTAGCCTAGCGAAGGCTAGGCTAGGCTAGCCTCTATGCTACTAATTATAAATACTAAAATTATAATTAAAAAAATAAAAAGGAATATGTCACCAATACACACAGATCAGCCTACTCCGGCCTGGCCTTCCCCGGCCTAGCCTGGCCTGTCCTTCCCTGGCCTAGCCTGGCCTCCATGCTACTAGATCTATGATTAAGCAAATCAGCATAAATATAATATACAAATTGTATTAATACAGTAATTATAGCAGTAAATCTAGTAATATGTGGTGTGGGAGTCATGGAAGAGTCTTCCTGGTCTGGCCTGGCCTGGCCTGGTCTGGTCTGGTCTGCTACTAGACCTATGTTAAAACAAGTAAATTAACATAAATACAATAGGTAATTGATATTAATACAGTAATTATAGTAATATATGATGAGGGAGTCATAGGAGAAAGTCTTCCTGGCCTAGCCTGGCCTGGCCTAGCCTGGTCTGGCCTAGCCTAGCCTGCTACTAGACCTATGTTAAAACGAGTAAATCAACATATATACGAGAGATAATTGGTATTAATACAGTAATTATAGCAATATATGGTGTGGGAGTGATGGGAGAGAGTCGTCCTGGTCTGGGCTGACACATGGCATCCAAGACGCATTTATTTAAGCTTGGCGCCGCCAACATGGCGCCAATTTCATACATGGAGCGTGGCGGCGGCGGCGGCAGCGGCGGCACTGGAAAAAATCAAGTTCCTTGTGGAGGTTAATGTGATACTTACCAGGACATGTTGGGCGAGACGTCTGAGGGAGGCGGCGGCGGCGGCAGGGCGGCAGGGAGGCAGGAACGCCGCCGGTTTGAACGTGGCGGCGGCGGCGGCGGCGGTGGCAGTGGCCGTTACCACGCCACTCCTTTGTTCAGAGTGGCGGCGGCGGTTGTGCCCTCCCCCGCCACTGTCCTCCCTCCCTCCCCTGCCACTCAGCCCTCCTCTCCCCGCCGCCAGGGTGGCAGCCTCCCTGCAAGCACACATTGCATGCCAGGGATGGCAGGGTGATGGAGGTGATGGAGGGTCGTGGAGGACCTGTGGTGATGGTGGCTTGTTCAGCACTGATACTCCCTCCTCCACGATGCTCTCCCTCCCTCCCAGCCCTCTCTGGCCCTCCCTCTCCCACCCCGACCCATCAGACCTCCCTTTTCCCACCCATCTATTAGTCACCCTCCTCCCAGTCCTTCCTACCTCCCTCCTTCACTAACCCTCCCTCAGCCCCTCACCCTTCCTCAGCCACTCACTAACCCTCCCTCAGCCCCTCACTAACCCTAACTCAGCCCCTCACCAACCCTAACTCAGCCCCTCACCAACCCTCAGCCCCACACCCACAGCCCCTCACCAACCCTCAGCCCCTCACACTCAGCCCGTCACCCTCAGCCCCTCACCAACCCTCAGCCCCTCACCCTCCCTCAGTCCCTCACCAACCCTCATCCCCTCACCCTCCCTCAGCCCCTCACTAACCCTCCCTCAGCCCCTCACTAACCCCCTTCCCTTACTACCACCCTGACTCCCCACCATTAGTCACCCTCCACCCCTCCCTCCCACGGCCCCTCACAAACCCTCCCTCTCTCCCTTCCATTACTCACCCTCCACCCCGCCCTTCCTCCCTCACTCCACCCCTCTCCTTCCTCCATCATTCACCAACCCCCTCAAAACCCCTTCCTCCCGTACATAAGTCACCCCCACTCCTTCCCTTCTTTTCCTCCATTATTTTCCCTCCACTTCCTCCCAACCATCCCTCACTAACCCCTCCATCACTCCCCTACCATTACACCCCAACCCCACCACATCCTCCCTCCCTCAATACCTCCCCCTACAGACCTCCACATCCTCAATACCTCCCCCTACAGATCTCCACATCCTCCCTCAATACCTCCCCCTACAGATCTCCACATCCTCCCTCAATACCTCCCCCTACAGACCACCACATCCTCCCTCAATACCTCCCCCTACAGACCTCCACATCCTCCCTCAATACCTCCCCCTACAGACCTCCACATCCTCAATACCTCCCCCTACAGACCCCCACATCCTCCCTCAATACCTCCCCCTACAGACCACCACATCCTCCCTCAATACCTCCCCCTACAGACCTCCACATTCTCCCTCCCTCAATACCTCCCCCTACAGACCACCACATCCTCCCTCAATACCTCCCCCTACAGACCTCCACATTCTCCCTCCCTCAATACCTCCCCCTACAGACCACCACATCCTCCCTCAATACCTCCCCCTACAGACCTCCACATTCTCCCTCCCTCAATACCTACCCCTACAGACCTCCACATCCTCCCTCAATACCTCCCCCTACAGACCACCACATCCTCCCTCAATACCTCCCCCTACAGACCTCCACATTCTCCCTCCCTCAATACCTCCCCCTACAGACCTCCACATCCTCCCTCAATACCTCCCCCTACAGACCACCACATCCTCCCTCAATACCTCCCCCTACAGACCTCCACATCCTCCCTCAATACCTCCCCCTACAGACCTCCACATCCTCCCTCAATACCTCCCCCTACAGACCTCCACATCCTCCCTCAATACCTCCCCCTACAGACCACCACATCCTCCCTCAATACCTCCCCCTACAGACCTCCACATTCTCCCTCCCTCAATACCTCCCCCTACAGACCTCCACATCCTCCCTCAATACCTCCCCCTACAGACCACCACATCCTCCCTCAATACCTCCCCCTACAGACCACCACATCCTCCCTCAATACCTCCCCCTACAGACCTCCACATTCTCCCTCCCTCAATACCTCCCCCTACAGACCACCACATCCTCCCTCAATACCTCCCCCTACAGACCACCACATTCTCCCTCCCTCAATACCTCCCCCTACAGACCACCACATTCTCCCTCCCTCAATACCTCCCCCTACAGACCACCACATCCTCCCTCAATACCTCCCCCTACAGACCACCACATCCTCCCTCAATACCTCCCCCTACAGACCACCACATCCTCCCTCAATACCTCCCCCTACAGACCTCCACATTCTCCCTCCCTCAATACCTCCTCCTACAGACCACCACATCCTCCCTCAATACCTCCCCCTACAGACCTCCACATTCTCCCTCCCTCAATACCTCCTCCTACAGACCACCACATCCTCCCTCAATACCTCCCCCTACAGACCTCCACATTCTCCCTCCCTCAATACCTCCTCCTACAGACCACCACATCCTCCCTCAATACCTCCTCCTACAGACCACCACATCCTCCCTCAATACCTCCTCCTACAGACCACCACATACTCCCTCAATACCTCCCCCTACAGACCTCCACATCCTCCCTCAATACCTCCCCCTACAGACCTCCACATTCTCCCTCCCTCAATACCTCCTCCTACAGACCACCACATCCTCCCTCAATACCTCCCCCTACAGACCTCCACATTCTCCCTCCCTCAATACCTCCCCCTACAGACCTCCACATCCTCCCTCAATACCTCCCCCTACAGACCTCCACATTCTCCCTCCCTCAATACCTCCTCCTACAGACCACCACATCCTCCCTCAATACCTCCTCCTACAGACCACCACATCCTCCCTCAATACATCCCCCTACAGACCTCCACATCCTCCCTCAATACCTCCCCCTACAGACCTCCACATCCTCCCTCAATACCTCCCCCTACAGACCTCCACATCCTCCCTCAATACCTCCCCCTACAGACCCCCACATCCTCCCTCAATACCTCCCCCTACAGACCTCCACATCCTCCCTCAATACCTCCCCCTACAGACCTCCACATCCTCCCTCAATACCTCCCCCTACAGACCTCCACATTCTCCCTCCCTCAATACCTCCCCCTACAGACCTCCACATCCTCCCTCAATACCTCCCCCTACAGACCTCCACATCCTCCCTCAATACCTCCCCCTACAGACCTCCACATTCTCCCTCCCTCAATACCTCCCCCTACAGACCTCCACATCCTCCCTCAATACCTCCCCCTACAGACCTCCACATTCTCCCTCCCTCAATACCTCCCCCTACAGACCTCCACATCCTCCCTCAATACCTTCCCCTACAGACCCCCACATCCTCCCTCAATACCTCCCCCTACAGACCTCCACATCCTCCCTCAATACCTCCCCCTACAGACCTCCACATCCTCCCTCAATACCTCCCCCTACAGACCTCCACATTCTCCCTCCCTCAATACCTCCCCCTACAGACCTCCACATCCTCCCTCAATACCTCCCCCTACAGACCCCCACATCCTCCCTCAATACCTCCCCCTACAGACCTCCACATCCTCCCTCAATACCTCCCCCTACAGACCCCCACATCCTCCCTCAATACATCCCCCTACAGACCTCCACATCCTCCCTCAATACATCCCCCTACAGACCTCCACATCCTCCCTCAATACCTCCCCCTACAGACCACCACATCCTCCCTCAATACCTCCCCCTACAGACCACCACATCCTCCCTCAATACATCCCCCTACAGACCTCCACATCCTCCCTCAATACCTCCCCCTACAGACCTCCACATCCTCCCTCAATACATCCCCCTACAGACCTCCACATCCTCCCTCAATACATCCCCCTACAGACCTCCACATCCTCCCTCAATACCTCCCCCTACAGACCACCACATCCTCCCTCAATACCTCCCCCTACAGACCACCACATCCTCCCTCAATACCTCCCCCTACAGACCTCCACATCCTCCCTCAATACCTCCCCCTACAGACCTCCACATCCTCCCTCAATACATCCCCCTACAGACCTCCACATACTCCCTCAATACCTCCCCCTACAGACCTCCACATCCTCCCTCAATACCTCCCCCTACAGACCTCCACATACTCCCTCAATACCTCCCCCTACAGACCTCCACATACTCCCTCAATACATCCCCCTACAGACCTCCACATACTCCCTCAATACATCCCCCTACAGACCACCACATCCTCCCTCAATACCTCCCCCTACAGACCCCCACATCCTCCCTCAATACATCCCCCTACAGACCTCCACATCCTCCCTCAATACCTCCCCCTACAGACCTCCACATCCTCCCTCAATACATCCCCCTACAGACCTCCACATCCTCCCTCAATACCTCCCCCTACAGACCCCCACATCCTCCCTCAATACCTCCCCCTACAGACCTCCACATCCTCCCTCAATACATCCCCCTACAGACCTCCACATCCTCCCTCAATACCTCCCCCTACAGACCTCCACATCCTCCCTCAATACCTCCCCCTACAGACCTCCACATCCTCAATACCTTCCCCTACAGACCTCCACCTCCTCCCTCAATACCTCCCCCTACAGACCCCCACATCCTCCCTCAATACCTCCCCCTACAGACCTCCACATCCTCCCTCAATACCTCCCCCTACAGACCTCCACATCCTCCCTCAATACCTCCCCCTACAGACCTCCACATCCTCAATACCTCCCCCTACAGACCTCCACATCCTCCCTCAATACCTCCCCCTACAGACCGCCACATCCTCCCTCAATACCTCCCCCTACAGACCTCCACATCCTCCCTCAATACATCCCCCTACAGACCTCCACATCCTCCCTCAATACCTCCCCCTACAGACCTCCACATCCTCCCTCAATACCTCCCCCTACAGACCTCCACATCCTCAATACCTCCCCCTACAGACCTCCACATCCTCCCTCAATACCTCCCCCTACAGACCTCCACATCCTCCCTCAATACCTCCCCCTACAGACCTCCACATCCTCAATACCTCCCCCTACAGACCTCCACATCCTCCCTCAATACCTCCCCCTACATACCCCCACATCCTCCCTCAATACCTCCCCCTACAGACCTCCACATCCTCCCTCAATACATCCCCCTACAGACCTCCACATACTCCCTCAATACCTCCCCCTACAGACCTCCACATCCTCAATACCTCCCCCTACAGACCCCCACATCCTCCCTCAATACCTCCCCCTACAGACCTCCACATCCTCCCTCAATACATCCCCCTACAGACCTCCACATCCTCCCTCAATACCTCCCCCTACAGACCTCCACATCATCCCTCAATACCTCCCCCTACAGACCTCCACATCCTCAATACCTCCCCCTACAGACCTCCACATCCTCCCTCAATACCTCCCCCTACAGACCTCCACATCCTCAATACCTTCCCCTACAGACCTCCACATCCTCCCTCAATACCTCCCCCTACAGACCACCACATCCTCCCTCAATACCTCCCCCTACAGACCTCCACATCCTCCCTCAATACATCCCCCTACAGACCTCCACATCCTCCCTCAATACCTCCCCCTACAGACCCCCACATCCTCCCTCCATACCTCCCCCTACAGACCTCCACATCCTCCCTCAATACATCCCCCTACAGACCTCCACATCCTCCCTCAATACCTCCCCCTACAGACCTCCACATCCTCCCTCAATACATCCCCCTACAGACCCCCACATCCTCCCTCAATACCTCCCCCTACAGACCTCCACATCCTCCCTCAATACCTCCCCCTACAGACCCCCACATCCTCCCTCAATACCTCCCCCTACAGACCTCCACATCCTCCCTCAATACATCCCCCTACAGACCTCCACATCCTCCCTCAATACCTCCCCCTACAGACCTCCACATCCTCAATACCTCCCCCTACAGACCTCCACATCCTCCCTCAATACCTCCCCCTACAGACCTCCACATCCTCAATACCTCCCCCTACAGACCTCCACATCCTCCCTCAATGCCTCCCCCTACAGACCTCCACATCCTCCCTCAATACCTCCCCCTACAGACCTCCACATCCTCCCTCAATACCTCCCCCTACAGACCTCCACATCCTCCCTCACTACCTCCCCCTACAGACCTACACATCCTCAATACCTCCCCCTACAGACCTCCACATCCTCAATACCTCCCCCTACAGACCTCCACATCCTCCCTCAATACCTCCCCCTACAGACCTCCACATCCTCAATACCTTCCCCTACAGACCTCCACATCCTCCCTCAATACCTCCCCCTACAGACCTCCACATCCTCCCTCAATACCTTCCCCTACAGACCTCCACATCCTCCCTCAATACCTCCCCCTACAGACCTCCACATCCTCCCTCAATACCTCCCCCTACAGACCTCCACATCCTCCCTCAATACCTCCCCCTACAGACCTCCACATCCTCCCTCAATACATCCCCCTACAGACCTCCACATCCTCCCTCAATACCTCCCCCTACAGACCTCCACATACTCCCTCAATACATCCCCCTACAGACCTCCACATCCTCCCTCAATACCTCCCCCTACAGACCTCCACATCCTCCCTCAATACCTCCCCCTACAGACCTCCACATCCTCCCTCAATACCTCCCCCTACAGACCCCCACATCCTCCCTCAATACCTCCCCCTACAGACCTCCACATCCTCCCTCAATACATCCCCCTACAGACCTCCACATCCTCCCTCAATACCTCCCCCTACAGACCTCCACATACTCCCTCAATACATCCCCCTACAGACCTCCACATCCTCCCTCAATACCTCCCCCTACAGACCTCCACATCCTCCCTCAATACCTCCCCCTACAGACCCCCACATCCTCATTCCTCAATACCTCCCCCTACAGACCTCCACATCCTCCCTCAATACCTCCCCCTACAGACCCCCACATCCTCAATACCTCCCCCTACAGACCCCCACATCCTCAATACCTCCCCCTACAGACCCCCACATCCTCAATACCTCCCCCTACAGACCCCCACTTCCTCCCTCAATACCTCCCCCTACAGACCCCCACATCCTTCCTCATTCCTCAATACCTCCCCCTACAGACCTCCACATCCTCCCTCAATACCTCCCCCTACAGACCACCACATCCTCAATACCTCCCCCTACAGACCTCCACATACTCCCTCAATACCTCCCCCTACAGACCTCCACATCCTCCCTCAATACCTCCCCCTACAGACCTCCACATCCTCCCTCAATACCTCCCCCTACAGACCTCCACATCCTCCCTCAATACCTCCCCCTACAGACCACCACATCCTCCCTCAATACCTCCCCCTACAGACCACCACATCCTCAATACCTCCCCCTACAGACCTCCACATACTCCCTCAATACCTCCCCCTACAGACCTCCACATCCTCCCTCAATACCTCCCCCTACAGACCTCCACATCCTCCCTCAATACCTCCCCCTACAGACCCCCACATCCTCAATACCTCCCCCTACAGACCTCCACATCCTCCCTCAATACCTCCCCCTACAGACCCCCACTTCCTCCCTCAATACCTCCCCCTACAGACCTCCACATCCTCCCTCAATACCTACCCCTACAGACCTCCACATCCTCCCTCAATACCTACCCCTACAGACCTCCACATCCTCCCTCAATACCTCCCCCTACAGACCCTCACATCCTCCCTCAATACCTACCCCTACAGACCTCCACTTCCTCCCTCAATACCTACCCCTACAGACCCTCACATCCTCCCTCAATACCTACCCCTACAGACCTCCACATCCTCCCTCAATACCTACCCCTACAGACCTCCACATTATCCCTCAATACCTCCCCCTACAGACCCTCACATCCTCCCTCAATACCTACCCCTACAGACCTCCACATCCTCCCTCAATACCTCCCCCTACAGACCCTCACATCCTCCCTCAATACCTACCCCTACAGACCTCCACTTCCTCCCTCAATACCTACCCCTACAGACCCTCACATCCTCCCTCAATACCTACCCCTACAGACCTCCACATCCTCCCTCAATACCTACCCCTACAGACCTCCACATACTCCCTCAATACCTCCCCCTACAGACCTCCACATCCTCCCTCAATACCTACCCCTACAGACCTCCACATCCTCCCTCAATACCTACCCCTACAGACCTCCACATCCTCCCTCAATACCTACCCCTACAGACCTCCACATCCTCCCTCAATACCTCCCCCTACAGACCTCCACATCCTCCCTCAATACCTCCCCCTACAGACCTCCACATCCTCAATACCTCCCCCTACAGACCTCCACATCCTCCCTCAATACCTCCCCCTACAGACCTCCACTTCCTCCCTCAATACCTCCCCCTACAGACCTCCACATCCTCCCTCAATACCTACCCCTACAGACCTCCACTTCCTCCCTCAATACCTACCCCTACAGACCCCCACATCCTCCCTCAATACCTCCCCCTACAGACCCTCACATCCTCCCTCAATACCTACCCCTACAGACCTCCACTTCCTCCCTCAATACCTACCCCTACAGACCCTCACATCCTCCCTCAATACCTACCCCTACAGACCCTCACATCCTCCCTCAATACCTCCCCCTACAGACCTCCACATCCTCCCTCAATACCTACCCCTACAGACCTCCACATCCTCCCTCAATACCTCCCCCTACAGACCTCCACATCCTCCCTCAATACCTCCCCCTACAGACCCGCACATCCTCCCTCAATACCTCCCCCTACAGACCCCCACATCCTCAATACCTCCCCCTACAGACCCCCACATCCTCCCTCAATACCTCCCCCTACAGACCCCCACATCCTCCATACCTCCCCCTACAGACCCCCACATCCTCCCTCAATACCTCCCCCTACAGACCCCCACATCCTCAATACCTCCCCCTACAGACCTCCACATCCTCCCTCAATACCTCCCCCTACAGACCTCCACATCCTCCCTCAATACCTCCCCCTACAGACCCCCACTTCCTCCCTCAATACCTCCCCCTACAGACCTCCACATCCTCCCTCAATACCTCCCCCTACAGACCCCCACATCCTCAATACCTCCCCCTACAGACCTCCACATCCTCCCTCAATACCTCCCCCTACAGACCTCCACATCCCCCCTCAATACCTCCCCCTACAGACCCCCACATCCTCAATACCTCCCCCTACAGACCCCCACTTCCTCCCTCAATACCTCCCCCTACAGACCTCCACATCCTCCCTCAATACCTCCCCCTACAGACCTCCACATCCTCCCTCAATACCTCCCCCTACAGACCACCACATCCTCCCTCAATACCTCCCCCTACAGACCCCCACTTCCTCCCTCAATACCTCCCCCTACAGACCTCCACATCCTCCCTCAATACCTCCCCCTACAGACCCCCACTTCCTCCCTCAATACCTCCCCCTACAGACCTCCACATCCCCCCTCAATACCTCCCCCTACAGACCACCCCATCCTCCCTCAATACCTCCCCCTACAGACCCCCACATCCTCAATACCTCCCCCTACAGACCTCCACATCCTCCCTCAATACCTCCCCCTACAGACCCCCACTTCCTCCCTCAATACCTCCCCCTACAGACCTCCACATCCTCCCTCAATACCTCCCCCTACAGACCTCCACATCCTCCCTCAATACCTCCCCCTACAGACCTCCACATCCCCCCTCAATACCTCCCCCTACAGACCCCCACATCCTCAATACCTCCCCCTACAGACCCCCACATCCTCAATACCTCCCCCTACAGACCCCCACTTCCTCCCTCAATACCTCCCCCTACAGACCTCCACATCCTCCCTCAATACCTCCCCCTACAGACCCCCACATCCTCAATACCTCCCCCTACAGACCTCCACATCCTCCCTCAATACCTACCCCTACAGACCACCACATCCTCAATACCTCCCCCTACAGACCTCCACATCCTCCCTCAATACCTACCCCTACAGACCACCACATCCTCAATACCTCCCCCTACAGACCTCCACATCCTCCCTCAATACCTCCCCCTACAGACCTCCACATCCTCCCTCAATACCTCCCCCTACAGACCTCCACATCCCCCCTCAATACCTCCCCCTACAGACCCCCACATCCTCAATACCTCCCCCTACAGACCTCCACATCCCCCCTCAATACCTCCCCCTACAGACCCCCACATCCTCAATACCTCCCCCTACAGACCCCCACTTCCTCCCTCAATACCTCCCCCTACAGACCTACACATCCTCCCTCAATACCTCCCCCTACAGACCCCCACATCCTCAATACCTCCCCCTACAGACCTCCACATCCTCCCTCAATACCTACCCCTACAGACCACCACATCCTCAATACCTCCCCCTACAGACCTCCACATCCTCCCTCAATACCTCCCCCTACAGACCTCCACATCCTCCCTCAATACCTCCCCCTACAGACCTCCACATCCTCCCTCAATACCTCCCCCTACAGACCTCCACATCCTCCCTCAATACCTCCCCCTACAGACCCCCACATCCTCAATACCTCCCCCTACAGACCTCCACATCCTCCCTCAATACCTCCCCCTACAGACCTCCACATCCTCCCTCAATACCTCCCCCTACAGACCTCCACATCCTCCCTCAATACCTCCCCCTACAGACCTCCACATCCTCCCTCAATACCTCCCCCTACAGACCTCCACATCCTCCCTCAATACCTCCCCCTACAGACCTCCACATCCTCCCTCAATACCTCCCCCTACAGACCCCCACTTCCTCCCTCAATACCTCCCCCTACAGACCACCACATCCTCCCTCAATACCTCCCCCTACAGACCTCCACATCCTCCCTCAATACCTCCCCCTACAGACCCCCACATCCTCCCTCAATACCTCCCCCTACAGACCCCCACATCCTCCCTCAATACCTCCCCCTACAGACCTCCACATCCTCCCTCAATACCTCCCCCTACAGACCCCCACATCCTCCCTCAATACCTCCCCCTACAGACCCCCACATCCTCCCTCAATACCTCCCCCTACAGACCCCCACTTCCTCCCTCAATACCTCCCCCTACAGACCCCCACATCCTCCCTCAATACCTCCCCCTACAGACCTCCACATCCTCCCTCAATACCTCCCCCTACAGACCCCCACATCCTCCCTCAATACCTCCCCCTACAGACCCCCACATCCTCCCTCAATACCTCCCCCTACAGACCCCCACTTCCTCCCTCAATACCTCCCCCTACAGACCTCCACATCCTCCCTCAATACCTCCCCCTACAGACCCCCACATCCTCCCTCAATACATCCCCCTACAGACCTCCACATACTCCCTCAATACCTCCCCCTACAGACCCTCACATCCTCCCTCAATACCTCCCCCTACAGACCCCCACCTCCTCCCTCAATCCCGCCCCCTACAGACCCCCACATCCTCCCTCAATACCTCCCCCTACAGACCTCCACATCCTCCCTCAATACATCCCCCTACAGACCCCCACATCCTCCCTCAATACATCCCCCTACAGACCTCCACATACTCCCTCAATACCTCCCCCTACAGACCCTCACATCCTCCCTCAATACCTCCCCCTACAGACCCCCACATCCTCCCTCAATACATCCCCCTACAGACCCCCACATCCTCCCTCAATACCTCCCCCTACAGACCTCCACATCCTCCCTCAATACATCCCCCTACAGACCCCCACATCCTCCCTCAATACATCCCCCTACAGACCTCCACATACTCCCTCAATACCTCCCCCTACAGACCCTCACATCCTCCCTCAATACCTCCCCCTACAGACCTCCACATCCTCCCTCAATACCTCCCCCTACAGACCTCCACATCCTCCCTCAATACCTTCCCCTACAGACCCCCACATCCTCAATACCTCCCCCTACAGACCTCCACATCCTCCCTCAATACCTCCCCCTACAGACCTCCACATCCTCCCTCAATACCTCCCCCTACAGACCCCCACATCCTCAATACCTCCCCCTACAGACCCCCACTTCCTCCCTCAATACCTCCCCCTACAGACCTCCACATCCTCCCTCAATACCTCCCCCTACAGACCCCCACTTCCTCCCTCAATACCTCCCCCTACAGACCTCCACATCCTCCCTCAATACCTCCCCCTACAGACCACCACATCCTCAATACCTACCCCTACAGACCTCCACATCCTCCCTCAAAACCTCCCCCTACAGACCCCCACATCCACAATACCTCCCCCTACAGACCCCCACATCCTCAATACCTCCCCCTACAGACCACCACATCCTCCCTCAATACCTCCCCCGACAGACCACCACAGCCTCAATACCTCCCCCTACAGACCTCCACATCCTCCCTCAATACCTCCCCCTACAGACCTCCACATCCTCCCTCAATACCTCCCCCTACAGACCTCCACATCCTCCCTCAATACCTCCCCCTACAGACCCCCACATCCTCAATACCTCCCCCTACAGACCTCCACATCCTCCCTCAATACCTCCCCCTACAGACCTCCACATCCTCCCTCAATACCTCCCCCTACAGACCCCCACTTCCTCCCTCAATACCTCCCCCTACAGACCTCCACATCCTCCCTCAATACCTCCCCCTACAGACCCCCACATCCTCAATACCTCCCCCTACAGACCTCCACATCCTCCCTCAATACCTCCCCCTACAGACCTCCACATCCCCCCTCAATACCTCCCCCTACAGACCTCCACATCCTCCCTCAATACCTCCCCCTACAGACCCCCACATCCTCCCTCAATACCTCCCCCTACAGACCTCCACATACTCCCTCAATACCTCCCCCTACAGACCTCCACATACTCCCTCAATACCTCCCCCTACAGACCTCCACATACTCCCTCAATACCTCCCCCTACAGACCTCCACATCCTCCCTCAATATCTCCCCCTACAGACCCCCACTTCCTCCCTCAATACCTCCCCCTACAGACCTCCACATACTCCCTCAATACCTCCCCCTACAGACCTCCACATACTCCCTCAATACCTCCCCCTACAGACCTCCACATACTCCCTCAATACCTCCCCCTACAGACCTCCACATACTCCCTCAATACCTACCCCTACAGACCTCCACATACTCCCTCAATACCTCCCCCTACAGACCTCCACATACTCCCTCAATACCTCCCCCTACAGACCTCCACATACTCCCTCAATACCTCCCCCTACAGACCTCCACATCCTCCCTCAATACCTCCCCCTACAGACCCCCACTTCCTCCCTCAATACCTCCCCCTACAGACCTCCACATCCTCCCTCAATACCTCCCCCTACAGACCTCCACATACTCCCTCAATACCTCCCCCTACAGACCCCCACTTCCTCCCTCAATACCTCCCCCTACAGACCTCCACATCCTCCCTCAATACCTCCCCCTACAGACCTCCACATACTCCCTCAATACCTCCCCCTACAGACCTCCACATCCTCCCTCAATACCTCCCCCTACAGACCCCCACTTCCTCCCTCAATACCTCCCCCTACAGACCTCCACATCCTCCCTCAATACCTCCCCCTACAGACCTCCACATACTCCCTCAATACCTCCCCCTACAGACCACCACATCCTCCCTCAATACCTCCCCCTACAGACCTCCACATCCTCCCTCAATACCTCCCCCTACAGACCCCCACTTCCTCCCTCAATACCTCCCCCTACAGACCTCCACATCCTCCCTCAATACCTCCCCCTACAGACCTCCACATCCTCCCTCAATACCTCCCCCTACAGACCTCCACATCCTCAATACCTCCCCCTACAGACCTCCACATCCTCCCTCAATACCTCCCCCTACAGACCCCCACATCCTCCCTCAATACCGCCCCCTACAGACCCCCACATTCTCCCTCAAGACCTCCCCCTACAGACCTCCACATCCTCCCTCAATACCTCCCCCTACAGACCCCCACATCCTCCCTCAATACCTCCCCCTACAGACCTCCACATCCTCCCTCAATACCTCCCCCTACAGACCCCCACATCCTCCCTCAATACCTCCCCCTACAGACCTCCACATCCTCCCTCAATACCTCCCCCTACAGACCCCCACATCCTCCCTCAATACCTCCCCCTACAGACCCCCACATCCTCCCTCAATACCTACCCCTACAGACCCCCACATCCTCCCTCAATACCTCCCCCTACAGACCCCCACATCCTCCCTCAATACCTCCCCCTACAGACCTCCACATCCTCCCTCAATACCTCCCCCTACAGACCTCCACATCCTCCCTCAATACCTCCCCCTACAGACCCCCACGTACTCCCTCAATACCTCCCCCTACAGACCCCCACTTCCTCCCTCAATACCTACCCCTACAGACCTCCACATCCTCCCTCAATACCTCCCCCTACAGACCTCCACATACTCCCTCAATACCTACCCCTACAGACCTCCACATACTCCCTCAATACCTCCCCCTACAGACCTCCACATACTCCCTCAATACCTCCCCCTACAGACCTCCACATACTCCCTCAATACCTCCCCCTACAGACCTCCACATCCTCCCTCAATACCTCCCCCTACAGACCCCCACTTCCTCCCTCAATACCTCCCCCTACAGACCTCCACATCCTCCCTCAATACCTCCCCCTACAGACCTCCACATCCTCCCTCAATACCTCCCCCTACAGACCTCCACATCCTCCCTCAATACCTCCCCCTACAGACCCCCACTTCCTCCCTCAATACCTCCCCCTACAGACCTCCACATCCTCCCTCAATACCTCCCCCTACAGACCTCCACATCCTCCCTCAATACCTCCCCCTACAGACCTCCACATCCTCCCTCAATACCTCCCCCTACAGACCCCCACTTCCTCCCTCAATACCTCCCCCTACAGACCTCCACATCCTCCCTCAATACCTCCCCCTACAGACCCCCACTTCCTCCCTCAATACCTCCCCCTACAGACCTCCACATCCTCCCTCAATACCTCCCCCTACAGACCTCCACATCCTCCCTCAATACCTCCCCCTACAGACCTCCACATCCTCCCTCAATACCTCCCCCTACAGACCCCCACTTCCTCCCTCAATACCTCCCCCTACAGACCTCCACATCCTCCCTCAATACCTCCCCCTACAGACCCCCACTTCCTCCCTCAATACCTCCCCCTACAGACCTCCACATCCTCCCTCAATACCTCCCCCTACAGACCCCCACATCCTCCCTCAATACCTCCCCCTACAGACCCCCACATCCTCCCTCAATACCTCCCCCTACAGACCTCCACATCCTCCCTCAATACCTCCCCCTACAGACCCCCACATCCTCCCTCAATACCTCCCCCTACAGACCCCCACATCCTCCCTCAATACCTCCCCCTACAGACCTCCACATCCTCCCTCAATACCTCCCCCTACAGACCCCCACATCCTCCCTCAATACCTCCCCCTACAGACCTCCACATCCTCCCTCAATACCTCCCCCTACAGACCCCCACATCCTCCCTCAATACCTCCCCCTACAGACCTCCACATCCTCCCTCAATACCTCCCCCTACAGACCCCCACATCCTCCCTCAATACCTCCCCCTACAGACCTCCACATCCTCCCTCAATACCTCCCCCTACAGACCCCCACTTCCTCCCTCAATACCTACCCCTACAGACCTCCACATCCTCCCTCAATACCTCCCCCTACAGACCCCCACTTCCTCCCTCAATACCTCCCCCTACAGACCTCCACATCCTCCCTCAATACCTCCCCCTACAGACCTCCACATCCTCCCTCAATACCTACCCCTACAGACCTCCACATACTCCCTCAATACCTTCCCCTACAGACCTCCACATACTCCCTCAATACCTCCCCCTACAGACCTCCACATCCTCCCTCAATACCTCCCCCTACAGACCTCCACATACTCCCTCAATACCTCCCCCTACAGACCTCCACATACTCCCTCAATACCTCCCCCTACAGACCTCCACATCCTCCCTCAATACCTCCCCCTACAGACCTCCACATCCTTCCTCATTCCTCAATACCTCCCCCTACAGACATCCACATCCTCCAATACATCCCCCTACAGACCTCCACATACTCCCTCAATACCTCCCCCTACAGACCTCCACATTCTCCCTCAATACCTCCCCCTACAGACCTCCACATACTCCCTCAATACCTCCCCCTACAGACCTCCACATTCTCCCTCAATACCTCCCCCTACAGACCTCCACATACTCCCTCAATACCTCCCCCTACAGACCTCCACATCCTCCCTCAATACCTACCCCTACAGACCCCCACATCACCCCACAATACCTCCCCCTACAGACCCCCACATCCTCAATACCTCCCCCTACAGACCCCCACATCCTCAATACCTCCCCCTACAGACCTCCACATTCTCCCTCAATACCTCCCCCTACAGACCTCCACATCCTCCCTCAATACCTCCCCCTACAGACCTCCACATTCTCCCTCAATACCTCCCCCTACAGACCTCCACATCCTCCCTCAATACCTCCCCCTACAGACCTCCACATTCTCCCTCAATACCTCTGTTATGCAGGGTTCTCCATGACATCGTATGTACATATTAGTGGGGAAGTGTGCCATAATAATATGAATATTGTAGTTGTAAGGAATAATTTTATAATTCATAATGTGTTTTTGGAGGTACTGTAAAGTACTCTAACTATAATTATAAAGAATGGAGTTAGTGATTTATTTTCCAAGGATGTTTGGGTACGCAGAGTAAGCGTGGGGGAGGAGGTCACGTGATGTTATGATGGCGGTAGAAGCTGGCGTCGGAGATGCTGTATATTTTAAGTTAAGTTAGCAATAATACATTCATTTTGTTTATCCAATTCAAGCCATAGGCTTTCATATGGCTTACCTGTATGTTAACCCAGGCACTGACATGGTCAGGGTGCTGTGGGATGAGTGATGAAGTAAGAAATGAGGTTTGTGGTGTCATGACGGCCTGACGCTGACGAAGCCTAGTGTTATGGTGGCTGAACCTCCAGCCAGCTGTGTGTACTTTCATTTGGGCGTGTAGAATTAAGGTTTTTATGTTATGGTGATTAAATAGATATATTTTCCTAATTGGGATTTTTGCCTAACCCTCTGTTAACCAACCCCTTGAAGTAACACATACTGGTTTAGCGCTTTCTGTTTTGACTGGGATAGCCCTGGGTGGCCTGTTTATGCTTGAGATGTGTGTAACTTTTACCTTTGCCCTTAGACAAGGCTCAAGCCCCCAGCTATCCCACATTTCTGCGTAACATGGGGGCCTGTATATGGGAGAATTATCAAATTTTTGTGGTAATTCAAGTTTGCAACCTGGAAAGTCAATAATCATTCTTTACTGGGTTGGTCAGAGGAAGCATTCACTCTAACACTCACACTAAAATAATAATTTACCTTTGTTTGCAATATTGCTAGTTTTTAGGGTGTTATTATTAATACCCTGTGAATAATTTATTTTTGTGTGCAACATTGCTAGTTTTTAGGGTGTTATTATTAATTAATACCCTGTGAATAATTTACCTTTCTGTATAATATTGCTGGTTTTAGGGTGTTATTATTAATTAATACTCTATAAATCATTTACCTTTCTGTGCCATATTGTTGATTTTTAGGGTGTTATTAATACTTGATATTTTGTGCATAATTTACCCTTGCAGGTACAATCTTGCTGCTTTTAGGGGGATATGCTTACCTAAATTTCTGGAAATAATTTACCTTTGCAGGTGCAGTAGCTCTTATTTTTTTTTTTTTTTTTTTTTTCTGCTAGGATTTTCTTTTTGTGTGCAATCCTGTTTAATTTGAGGGAGTCACATGACAACTCCTTGTGAATATACTACTTCAGTATATGTACCTTGCTGTGTGCTTTATTATTTTATATCAGTAAGTTCTGTGGCTGGTAGTAAGATTTGGTGCTATTATTTCCCAAAATGGCTGACACTGGTGAAAATTCTGTGGATGACATGCATTTGGAAGGTGACATTGCATCACATCCCCATGATAGGGACCTGGATAAGGAAGTAGTAATTTTACAAATGAAATTAACCCTAGTTGCAGAAGAAAAGGAACGGTTAAGAATTGAGCGTACAAAGATCCAGGAACAGAGAGCCTTAGAGGAGCTTAGGGCTCAAGAAAGAGCAAAAGAGAGGCAGCTTGCTTCTCACCCAGACACAGACACAAGGGTAGATGTTTTTCATTTGGATAAAGCCATAAAATTTGTGCCCAAATTCCTAGAGAAAGACCCAGACCAGTTTTTTCTGTTATTTGAAAGTACGGCCAAATCCCAAGGTTGGCCGGAAAAGGAATGGGCGACATTAGCAAGAACCCAATTAGTTGGTAAAGGGTTACAGGCTATTAGTTCTTTAGAAGGATCTGCCTTTTCTGATTATCATAAGCTAAAAGAGGTAGTTTTACTGGCTTATCAAATGTTGCCGGAAAGGTACAGGCAGAAATTCAGAGGACTAAAGTTTCAGTCAGGGCAGTCTTTGGTGGAATATGGTAAGGAGAAGATGTCACTTCTAAATAGGTGGTGTCGCTCAAAGGGGGTGGTAGGCAATTATGAAGGTGTAATTACCTTAATTTTGTTAGAGGATCTTTTGAGAAATGTTCCTCCTGACCTTAAGGCATATCTTGAGGAGAAGGATCTTGATGAGTTTAATAATGCTTTAGAGCTGGGTGACAGATTTTTAGCTAACCAAAAATTTGGTAGCAGTTACCACACCCTACATACTAATAATGGTAAGTTTTCTCCACCCACAAATAGGAATAAGAAATTTCAGAAGTTTAAGCCACCCATTTATCAGCCTAATAACCACAAGGGTTTTAATAACCCTAATTTTCCAGTACCCACTCGAGGAGGTTTTAAGTCAGCTGTCACAGGTCCAGGACTACAAGGAACAGGTGGGACGAGCCCAGTTCCCCAGAACCAAGGGATCCAACCTAGGTCAGATGGGCAGGGGGCCTTTAAACCTTATCACTGTACATATTGCAATAAACAGGGCCACCTGCAGCCATATTGTCGAAAGATGCTTAGGGACCAGGCTGCGACAGATGCTTCTCCAGTAAATACACCGATTACACATGATGTGGCTTGCATTGCAGTTTTGCCCCAAGGTATCCAAAGAAGACCAGCAGTCTTTGACCCTCGGATGAAGGTCTATTCAAGTAAGTCTACTGTGGCCTTACACCAAAATGAAGGTAGGGTCACGGGTGTTATGTCTTTGAGGGACACTTGTAGCACATACACCTTGCTTCGCAGGGGTGTATTGCCAGTGTCGGATGACACCTACACCGGATTGGACATTTTTCTTAAAGGGATAACTGGAGTCCCTGTCAGGACTCCAGTGCACAGGTTATGGATTGAGTCTGAGTACCAGTCTGGGTACCTACCTGTAGGTATTGCAGAAGATGTACCTTTTGAAGGAGTTGACCTTCTACTAGGCAACAATGTTGTGGGACTCCTCAAAAGTGAGGAATGTTTGGTTTTGCAGGACCCGGCTTTACAAGGTGGTAATGACCCAATTGGAGCAACGGTACCTGAAAATTTTTCAATGTGCTTTCAGACTAAACAGGGGAACAAGGTAGGAGCTGTGCCTCACTGTGACCCTTCTGCACACTGTGGTGATGGTTTGGGCATGGGGAGCCTGTTCATTGAGTCTGACCTGCAGGAGATTCTGAGCAGTGATGAACCGGTTCAACCGGAACTCGGTTGGAGAAGTGGTCTTGGTGCTGATGTGGGAAAAAATCCCCTGACTCTGCAGCAGCTGAGTGAGGCCCGGGAAGGTTGTGACCTCCGGAACGCTATTCATTTATCAGTTGTCGCGGAGGATGTGGTTCCCAAATTTACCAAGTGTTTATTTTGCAGAGTTGATCAAATGAGCAAGACTCTTTTTAAGAGGACCTGTGCTTACGTGGACGCGGCAGAACTATTAAAGTGTCTTTGTCAGTATTTTTTACAGATTCTGAAGGAATGGCATTTCAGTGTTAAGACGGGAGAGCTAAATAATCAGTGTTTATTAATAAATTCCTTTTCTAACAGGTTACCAGAGTCTGTACCCTTTCTGAATAATTTTGTGTGTGTGGTTTTGAGATTTCTGGTGAAACATTTTTGTCTCTTAGGCTTTGCACAAATCACCCAGACGTCATATTTTATGAAATGTCATGTAGTTTTGAGAGGCCTACTTGAGGTTAAATTTACCAATGTATATCATCCTAGGAGTCAAAGAAAAGCTCCATGGTTTTCCCAGTCTCTCAGGGCAATGCATATTTGTTTTCCCCAGTACCAGAAGGACTGGGAGGAGGGAATTCCCCTCCCTTTCATTACCGTGTGGGGAAGCACTCTGGAATCATTAAGTCATGTGCTACGTGAGGATGGTGATGTTTCCCCGGCGGTGTTTTTTCTCGGTTTCAGAAAATTCTTGGCTAAGATGAGGTCGATGGCACTAGTGCACCAGTCTGCCAGTCCGCCCAGAATGACGTGGGACTATGAGGTGGTGCTACACATTCTGGAAGCTGGAGAGATGGGATTGGCACTGGAACCGGGTCCTGGGAAGGCTATGATGGAACTGTGTGGTGACTTCAAAATGATGATGGATAAAGTCCCTGAGAAAGATAATGTAAGCAGGAAAATTGTAAGAGATTGTGGAAGATTTAGATCTTCTGAAAGACTGGTTGAAGTGTTGGCTCAGCCGTGGTGCACCTTAGTGAAAGAGTTTTGGGATGCTGAAAAATGGGGCCATGTTAAACCCCATGAGGTAGAGGTTTCCGATTTTGTGAAATGTCAGCAGGTCTGGCATGATGTAAGCTGGGGTGAAATAGGTTCCTTGAAGGAAGTGAAGTGTTTATTTCTAGAGACTGTATTTGTATCCAGCGAGAGTCGGTGGACGTTGTTTTTTACTGGTCTCACACTAGGTGATACCTTGAAAACGTGCACAGACTGCCGCCAGGTACAGTTAAAAAATAAGGTTTTGTCTCCTCTTTATGAACTACATGCAAATTGTGTGAATGAACAGTGGGTGCGTCATCTGCTTCCCACGACCATGTGTGCCAAGGACACACCCGTATTTGTAACTTTAATATCTCTGTCCATGTACCTTTTGTATGCCATTAACCCTCAAGATCTTTTATGTGTAACCCTGAGTTACCCTCCCCGGGTTTTGCAAAATAATACAGAGGTTGGGTCAGTCTTGTTGCAGGGTAGAGCAGGAGAAGTAATGCCACTCGGCTGCTTCTCAGCAAAAAGTAGCAGGCACCAAAGAAGTTATACCTCCATAGAAAAGGAGGCTCTTGCTTTAGTGTTGGCAGTGCAACACTTTGACGTGCACATATCTAAATCAGTTCACCCTATAACTGTGTATAGTGACCATAATCCCTTACGTTTCCTTCATTTAATGAGGAACCACAATCAGAGACTTACGAGGTGGGCCTTGTGTCTCCAACCTCTTAATCTGGTGATTCGTTATGTGAAGGGAGCGGAGAATGTGGTTGCTGATGCCTTGTCTCGTGTTTAAAGTGCACAATGTAGTGTATAGATCACTTATCTATTCTTATTTTGCAGTGGTTTGCGGTAGACGAGTAGATGGAACTCTGGGCCACCCAAAGGAGAAGGGCAGGTTGAGCTGGAGCTGGAGGTATCAGGATTCCCTAGTGTGTGTGTATTTAGGGGGGTAGACACATCAAAGACCATACCTAGGTAAGGTATGCTACGTTTTTTAGGTGTTGGCTGGAATGCCTCGCCTCTGTTTTATGTTGGTATAGGGACTGTTGGACCTAATGTTTTAGTGAATGTGGGGCTGGCGGTGATGCCCTCCACTGTTTGGGTCATGTCTTTTGATCCGAGGTGTTTTGGTTCTCCAGGACTCTTTTTCAATTTTTCCTTTTTGGATCACCACTGGGGTGACTCCAGGGTCCTTGGAATGACATGTAGGTGACGGCCTGGGAGGTCCACCTTTTCGGGGTCTTCAGTGATGACTCCAGGGTTTTACGGCCGCAGTCCCACCAACAAGATTTATGTGCCTATCCACCCGTTGTTTTTAGGGGCCTGAGATTTTCCCCTCTCCTGTGCTCTCCTGATTCTCGCAGAGGTGTGTCATGGGGAACCAGTTTTGTTTACTAAAGATTGCTGTGAGATGGGAGTGATAATGTGATGTTGTTTTCTCCGTAGAATTTAACATGTAACATATGTTTTTCTTTTCTTTGAACTCCTGGAAAATGTACTTACTGTTTAAAAGTTTTTTTGGTGGCACCTACAGTTTGGTCTGCCTTGCAACATACTGAACTTTGGTGTTACTTCAGTAAACGGCATTCCTCAGGGGCACTTTTGTACAAAGTTTACTTGCTTGTTTATAAGTTTGCTTGATGTAATTTAGGTAAAATGCATCAACGCCAGCGCCTGGCCAGCGCTGTGTTGTAATGGTGCCTTTTCCTAAAACAGCTGTCTAAGAGTGTGACTGTGAGCTCGTTGGACATAGAACTTGATCACTTTTATGTTCGACGAGTTTCATATGTCTGCACTCTAGTACCTCAGTTTGTAAATATTGCATATTTGTAGTACCAAAAGACCGTCATTGTATGGTGGTCATTCCCCAGTTATCATTTTGCCAGTTGCCTCAGACCTTAATGTGGGGCTTATTTTCTTTTTTTTTTTTTTTCTTTTTGCCTAGCGGTGTCCGTTGGGACCCCGCTAGCAGAGTGAGACCTATGGTCTGGGGGTGGGGGTGTTATGCAGGGTTCTCCATGACATCGTATGTACATATTAGTGGGGAAGTGTGCCATAATAATATGAATATTGTAGTTGTAAGGAATAATTTTATAATTCATAATGTGTTTTTGGAGGTACTGTAAAGTACTCTAACTATAATTATAAAGAATGGAGTTAGTGATTTATTTTCCAAGGATGTTTGGGTACGCAGAGTAAGCGTGGGGGAGGAGGTCACGTGATGTTATGATGGCGGTAGAAGCTGGCGTCGGAGATGCTGTATATTTTAAGTTAAGTTAGCAATAATACATTCATTTTGTTTATCCAATTCAAGCCATAGGCTTTCATATGGCTTACCTGTATGTTAACCCAGGCACTGACATGGTCAGGGTGCTGTGGGATGAGTGATGAAGTAAGAAATGAGGTTTGTGGTGTCATGACGGCCTGACGCTGACGAAGCCTAGTGTTATGGTGGCTGAACCTCCAGCCAGCTGTGTGTACTTTCATTTGGGCGTGTAGAATTAAGGTTTTTATGTTATGGTGATTAAATAGATATATTTTCCTAATTGGGATTTTTGCCTAACCCTCTGTTAACCAACCCCTTGAAGTAACACATACTGGTTTAGCGCTTTCTGTTTTGACTGGGATAGCCCTGGGTGGCCTGTTTATGCTTGAGATGTGTGTAACTTTTACCTTTGCCCTTAGACAAGGCTCAAGCCCCCAGCTATCCCACATTTCTGCGTAACAACCTCCCCCTACAGACCTCCACATACTCCCTCAATACCTCCCCCTACAGACCTCCACATTCTCCCTCAATACCTCCCCCTACAGACCTCCACATCCTCCCTCAATACCTCCCCCTACAGACCTCCACATACTCCCTCAATACCTCCCCCTACAGACCCTCACATCCTCCCTCAATACCTCCCCCTACAGACCCCCACATCCTCAATACCTCCCCCTACAGACCCCCACATCCTCAATACCTCCCCCTACAGACCTCCACATACTCCCTCAATACCTCCCCCTACAGACCTCCACATCCTCCCTCAATACCTCCCCCTACAGACCTCCACATCCTCCCTCAATACCTCCCCCTACAGACCTCCACATCCTCCCTCAATACCTCCCCCTACAGACCCCCACATCCTCAATACCTCCCCCTACAGACCCCCACATCCTCAATACCTCCCCCTACAGACCTCCACATCCTCCCTCAATACCTCCCCCTACAGACCTCCACATCCTCCCTCAATACCTCCCCCTACAGACCTCCACATCCTCCCTCAATACCTCCCCCTACAGACCTCCACATCCTCCCTCAATACCTACCCCTACAGACCCCCACATCCTCCCTCAATACCTCCCCCTACAGACCCCCACATCCTCCCTCAATACCTCCCCCTACAGACCTCCACATACTCCCTCAATACCTCCCCCTACAGACCTCCACATATTCCCTCAATACCTACCCCTACAGACCCCCACATCCTCCCTCAATACCTCCCCCTACAGACCTCCACATACTCCCTCAATACCTCCCCCTACAGACCTCCACATTCCCCCTCAATACCTCCCCCTACAGACCCCCACATCCTCCCTCAATACCTCCCCCTACAGACCCCCACATCCTCCCTCAATACCTTCCCCTACAGACCTCCACATACTCCCTCAATACCTCCCCCTACAGACCTCCACATCCTCCCTCAATACCTCCCCCTACAGACCTCCACATACTCCCTCAATACCTACCCCTACAGACCCCCACATCCTCCCTCAATACCTCCCCCTACAGACCTCCACATACTCCCTCAATACCTCCCCCTACAGACCTCCACATACTCCCTCAATACCTCCCCCTACAGACCTCCACATACTCCCTCAATACCTCCCCCTACAGACCTCCACATACTCCCTCAATACCTACCCCTACAGACCCCCACATCCTCCCTCAATACCTCCCCCTACAGACCTCCACATACTCCCTCAATACCTCCCCCTACAGACCTCCACATACTCCCTCAATACCTACCCCTACAGACCCCCACATCCTCCCTCAATACCTTCCCCTACAGACCCCCACATCCTCCCTCAATACCTACCCCTACAGACCCTCACATCCTCCCTCAATACCTTCCCCTACAGACCCCCACATCCTCCCTCAATACCTACCCCTACAGACCCCCACATCCTCCCTCAATACCGACCCCTACAGACCCCCACATCCTCCCTCAATACCTACCCCTACAGACCCCCACATCCTCCCTCAATACCTTCCCCTACAGACCTCCACATACTCCCTCAATACCTACCCCTACAGACCCCCACATACTCCCTCAATACCTTCCCCTACAGACCTCCACATCCCCCCTCAATACCTCCCCCTACAGACCCCCACATCCTCCCTCAATACCTACCCCTACAGACCCCCACATCCTCCCTCAATACCTTCCCCTACAGACCTCCACATACTCCCTCAATACCTACCCCTACAGACCCCCACATCCTCCCTCAATACCTACCCCTACAGACCCCCACATCCTCCCTCAATACCTTCCCCTACAGACCTCCACATACTCCCTCAATACCTTCCCCTACAGACCTCCACATACTCCCTCAATACCTTCCCCTACAGACCCCCACATCCTCCCTCAATACCTTCCCCTACAGACCCCCACATACTCCCTCAATACCTACCCCTACAGACCCCCACATCCTCCCTCAATACCTTCCCCTACAGACCCCCACATACTCCCTCAATACCTCCCCCTACAGACCCCCACATACTCCCTCAATACCTACCCCTACAGACCTCCACATCCTCCCTCAATACCTTCCCCTACAGACCTCCACATACTCCCTCAATACCTTCCCCTACAGACCCCCACATCCTCCCTCAATACCTTCCCCTACAGACCTCCACATACTCCCTCAATACCTTCCCCTACAGACCTCCACATACTCCCTCAATACCTTCCCCTACAGACCTCCACATACTCCCTCAATACCTACCCCTACAGACCTCCACATCCTCCCTCAATACCTCCCCCTACAGACCTCCACATACTCCCTCAATACCTACCCCTACAGACCTCCACATACTCCCTCAATACCTCCCCCTACAGACCTCCACATACTCCCTCAATACCTACCCCTACAGACCTCCACATACTCCCTCAATACCTTCCCCTACAGACCTCCACATACTCCCTCAATACCTTCCCCTACAGACCTCCACATACTCCCTCAATACCTTCCCCTACAGACCTCCACATACTCCCTCAATACCTTCCCCTACAGACCTCCACATACTCCCTCAATACCTACCCCTACAGACCTCCACATACTCCCTCAATACCTTCCCCTACAGACCTCCACATACTCCCTCAATACCTTCCCCTACAGACCTCCACATCCTCCCTCAATACCTACCCCTACAGACCCTCACATCCTCCCTCAATACCTACCCCTACAGACCTCCACATACTCCCTCAATACCTACCCCTACAGACCTCCACATACTCCCTCAATACCTCCCCCTACAGACCTCCACATACTCCCTCAATACCTACCCCTACAGACCTCCACATACTCCCTCAATACCTTCCCCTACAGACCCCCACATCCTCCCTCAATACCTTCCCCTACAGACCTCCACATACTCCCTCAATACCTTCCCCTACAGACCTCCACATCCTCCCTCAATACCTCCCCCTACAGACCTCCACATACTCCCTCAATACCTTCCCCTACAGACCTCCACATACTCCCTCAATACCTACCCCTACAGACCCCCACATTCTCCCTCAATACCTCCCCCTACAGACCTCCACATACTCCCTCAATACCTTCCCCTACAGACCTCCACATCCTCCCTCAATACCTCCCCCTACAGACCTCCACATACTCCCTCAATACCTTCCCCTACAGACCTCCACATACTCCCTCAATACCTTCCCCTACAGACCTCCACATACTCCCTCAATACCTACCCCTACAGACCTCCACATACTCCCTCAATACCTTCCCCTACAGACCTCCACATCCTCCCTCAATACCTACCCCTACAGACCTCCACATACTCCCTCAATACCTACCCCTACAGACCTCCACATCCTCCCTCAATACCTCCCCCTACAGACCTCCACATCCTCAGTCAATACCTCCCCCTACAGACCCTCACATCCTCCCTCAATACCTACCCCTACAGACCTCCACATACTCCCTCAATACCTTCCCCTACAGACCTCCACATACTCCCTCAATACCTCCCCCTACAGACCTCCACATCCTCCCTCAATACCTTCCCCTACAGACCCCCACATACTCCCTCAATACCTACCCCTACAGACCTCCACATACTCCCTCAATACCTACCCCTACAGACCTCCACATACTCCCTCAATACCTCCCCCTACAGACCTCCACATCCTCAGTCAATACCTACCCCTACAGACCTCCACATCCTCCCTCAATACCTCCCCCTACAGACCTCCACATCCCCCCTCAATACCTCCCCCTACAGACCTCCACATCCTCAGTCAATACCTCCCCCTACAGACCTCCACATCCCCCCTCAATACCTCCCCCTACAGACCGCCACATCCCCCCTCAATACCTCCCCCTACAGACCCTCACATCCTCCCTCAATGCCTCCCCCTACAGACCCTCACATCCTCCCTCAATACCTCCCCCTACAGACCCTCACATCCCCCCTCAATACCTCCCCCTACAGACCTCCACATCCCCCCTCAATGCCTCCCCCTACAGACCCTCACATCCTCCCTCAATACCTCCCCCTACAGACCCTCACATCCCCCCTCAATACCTTCCCCTACAGACCCTCACATCCCCCCTCAATACCTCCCCCTACAGACCCTCACATCCCCCCTCAATACCTTCCCCTACAGACCCTCACATCCTCCCTCAATACCTCCCCCTACAGACCCTCACATCCCCCCTCAATACCTCCCCCTACAGACCCTCACATCCCCCCTCAATACCTTCCCCTACAGACCCTCACATCCTCCCTCAATACCTCCCCCTACAGACCCTCACATCCCCCCTCAATGCCTCCCCCTACAGACCCTCACATCCTCCCTCAATACCTCCCCCTACAGACCCTCACATCCCCCCTCAATACCTTCCCCTACAGACCCTCACATCCTCCCTCAATACCTCCCCCTACAGACCCTCACATCCTCCCTCAATACCTCCCCCTACAGACCCTCACATCCCCCCTCAATACCTTCCCCTACAGACCCTCACATCCTCCCTCAATACCTCCCCCTACAGACCCTCACATCCCCCCTCAATACCTTCCCCTACAGACCCTCACATCCTCCCTCAATACCTCCCCCTACAGACCCTCACATCCTCCCTCAATACCTCCCCCTACAGACCCTCACATCCTCCCTCAATACCTCCCCCTACAGACCTCCACATCCTCCCTCAATGCCTCCCCCTACAGACCCTCACATCCTCCCTCAATGCCTCCCCCTACAGACCCTCACATCCTCCCTCAATACCTCCCCCTACAGACCCTCACATCCCCCCTCAATACCTCCCCCTACAGACCCTCACATCCCCCCTCAATACCTTCCCCTACAGACCCTCACATCCTCCCTCAATACCTCCCCCTACAGACCCCCACATCCTCCCTCAATACCTCCCCCTACAGACCCTCACATCCTCCCTCAATACCTCCCCCTACAGACCCTCACATCCTCCCTCAATACCTCCCCCTACAGACCCTCACATCCCCCCTCAATACCTCCCCCTACAGACCCTCACATCCTCCCTCAATACCTCCCCCTACAGACCTCCACATCCCCCCTCAATGCCTCCCCCTACAGACCCTCACATCCTCCCTCAATACCTCCCCCTACAGACCCTCACATCCCCCCTCAATACCTCCCCCTACAGACCCTCACATCCTCCCTCAATACCTCCCCCTACAGACCCTCACATCCCCCCTCAATGCCCCCCCCTACAGACCCTCACATCCTCCCTCAATGCCTACCCCTACAGACCCACACATCCTCCCTCAATACCTCCCCCTACAGACCCTCACATCCTCCCTCAATACCTCCCCCTACAGACCTCCACATCCCCCCTCAATGCCTCCCCCTACAGACCCTCACATCCTCCCTCAATACCTTCCCCTACAGACCCTCACATCCCCCCTCAATACCTTCCCCTACAGACCCTCACATCCCCCCGCAATACCTCCCCCTACAGACCTCCACATCCCCCCTCAATGCCTCCCCCTACAGACCCTCACATCCTCCCTCAATACCTTCCCCTACAGACCCCCACATCCTCCCTCAATACCTCCCCCTACAGACCCCCACATCCTCCCTCAGTACCTTCCCCTACAGACCCCCACATCCTCCCTCAATACCTCCCCCTACAGACCCCCACATCCTCCCTCAATACCTCCCCCTACAGACCCCCACATCCTCCCTCAGTACCTTCCCCTACAGACCTCCACATCCCCCCTCCATACCTCCCCCTACAGACCCCCACATCCTCCCTCAATACCTTCCCCTACAGACCACCACAACCCCCCTCAATACCTACCCCTGCAGACCCCCACATCCCCCCTCAATGCCTCCCCCTACAGACCTCCACATCCCCCCTCAATGCCTCCCCCTGCAGACCTCCACATCCCCCCTCAATGCCTCCCCCTACAGACCTCCACATCCCCCCTCAATGCCTCCCCCTACAGACCCTCACATCCTCCCTCAATACCTTCCCCTACAGACCTCCACATCCCCCCTCAATACCTCCCCCTGCAGACCCCCACATCCCCCCTCAATGCCTCCCCCTGCAGACCCCCACATCCCCCCTCAATGCCTCCCCCTACAGACCTCCACATCCCCCCTCAATGCCTCCCCCTGCAGACCCCCACATCCCCCCTCAATGCCTCCCTCTCCAGCTTCCCATACCTCCCCTCCCTCCAAATCTCCCCCACCGTCCCATACACCCCCACGCTCCCCCATTAATCCCCCCACCATCCCCCCAGCAACAACATATTAATAAAAATTAATTAATCCACACCCAAAAAATTATTTTTCATCCACAAAAATTCCCTCCAACAAAATAAACCCCAAATAAATGATGAATATCCTCACAGCTTCATTTTTAAACCCCGTCGAATATATAAATAATATTACCCAATTATTTACATTATTTATATTATAAATAATATTTTAATAAAAATAAAATACATAGTGTAATTATTGATATTTATTATATTTAAAATTCTCATATTTTTAGCCTCAAGAACTATATAAATCGTAACATTTACCTTAAAATATTAATATTAAAGACAGTAATTTAATAAATATGAATTATTTACATTATTATTTATAATTTATATTAATAAAAACACTGATTTTATTTTTGAGTTCGAAAATGTATAAATAAATCCAGCCCTAATTTTTGTTGTCATTGTTAATACCGTTTTAATAATAATTAATAATAATAATAGTAAATTATTTATAGTGTAATTATTTGTATTTATTATATTAAATAAAAATAATAACGGTTTTTTGTTTTTGAGTCATAGAAAATAAATAAATCATAACATTAAACCATTTTTTTACATTATAAATACCATTTTAATATTAATAAGAGTAATAAATTATTTATAGCGGATTTTATCAGATTTATTACATTAAAAAACAACGGCTTTATTTTTGAATTCCCGAAAATATATTTATATCACAACATTAACCCTAAATTTTTTATATTACGAATACCGTTGTAATAATAATAAGAATAATATATTATTTATAGTGAAATGATTATTATTATTATTATAAATAAAATTTAATGGTGCTTCCGTTAGTAATAAAGTAGCGCGCGCGCGCGCGTCTCCAGGCGGGAAAGGTAAATGGCTTTCATTATTAGTTTAATATTAATTCTTCCTCCCACCTCGCCTTGAGGCTGGTGAGAGGGCTCTTGATCCCGGGAACTGGAGTATGGAGGTCTTCCAGTTCCTGGGATCAAACCTCACTCCCATTTACCCCTTCCCCTGGCGTTATTTGGCCTCCCCTGTGGGTTTAGCGCTCTCCCGGTGTTTAAAATGTTATATATATTACATTTACGACCCCAGTGGAAACACGTCACTGACATTTGACTTGTGGGTTTAGCGCTTAGTTTTGATTATAATGATAATTGACTTATTTTTTTGACCCTTGTGGGTTTAGCGTTTAGTTTTCATTATGATAGTGATAATTGGTTTATTTTGCGGTTGTTCGTGACTGATTTCTACTGTACCTTATTGTTAGGCTGTAATTAATAAGTTATTACAGTCATCATCATCATCATCATCAGTCATCATCATCAGTCATCATCATCATCATCTTAATCAAACATCTCAGTCATCATCCAAATATCAATCATTATCAATCATCTCAATCCAAATATCATCAGTCATCATCATCATCAGTCATCATTATCATCATCAGTCATCATCATCAGTCATCATCATCATGTCATCATCATCATCAGTCATCATCATCATCAGTCATCATCATCATCATCATCAGTCATCATCATCATCAGTCATCATCAGTCATCATCATCATCATCATCATCAGTCATCAGTCATCATCATCAGTCATTATCATCATCAGTCATCATCATCAGTCATCATCATCATCAGTCATCAGTCATCATCATCAGTCATCATCAGTCATCATCAGTCATCATCATCTTAATCAAACATCTCAGTCATCATCCAAATATCAATCATCTCAATCCAAATATCATCAGTCATCATCATCATTATTAATCATCAATCAATCATCATCCATCATCATCAAAACCAAGCACTAAACCCACAAGGGTCTTACGATACTTCTCATATATAACTATGTATGATAATTTGTGTGGTAATTTTGTTGTGGTGGCCCGGTGGCTAAAGCTCCCGCTTCACACACGGAGGGCCCGGGTTCGATTCCCGGCGGGTGGAAACATTTCGACACGTTTCCTTACACCTGTTGTCCTGTTCACCTAGCAGCAAATAGGTACCTGGGTGTTAGTCGACTGGTGTGGGTCGCATCCTGGGGGACAAGATTAAGGACCCCAATGGAAATAAGTTAGACAGTCCTCGATGACGCACTGACTTTCTTGGGTTATCCTGGGTGGCTAACCCTCCGGAGTTAAAAATCCGAACGAAATCTTATCTTATCTTATCTTACATGTTCCTGTACCTAAATAAACTTTACTTATAGGCCTATGTCACAGTTTCTCCCGTTCTTATATCTTCCTTATAGGCCCAGCACAGTCACAATGACCAGCCAGGACACACCAGAGGTCGTGTACGTTGCTGACCTGCAACTTATTAAGTCTTACGATGAAGTGCCGTTTCTGAAACACAGGGTGAGCCCAGAGTTTTATAATTGAGTTTTCTTGCTGTTTATCTGAACTAAATTCTTTACATGATCTACTCTGTCTGACGAGTTTAATATTTTCGCAGTTATCGCCATGTAATCTAATTCCGTTGTTTCTTTGGGGTTTAAATCTGCTACGTGTAAAATATTTTTAACACAGATTTTCTATTTAATATCTTCATTTTTTTACTCCACTTCGTTGATTTTTTTATCACTATTTCTTCGTAGTTTGTCTTTAACATGTACTATAGTTTATTCTTTGCAAATGTAAATAAAAGATTTGGTTCCATCTTGCTTTTATCTACTATTTCCTTCTTACAGTTCCTTTTTTTTACCATTTTCTCCTTCATTTTTGTATTTATTTCTGGCTTGTTCATATTTCTGATATAACTGGACTGGTTTGCTCCCTACAGTGGTTCTCAGTCCTTTATATTTCCATAGTTCTAGGACCACAATGGAAATAAGTCACTGTCTGACTTTTTTGGGTTATTCCAGGTTCTCTACACATATGCTGCTATGTATGATAATCTATGTAACTGTGTTAACCTGAATAAATTTACTTACCTTTCATTAAACAATTTTTTAATACGTATTTAATATTAGTACAGTGGACCCCCAGTTTACGATCAGCTCCTAATGCGACCAATTATGTAAATGTCATGATGGGATCATGACAGAAATGTTAAAAGCAGGGGGGGATATAGTGTTGGAGTGGTTGGTACTTTTGTTTAATAAATGTATGAAAGAGGGGAAGGTACCTAGGGATTGGCAGAGAGCATGTATAGCCCCTTTATATAAAGGGAAAGGGGACAAAAGAGATTGTAAAAATTATAGAGGAATAAGTTTACTGAGTATACCAGGAAAAGTATACGGTAGGGTTATAATTGAAAGAATTAGAGGTAAGACAGAATGTAGAATTGCGGATGAGCAAGGAGGCTTCAGAGTGGGTAGGGGATGTGTAGATCAAGTGTTTACATTGAAGCATATATGTGAACAGTATTTAGATAAAGGTAGGGAAGTTTTTATTGCATTTATGGATTTAGAAAAGGCATATGATAGAGTGGATAGAGGAGCAATATGGCAGATGTTGCAAGTTTATGGAATAGGTGGTAAGTTACTAAATGCTGTAAAGAGCTTTTATGAGGATAGTGAGGCTCAGGTTAGGGTGTGTAGAAGAGAGGGAAAATACTTCCCGGTAAAAGTAGGTCTTAGACAGGGATGTGTAATGTCACCATGGTTGTTTAATATATTTATAGATGGGGTTGTAAAAGAAGTAAATGCTAGGGTGTTCGGGAGAGGGGTGGGATTAAATTATGGGGAATCAAATTCAAAATGGGAATTGACACAGTTACTTTTTGCTGATGATACTGTGCTTATGGGAGATTCTAAAGAAAAATTACAAAGGTTAGTGGATGAGTTTGAGAATGTGTGTAAAGGTAGAAAGTTGAAAGTGAACATAGAAAAGAGTAAGGTGATGAGGGTATCAAATGATTTAGATAAAGAAAAATTGGATATCAAATTGGGGAGGAGGAGTATGGAAGAAATGAATGTTTTCAGATACTACTTGGGAGTTGACGTGTCGGCGGATGGATTTATGAAGGATGAGGTTAATCATAGAATTGATGAGGGAAAAAAGGTGAGTGGTGCGTTGAGGTATATGTGGAGTCAAAAAACGTTATCTATGGAGGCAAAGAAGGGAATGTATGAAAGTATAGTAGTACCAACACTCTTATATGGATGTGAAGCTTGGGTGGTAAATGCAGCAGCGAGGAGACGGTTGGAGGCAGTGGAGATGTCCTGTCTAAGGGCAATGTGTGGTGTAAATATTATGCAGAAAATTCGGAGTGTGGAAATTAGGAGAAGGTGTGGAGTTAATAAAAGCATTAGTCAGAGGGCAGAAGAGGGGTTGTTGAGGTGGTTTGGTCATTTAGAGAGAATGGATCAAAGTAGAATGACATGGAAAGCATATAAATCTCTAGGGGAAGGAAAGAGGGGTAGGGGTCGTCCTCGAAAGGGTTGGAAAGAGGGGGTAAAGGAGGTTTTGTGGGCGAGGGGCTTGGACTTCCAGCAAGCGTGCATGAGCGTGTTAGATAGGAGTGAATGGAGACGAATGATACTTGGGACCTGACGATCTGTTGGAGTGTGAGCAGGATAATATTTAGTGAAGGGATTCAGGGAAACCGGTTATTTTTATATAGTCGGACTTGTGTCCTGGAAATGGGAAGTACAATGCCTGCACTTTAAAGGAGTGGTTTGGGATATTGGCAGTTTGGAGGGATATGTTGTGTATCTTTATACGTATATGCTTCTAAACTGTTGTATTCTGAGCACCTCTGCAAAAGCAGTGATAATGTGTGAGTGTGGTGAAAGTGTTGAATGATGATGAAAGTATTTTCTTTTTGGGGATTTTCTTTCTTTTTTGGGTCACCCTGCCTCGGTGGGAGACGACCGACTTGTTGAAAAAAAAAAAATTATGTAAGTGCGTTTGTATGTGTATGTTTGGGGGTCTGAAATGGACTAATCTAATTCACAATATTCCTTATGGGAACAAATTCGGTCAGTACTGGCTCCTGAACATCTGGGATGAAATAATATCGTAAACCAGGGGTCCAGTGTACACACATTTAGAAATAAATTGCAACTATCCTCTTTCCAGGCAAGTTTAACATCATTTTCCTCTTTCCAGGCAAGTTTAACATCATATTCATCTTTCCAGACAAGTTTAACATCATTTTCATCTTTCCAGGCAAGTTTAACATCATATTCATCTTTCCAGACAAGTTTAACATCATTTTCATCTTTCCAGGCAAGTTTAACATCATTTTCCTCTTTCCAGACAAGTTTAACATCATATTCATCTTTCCAGACAAGTTTAACATAATTTTCATCTTTCCAGGCAAGTTTAACATCATTTTCATCTTTCCAGGTAAGTTTAACATCATTTTCATCTTTCCAGGCAAGTTTAACATCAGTTTCATCTTTCCAGACAAGTTTAACATCATATTCATCTTTCCAGACAAGTTTAACATCATTTTCATCTTGCTAGGCAAGTTTAACATCATTTTCATCTTTCCAGGCAAGTTTAACATCATTTTCATCTTTCCAGGCAAGTTTAGCATCATTTTCATCTTTCCAGGCAAGTTTAACATCATTTTCATCTTTCCAGACAAGTTTAACATCATATTCATCTTTCCAGACAAGTTTAACATCATTTTCATCTTTCCAGGCAAGTTTAACATCATTTTCATCTTTCCAGACAAGTTTAACATCATATTCATCTTTCCAGACAAGTTTAACATCATATTCATCTTTCCAGACAAGTGTAACATCATTTTCATCTTTTCAGGCAAGTTTAACTCATCATCTCATCGCTGCCTATGGGCTCCTCAGCAAAATGAAAATAGTGCCATCTAAACCAGCAACAGAAGAAGATCTTCGAGGTTTTCACTCAGAAGAGTTTGTTGAATTCCTCAAAGTGGCAAAACCTGATGATCAAGAACTGATAGAGGATGAATTTGGTCTCGGTAAAATGCTTAGAGTATTATGATATTTTGGAGTGATTTTAAATGGGAATTAAAATTAAAATAGATAAATGTATACAGGATGGCCCCGCTTTACGGTGCTTTGCTTCACGGCGTTTCGCTAATGCAGCAGTTATAAAATTATACACTGATTTCCACTTTACAGCAGTAGCCCAGAACCTAACCGGCTGTATAAGTGGGGCCCCTAATGTTAAAGGAGTGGTTGTTGATGTGGTTTGGACATTTAGAGAAGAGCAAAATAGGGTGACTAGGCGGGTGTATAAATCTGTAGTGGAGGGAAGGCATGGCAGGGTTATCCTAGGAAAGGATGGAGGGAGAGGGTAAAGGATGTTTTGTTTGTGAGGGGCTTGGATATTTAGCAGGCTCATATGAGTGTTTTAAATAGGAGTGAGTGGAGGCAAGTGTTTTTAATGGTTTGATGTGCTGTTGGAATTGAGTAAGGTAACATTTATGAAGGGATTCAGCAAAATCAGTGAGCAGGACTTAAGTCCTGGAGGTGAGAAATACAGTGCGTGCACTCTGAAGGAGGGATAGGGTTATTGCAGTTTGGAAAGGTGTCTGAACTCTAGCATTGACATGCCTCTGGCAAGACAGTAAGGGAGTGAGTGATGGTGATTTTTTTTTTTTTTTTTTTTTTTTTGTCACCCTACCTCAGTGGGAGACTGCAAATTTTTTTTTTTTCAGCAAGTCGGCCGTCTCCCACCGAGGCAGGGTGACCCAAAAAGAAAGAAAATCCCCAAAAAGAAAATACTTTCATCATCATTGAACACTTTCACCTCACTCACACATAATCACTGTTTTTGCAGAGGTGCCCAGAATACAACAGTTTAGAAGTATATACGTATAAAAATACACAATATATCCCTCCAAACTGCCAATATCCCAAATCCCCCCTTATTTAAAGCGCAGGCATTGTACTTCCCATTTCCAGGACTCAAATTCGGTTATATAAAATAACCGGTTCCCCTGAATCCCTTCACTAATTATGACCCAGCTCACACTCCAACAGCTCGTCAGGTCCCAAATACCATTCGTCTCCATTCACTCCTATCTAACATGCTCACGCACGCTTGCTGGAAGTCCAAACCCCTCGCCCACAACACCTCATTTACCCCCTCCCTCCAACCTTTTTGAGGACGACCCCTACCCCGCCTTCCTTCCCCTACAGATTTATATGCTCTCCATGTCATTCTACTTTGATCCTTTTTCTCTAAATGACCAAACCACCTCAACAAACCCTCTTCAGCCCTCTGACTAATACTTTTATTAACTCCACACCTTCTCCTAATTTCCACACACTGAATTTTCTGCATAATATTTACACCACACATTGCCCTTAGACAGGACATCTCCACTGCCTCCAAGCGCCTCCTCGACTGCAGTTATGTTAAAAAAAGTTGAAGTCCAAAGAGCTTGTCCAGTGAACTTTTATTTTTTGTCTCAGTTTCATAGATGTGGTACAGTGAATTTCCAAGATGAAAAAATATAGAAGTTTTTGTTATAATTTGCTCAGTATAGGAAAATAATAATAAAGGTTGTAGAGATTATTAAATAGATACTTAGAAGTTAGTTGGTTGTGGATTGCATCCTGGGATACAATCTAAGGTCACAAGAGAAATAACCCACACTATTTTTTATGGGTTATTCTGGGTTATTAACCCTCCTATGGAAATTATTACATGCAAATCAGGGGGTTAAATGAAATATAATAGTCAAGTTTTATGAGAGCAAGTGTAGGGTGACTGAAGATGAGAACCAATTTACCATCACTCATATACTAGCTGTCTTGATAGAAGTACTAAGGAGCTTTCTGCATGTACCCCTAAATGTCACCCATCTCATTACACATTATTATTATTTTTTTTTTTTTATTATCACACTGGCCGATTCCCACCAAGGCAGGGTGGCCCGAAAAAGAAAAACTTTCACCATCATTCACTCCATCACTGTCTTGCCAGAAGGGTGCTTTACACTACAGTTTTTAAACTGCAACATTAACACCCCTCCTTCAGAGTGCAGGCACTGTACTTCCCATCTCCAGGACTCAAGTCCGGCCTGCCGGTTTCCCTGAACCCCTTCATAAATATTACTTTGCTCACACTCCAACAGCACGTCAAGTATTAAAAACCATTTGTCTCCATTCACTCCTATCAAACATTATATCATTCGGAAATGAAGAATCTTTAATCTTTAATCACAGTTCAGATAAACTCTGAACTACACCATTCTCACTCATCTTTAAGAGTGTAGATACTATTTTCCACATCCAGAACTTGAGTTTCAATAACTGGTGTCCTTGAATGTCTATAAATGTTATCTTGCTCAGAGAGTATCTCAGATCCCTAAAACCACCATCTCTATAAAAAGCTCACACTTGCCTGCTGGATGCTCTACCTCAAACCACACAACTTCCAACTTTACCAAACCATACCACGGGCAGGATTTGAACTCCACACGTGGTATGGTTTGTTTGCAATCGTGTCATTACGATTTCGTGAGTCATTCCAACTTTACTTTTGATGTTCCCTACACCTCCCTACACCAACAGCCATAGATCATGGTGAGAGGCACGACTCTCATCATTGGGGTCAAGGGATTGAATCCCAGATTGAAAAAAAAAAATTCCCCTCATGGAAGGTTCCTTGATGCTGATGAGGGGCTCTTGATCTAGGGAATTGGATCTGCTCCAATTCCCTGAATTCAGCCTGAAAGCCTTCCATCCCCTCCCCAAGCACTGTCTCATCCTTACAGGTTTAGCACTCCCCCATAATAATACACCTCCCACCATCCATAGATAAATACTCTTTTGGTTAGCCTATCCTGCTCCAGTCTTCATTTTTTAATACACAAAACAAGCCTTACAGTTTCATTTAATATACTGTTCTTTGAAATGAGTCAGTGTGTGGAAGCTTTCGAAAATGATAGATCTTTATCTTTACTCAGGATTTGATTGCCCAATTATCAACAACCTGTGGACAATAGTCTGTCAAGTGACCGGTGCATCTTTGACGGCCGCTTGTGCTCTTACATCATCCAAAGCAAAAATTGCCATTAATTGGTGTGGTGGCTGGCATCATGCTCAGAGGTGAGAGATACTATGTGTATGAATGTTATGCTTGCATGGGTAACTCATTAAAACAATACAAAATTTTGATAAACATCCTGAGGCTTTGTAATGAATGAATGTTTATACAGTAATTCAATGTAGTGAGGGGGATTCAAGTCTGTGGTCTGTTGGGCTTCTGTAGCTCACTGGCTAAGCATGTTGGGTTTGTAATCTTAGATCCAAGGAATTGGACTTGCCCTTTCCTTCCTTGAATTGAATCTAAATGCTTTCCAGGCACTATATGACCCCTGTGAGTTTAGTGCTTTCCCATAAATATAATAATAATAATTGTAATCTTAGACTGTAGATTTGAATTCTGCTGAACACTTACAATTGTTGACTAATGCTTTCATAATTTGATTTTATGGGTTGGGTGCTATCTGAAGATGAAGTAACGTTATTTGGAGAAAATGGGTCAAAGCTAATGTAGGTTGGCCGTCACTAATGCGGCATCATTGGGACCTGTAGTGTGCCGGATTACAAAGTGGTTAAGTTAGAATACACTTAACCTATCAGTATAGACATTCTGCTACACCTTCGTCATTTTTATCACTGCTTTCTCCTCCACTGGCTTGCTGCTGTGGATTTACAACCATCCGCACACTTTCCGAGTCAGTATAATGATGAAATTTGAGCCAGTATAATGGTGAAATGTGAAATTATGCTAGCTGAAATTAGTGCCGGATTACTGATGGAACCGGATAACTGATTGCTGGATTACTAATGGCCAACCTGTATGTACACTTCAATTTTGAGTTGTGCTTATCAATACATGTATCGAACTGACTGATAAAACATTACCTAAAGAAAATATCTGTGAAACCTAGTAAATAAAAAACCGATTCACTATATGAACCATGAGTTTGACATAACCAAAAATGAATTGCTTATTTTTCTATTTTATTTTAAAATTTATGCTAGGTTATAGATGGGCCTTATGTACCCATGTTCACATTTGTCCTTTTTGTCTATGCAGTATCCTGCTTTGCTGTGTTTTTTACTAAAGTCTTCAATGACTTTTTTTGATCCTACTTTTCTTTACACAAATAACCCACACATAGGAGAAAGTCGCTTGTGATGACGTTTTGGTCCAACTTGTACCATTAACTAGTCACTGTGCGGGTTATTTACATATTGATCCAGTCAAGGTATTGTGCCTTTTTATTCCCTTCTCTCCTCAAGGGAGGTTCCTTGATGCTGGTGAGGGGCTCTTGATTCAGGAATTGGATCTGTGCTCCAGTTCCCTGAATTAAGCCTGAATACCTTCCATCACCCCTCCACAGGCGCTGTATAATCCTGCAGGTTTAGCTCTTCCCCATGACTGCAATAATAATAATTTATTCCCTTCTGTTTTTTACCAGTCTAGCATTATAATTTTTCCTCCAGTCCTCATGTCTCATTTATATTAACTTTTTGCAATTCTATCTCCTTCATTTGTTCTATTATTTTTGTGATTCTTAAATTTTCCTGCTTTGAAATTTGATTTTATAAAGCTGAATTTTCAGGTGCTTTTTGAATACAGTATATATTAAATTCAATTTTTTATTTATTTTTATGCAGATATACAGATAGTGTAGTTAATATAGAATAAAACATTGTTAAGCACAAAAGAAAGCCAGTAGTATGCACTGCATTTTGGCAAACTAATCCTGATGCTTAAAGACTACTTAAGAATTAGACATACACTATTAAATAGGATTTCTTATGCAATTTGCTCCAATATATGCACAATAATAAAGGTAGCTAATGAATAAATGGTACGGTTGTTTCATATATGATGTCAGAGGTAATAAAACTGGTGAAATCTGATTCATCTTTGTTTCATATTTTAAAAAATTATGGTAATCTGGCCTCGAAAATGTTCATTTTTTTTTCTTTAACAAGTCGGCTGTCTCCCACTGAGGCAGGGTGACCCAAAAAAGAAAGAAAATCCCCAAAAAGAAAATACTTTCATCATCATTCAACACTTTCACCTCACTCACACGTAATCACTGTTTTTGCAGAGGTGTTCAGAATACAACAGTTTAGAAGCATATACGTATAAAGATACACAACATATCCCTCCAAACTGCCAATATCCCAAAATAACCTTTTTTATCCTCTCTCCTAATCCAAAAGAATTTTACCTCAAAATTATTATTTTGAATTAATTTTATTTTAGTATGTATTATCCAGTTGGGCTAGTTTATAATTTTGATGCCTTGTGAAATATGGACAGTAATTTTTAATGGTTGATTGTAAAAAGTTAGGTTAGGCCTAAGATTCATTGTCAGTCATAATAGATTCTGTAAATCACATTAATTACAATTTAAATTCCTCTTGAGATATTTTGGGAACCCACTTAAATTGCATGGTGCAGCTCCACAGTGATTCTTCAGCTGCATACTTTGATTTGATTATTTTCTGTAATGATCACTATAGTTAGCCTCCATCTGAACACATACTAATTTGTCTGAGCAAGCCCATGGGGCTCCGCAACATTTGTTTTCTTGTGAATAATAGGGTATTGTACTCCATGGGGAAGTGGAACAGAATTCTTCCTCCGTAAGCCATGCGTGTCGTAAGAGGCAACTCAAATGCCGGGAGCAAGTGGCTAGTAACCCCCTTCTCCTGTATATGTTACTAAACTTAAAGGGAGAAACTTTCGTTTTTCCTTTTGGGTCACCCCACCTCTGTGGGATATGGCTGGTATGTTGAAAGAAGAATAGGGTATTGTATGTGATATGCTATGAATTCTTAATTTTTTTTGACACACTGGCTGTCTTCCACTGAGGTAGGGAAACCCCCCATCCCCGCCAAAAAAAAAAAGAAACACTTTCACCATCATTCACACTATCACTGGCTTTCTTAATGTATGGGTATAATACATTGTTGTATAGTAAGGCCTTGCTGTACAAAAACGTATATTATTTGTCAATGTTAAAATGTTAGATTTTGATTTATTAGCTGTAATTATTATAATGAGCTTTAATTTTTCTTTCTACAGAGATTCTGCCTCTGGATTTTGTTATGTGAATGACATCGTTTTAGCTATGCGACACCTGCGTACCAAGTTTGACAAGATCTTGTATATTGATTTGGACATCCATCATGGTCAGTGAGAACACTTTGAATCAGTCAGTCCCCCAAGGTGCTTTGTACAGACATGGATTTGTACCTATTGATGATAATGTTAAATGCCTTAGTTGTGCTCCAATAGCTTTGTTTTGTTTAAGCTTGTAGTTGAACAGAACTTCATAGATACAATGCACCAAATATGTTAATAAGCATAGGTAGTAGGTTGGTAGACAGCAACTGCCCAGGAAAGCACTACTATCCTGCCAAGTGAGTGTAAAACAAAAGCCTGTAATTGTTTTACATGATGGTAGGATTGCTGGTGTCTTTTTACTGTCTCATAAGCATGCAAGATTTCAGGTACGTCATGCTACTTCTACTTACACCTAGGTCACACTACACATGCATGTACAAGCATATATATACACACACACCCCTCTGGGTTTTCTTCTATTTCTTACTAGTTCTTGTTCTGGTTTATTTCCTCTTATCTCCTTGGGAAAGTGGAACAGAATTCTTCCTTCTTAAGTCATGTGTGTCAAAAGAGGTGATTAAGATGCCAGAAGCAAGGGGATAGTATACATTACTAAAATTAAAAAGTGAAACTTGTTTTTCTTTTTGGGCCACCCTGCCTGGGTGGGATATTGCCTGTTTGTTGAAAGAAGCTGATGTTAATAACAATTGTGTCATTAATTAGACAATTAGGAAGGGTTTGAGATATTTGCTGTTTAGAGTGACATCTAAACTGTCATATCGGAGCACCTCTGGCAAGACAGTGATAGTGTGAATGATGGTGAAAGTGTTTCTTTTCTGGGTTACCCTGTCTCAGTGGGAGATGGCCAACGTGTTAAAAAAGTATTAAAATATATATTCTGTATATTATTTTTTTTACCTCAGTCATCTACCAATGAAGAGTGACCCAAAAAAGGAAACACATTCACCATCATTCATTCAGTTGCTGTCCTGCCAGAAGTGTGCAACATTAAAATTCAGCTTATCCTCTGACTGAAGCATCCTCAATTCTTCAGAGTACAGGCATTGCCATTCCCACCTCCAGGACCCCTGGTCCATCTGATCAGTTCCTGAATTGCTTCATACTCCAACACCGAGTCCATTAATCATGTGTCTCCAGTTCACTGCTATCTGACATGGTCCTCTCAGGGAATTGGATCTGCGCTCCAATTCCCTGAATTGAGCCTGAATGCCTTCCATAATCCCCACACAGGTACTGTATAATCCCTACAGGTTTAGCACTCCCCTATAATAATACTACTAATAATAATAATTACAGGTAGTAGGTTGGTAGACAGCAACCACCCAGGGGGGTACTACCATCTTACCAAGTGAGTGTGAAACGAAAGCCTGTAATTGTTTTACATGATGGTAGGATTGCTGGTGTCTTTTGTCTGTCTCATAAATATGCAAGATTTCAGGTACATCTTGCTACTTCTACTTACACTTAGGTCACACTACACATACATGTACAAGTATATATATACATACCCCTCTGGGTTTTCTTCTATTTTCTTTCTAGTTCTTGTTCGTGTTTATTTCCTCTTATCTCCATGGGGATGTGGAAGAGAATTCTTCCTCCATAAGCCATGCGTGTCGTAAGAGGCGACTAAAATGCTGGGAGCAAGGGGCTCATAACCCCTTCTCCTATATACATTACTAAAGTTGGAAAGAGAAACTTGTTTTTCTTTTTGGGCCACCCTGCTTTGGTGGGATATGGCCAGTTTGTTGAAAGAAGAAAAAGAGACACTTTCATCTTTCTTTTTAGCTCATCTTGCCTCAGTGGGATACGGCCGGTTTGTCGGAAAAAAAAAATCTATCTTGGTCACTCAAGCTGTTAGAGTGAGCAAGGTAACATTTTGTGAAGGTGTTCAGGGAAACTGGTTAGCCAAGCTTGAGTCCTGGAGGTGGGAAGTACAGTGCCTGCACTCTAAAGGAAGGCTGGTAATATTTGCTGTTTGAAGTGACATCTGATCTGTCATCTGTGCTCCTCTGGCAAGACAGTGATAGTGTGAATGGTGGTGAAAGTGTTTCTTTTTTGCATCACCCTGCCTCTGTGGGAGATGCCTAGTGTGCAAAACAACCACTGAGAAAAAATAGTGAAATTCCAAGTACTTTTGTGATTTCTCAAATTTTACATCATTTTCCCTAGGAGATGGTGTGGAGAATGCTTTTCTCTTCAGCCCAAAGGTGGTAACTCTGTCATTTCATCAGTTGGAAGCCGGCTTTTTCCCTGGCACTGGTCAACAGAAGGATGTGGGTCTAGGAAAAGGCAGATACTACACCTATAATGTTCCCTACAAAGCCGGGATAAATAATGACCAGTTTGTATACTTGGTTGAAAGGTTAGTATAATTGGTATAACTTGATTAAGACGTTTTGTAGAACAGTTTTTAACTGCTGAGTTTGTTCTCTTCATATGAAATATCAGAGTAGCAGATTATAATTAACTCCTGAATATCCCTGATAGTTTTGTATTTTGATGAAGTTTGCAAGGCATAATTTGGTCTTAGTCAAAGTATGGTGTTTCACTATCATTATATCAATTTCGTGGAAAGTTAATTTGTCTTTACTTAGATATAGGATTCAATTAATTTATTTTAGCACATTGTCTGTCTCTCACTGAGGCAGAGTGACCCCCCAAAAAAAAGAAACTTTTACCATCATTTGCACTATAGACATCATTTTATTTTTATAAATTGTGCATTATCCATGGGGAAGTGGAAAAAAATCCTCAATAAGCCATGGTTGTCATAAGATATAACTTAAATGCCAAGAGCAAGGGGCTAGTAACCCCTTCTCCTGTATGAATTATTCTTCTTTCAACAAATCGGCCATATCCTACCGAAGTAGGGTAGCACAAGAAGAAAAACAAAAGTTTCACTTATTAGCTTGAGTAATGGATACAGGAGCTCTGGGTTACAAGCCCCTTGCTTTCCCTGTATAAATTATTAAATGTAAAAAGAAAATCCGAAGTTTCTTCATTTTTAGGTCACCTTGCCTTGGTGGGAGACAGCCAGTATGTTAAAAACAAATTGTGTATATACGAACATGTTGGTAGAATTACCGACAATATGTAAAGTAAAAGGATACAAGTGCAGCTAATGTGACATTTTATTGTGGCAACATTTTGCTCTCCAGGAGCTTGTAACAGCTTGACAAAGCTCCTGGAGAGCAAAATGTTGCCACAATAAAATGTCACATTAGCTGCACTTGTGTCCTTGTACTTACATATAAAAACAACAAATACATAGTACACTATTTAAAATGATATATTAATACATTGCTTTCATTTTACTCTTGTAGCATTCTGTACAACTTGTGTGAGGTATACATGCCAAATGCTGTGGTATGCCAGTGTGGAGGTGATGCTGTCATTGGAGATCCTCTGGGGGGAGGCAATTTAACACCTGAAGCATTCAGAGTGTGTGTACGGCATGTCTTGAACCTCAACAAACCCACTCTCTTTCTTGGTGGAGGTTCGTCTATTCTATACCAAATTTATATAAATGCTCAAGCCATTAATTATTCTATGAGTATTAAGTATAAACTGAGTTATTATATAGGACAGCCCCACTGATACAGCAGGTTAGGTTCCAGGCTATCACTGTAGAGCAAAAATCACTGTGAAGTGAAATAGCCTTTTTTCATTTTCAAATGCATATAGTTGAAGATTGAGACACTTATGCAACATATGGGAATCTTTATTCAGGAAACGTTTCGCCACACAGTGGCTTCATCAGTCCAATACAAAGTAGAAAGGCGTAAGGAGAGGAGGAGTTTGAGGTAATCAGTCCCTCAGCCTGGAGTCGATGTGTTCAGTCCATCAATCTTGTAGAATGTACAGCATATAATAGCCTGATAATATGTTTACACTATCATATATTAAGTGAGCATTAGAACTAGGTCTAAAAAATGCATATACACTACACACATTACTACCCATAAAATACTTTTGTCCTTAGCTTAGTGAGTGGTAAATATATTTATTGTAGGAAGTCCGAATAAATGAAGAATGGGCATAATTGAAAACCGCTGCATTAGCGAAGTGCCATAAAGCTAAGCACTGTAAAGCGGAGCCCTCCGTTATTACACATTTGTGTTTTAGTTATGAGAACATTAAAATAGCTGTATTACATTGAATCCTATGACCCATATAGGTTTAGCACTTGTGTGATGGATACGTAATAATGTTGGATCCTAAAATGCAAAATTCTTGAAAATGAGGAATTCCCATTTCCAGGCACTGTGTTACCTATGCAAACTTTGTGCTCGCCCATGAATGTAATAATTATATTACTAAACATTATTGTATACATAATTATGCCCATAAATGTAATTTTTTTTTTTTTTCAACAAGTTGGCCGTCTCCCACCGAGGCAGGGTGTAATATGTAATATGTGATTATATTACTAATCATTCATGATTGTATATACATACATAATTTTCTAGGAGGTTATAATGTGGCCAACACAGCCAGACTATGGACAGCTGTCACTTCTACCATTCTTGATACTGCACTTAATACTGAAATTCCAGAACATCAGGTATGAGTACATATATATAATCACTGTTAAGTGTCTCAGTGTATGAGTGAATGGATACAAGCATATTTAGTAGTCTATCTATCTTGTTGCCAGCCAGGGTTGATTATACAGTATTCCTGCTGTATTCCCAGGGGACAAGTTCCAAAACCTACTGTTGATACCTGAAACCGCCGATAGTAGTGAACCCTATGTACGGTGGTACCCTGAGTTTCGAATTGCTCCCAACTCGACCAGTTATGTAAGTTTATTATTGTAAGTGTATTTTTGGGAGTCTGAAATGGACTGATCTATTTTACATTATTCCTTATGGGAACAAATTCGTTCGGTAACGGCACTCGAACAGCCTTCTGGAACGAAGAAAGTGCCAAACTTGAGGTACCACTGTATAAGTTGTTTTCCATTTACATGAATATGTATGGTGAAGTTTAATTGATAAATGATGCACAATAAGTAGAGAATTGACAATTCTCACTAATGGGAAGCATCTCATAGCTTCTTTTAGACTCTGAAGAATTTTTGGCATCACTACTTTTCCACTTTGGGGCCATTATAAGGCAAAATTAAGGGTTATTTTTGGGCCATGGTAAACCATGGATAATTGAAACCCTGGAAAAGGAATCTGCAGATATGGGGTTTCTACTGTATGCAATTTTGACTAATACAATCGAGTCACACAAGTTAAACCCATCCAGTTGTCTTTCATGGCATATTGTATTTATTAACCAAATTCCTTTGATATTAATCAGATTAGTTACTGCAGATCCTAGAAGGAACCACCTATCTTTTCACAAAGCATTCCTTTGCAGTTCCATAATCAGTATGAAATTATTTATTATTCACATTACATTCCATTGCTGTATTTACAAAATTAGTATCAGTGATCTGGATCTGCATCAAATAATTATACTTTGTAATAATTATACTTTGTAATATTAGTTCTTGCTATTATGTCTTTAAATTATTAGCCATTAATTTAAATTTTGTATTTGCTTTTTAATCCTAAAGTTCCCCAGTCATTGTTTAATCTTTGAACACTTGACTGATTGGTATTCAAGATTTTATTATGAAATTTCTCTTTGTCTCTGTTATATGATTATGCTGTTTATTAAATTCAGGATATAGCATTCTCTGTGTTACTGTATCAGTTAACTATGAAGTTATATATATTTTTTTAACCATTGTATCTTAACTTTCAGTTTTTTCCAATGTATGGGCCAAGTTTCGAGTTGGAAATATCAGCAGGACTTCGAAAAAGTGAAAATACTCAGAAGTCTCTAGATGAGACAGTTCAGATTGCTAATGGTAAGTATTATATGTACTCACCTATTTGTGGTCATAAGAGTCGATTCTCAGATCCTGTCTTATTTTATTTTATTTGTTTTTATTAACACATCGGCCATTTCCCATTGAGGTAGGGTGCCCTGAAAAAGGAGAAACACTTTCATCATCATTCACTCCATCACTGTCTTGTCAGAGGCATGCTGATACTGCAGTTCAAAACTGCAACATATCTGCAATCCCTCCTGGCTATGCCTCTTGATTTGCCACTCTGATTCATTCCCTCTTAGTCTCATGGTTCTTATTATAATTGCTCATAAAACTATGTATGAAGCCTATCTCCACTTGTTTCTCACCAAGATCATTCCACTTACTGACCACTGAAACTGAAAAAATACTTCTTAACATACCTGTGGTTCATATTTGCCTTGAACTTCCAACTGTGTCCCCGAGTTCCTGTTTCTTGCCTCTCAACCAGCCTAGCCCTAACCATCTTATTAGTTCCCTTGAGTATTTTTTATGTTATCACATCATCCTTGGTTCTTCTATCCTCTATTGTTATTATATCCAGTTCTATTAGTCTTTTGTCTCATGCCCCCATAGCTCAGGAACAAGTTGCATACTTATGCTTCTTCTTTCAACAAACTGGCCGTATCCCACTGAGGCAGGGTGACCCAAAAAGACAAACAAAAGTTTCTTTTTTTTACTTTAGTAATGTATACAGGAGAAGGGGTTATGCATACTTATTCACTTTCAACAATACATATATATCTGAATCATTTCCATCTGGAATGTCATTTACATCAACCAGAAACTGTATTGGTCCTAATACCAACCCTTGTGGCACCTAGCTAGTTACTTTTAACTCATTCCGGCTTCTCTTACCTGATTATCACTATGCTTCATTTTCTTAAGATATTCTTTGATCCATCAGAATATGCTCTCTGTTATTCCCACCTGAATCTCAAGTGTTTTGCCCAGCCTCATGTAGAGTACAGTATCAAATGCCTTCTTGCAATCTAAAATGCAATCCACCCAACCCTCCCTCCCTCTCTCTCTCTCTTTGTTGCACATCCTACTTTGTCATAGAACTCCAAAAAGTTAGGAAGACAAGAGTTGCCATCCCTAAACCCATGTTGATTTTTGCTCATGAAAGCGCTTCTCTCCAAGTGTTCTACCACTTCTCCATTACCTTGCTAGGTATGCATGTCACAGAAACTGGTCTGCACTTTAATGCCTCCTGTCTGTCTCCTTTCTTAAATATAGGAACTATATTAGTGTATGTATGTAATCACCTATATGTGGCTGCAGGGGTCAAGTCCCAGCTCCTAGTGCACCTCTCAACTTTTTGCTTGCCAGATTTACTCCCTCCTAGCCTTGTGAGTTTTATCATACCTTATTGTGTGTATGTGGAGGTGAGAAGAGCAGTGCATACACTGAAAGAGGGGTGGAGATGTTACACTCAGAGGATAATCTGAATTGTGATGCCAGTACACTTCTGGCAAGACAGTGTTTGAATGAATGATGGTGAATGTTTCTTTCTTTGGGTCACCTTGCCTTGGCAGGAGATGGCCAATGAGGTTAAAAAAAAAAAAGTAAAAATATGATACTATGATAAAGTATTTAACTGTCCCTTAGCATACTGTTCAAATAAGATATGATCTAGATTCATTTTGAAAAAACTTTTTTTTTTATGATTTTGGGTGAAAGAGGAGGCTATGATTCATTTACTTTCAAGTGATCACTTTGGGATGGTGGATTTTCAGCTTTCAGCTCGGTGAGCTTCGAGATACGTACCAAGATTCAGTTGTATACAGTAGGGCCCCATTTTTGTGGCTGTTGGGTTCCTGATCTTCACTGATAAGTAAAAAATCATTGGCTAATGGGAAAAAAGCAGTTTTTCAATATCAGATGTGTCTAAAATGCCTGATATTGTGTTTACAGTATCATATATTAAGTGCTCAGTACAGCTGGGCATAAAAAAAAAAAGATACAAAAATAAAATAAAACTTCTCTTTCTCTTTTTAACTTTAGTAATGTATACAGAAAGGGTTACTAGCCCCGTGCTCCTGGAATTTTAGTCGCCTCTTGCAACACGCATGGCTTATGGAGGAAGGATTCTGTTCCACTTTCCCATGGAGATAAGAGGGAATAAACAGGAACAAGAACTAGTAAGAAAACATAAGAAAACCCAGAGGGGTGTATGTATATATGCTTGTAAATGCAAGTGTAGTGTGACCTAAGTGTAAGCAAAAGTAGCAAGACGTACCTGAAATCTTGCATGTTTATGAGACAGAAGAAAGACACCAGCAATCCTACCATGTAAAATTATTACAGGCTTCTGTTTTATACTCACCTGGCAGGACGGTAGTACTTCCTTGGGCGGCTGCTGTCTACCAACCTACTACCTAGGAGAAGTAAATAAACAAATAATTTCTGTAACTAAATAACAGTATTGAAAAGTAAATAGATGAATACAAGTTTATTCTGTCAATAAATGTACAATACTGTACAAAGTTTGATGACTACTGAATGTACATCACTATCGCACCATCGTAAAGTCCAAGTATCGTAAATTGAATGATTGTAAAGCAAGGAGCATCTGCACTCAAATTGTGTACTTTGTGTAATTTGTTAGCATGTACATATTAATGTATTTAGCTATGGCTATGAATACACACATTATTTTTTTTTATTAACACATCGGCTGTCTCCCACCAAGGGAGGGTGGCCTGAAAAAGAACTTTCACCATCATTCACTTACTCCAATGTCTTGCCAGAGGTGTGCTTACACTACACACATAAAACTGCAACATTAACACCCCTCCTTCAGCGTGCAGGCACTGTACTTCCCATCCCCAGGAATCAAGTCTGGTCTGCTGGCTTTCCTGACTCCCTTCATAAATGTTACTTTGCTTGCACTCCAACAGCATGTCAAGTCCTAAAAACCATTTGCCTCCATTTGCTCCTATCTAACATGCTCACACATGCTTGCTGGAAAGTCCAAGCCCCTCTCTCGCAAAACCTCCTTTACCCCTCATCCCCTCCAACCTTTCCTTGGCCGACTCCTACCCCGCCTTCCCTCCCCTACAGATTTATATGCTCTTGAAGTTATTCTATTTCCTTCCATCCTCTCTATATATCTGAACCACCTCAACAACCCCTCCTCAGTCCTCTGGATAATAGTTTTGGTAATCTCACACCTCTTCCTAATTTCCAAACTACAAATTCTCCGCATTATATTCACACCACATATTGCCTTCGGACATGACATCTACACTCGCATATGTATGTATAAATATGTAACAGCTAGTATATGTTCGTGTATTGTCATTCCTAAAAAAAAAAATTTTTATTTTTTCAGAAAATATCAATAAATTGGCAGAGTTACTGGGAAGAAAGCCATCATAGTTTTCTTAAATGTTTGCCTGAATAATATTAAATTTTACTGTTCTTTTTTCATGGAAATTTCATTTGTTTTTTAAATCATTCATAATATATAATATACATTAGTATTTTAAGACTTTATTGCTGTGATATAATGATGTTAGGTCTACAATTTTTTATCCTATTTTTAGTGGATACATTTTTTATAAGTTTATATGCATGTGTAATAATAAAAATGATTAAATTTTTTGTGATTTATTGCAAAATTCCCAGTCCATCCCATTACAGTTAAAAAATTCTGTGGCTGTTATAATGATATATAGTCTGTTTCTTTAGCAGAATAGCCCATGTTTATTTAGCAACATTGTCCACGTTCCTTTAGCACTATGGTGAATTTTACTATATTTCAAAAGGTTTCTTAGTCTTGTCATAATGCCCATCAATTACAGTTACACCAGAGATCCCTTGATATAATGCTGACTGTAAAAACAAACATACATATCCTTCTCCTCTGTAAATAGCCCTGCAGAAGAAGAATATTTTTTTATACAAGTATTTATCCTTCATGTCCAGTTTGAAAGTTCAAAATAAAGAATCAGTGTGCTGATGATAATAATAATAATAATATTTTTTTTTGTTTTTTTTTTTTTTTTTTTTTTTTTTTTTCAACAAGTCGGCCGTCTCCCACCGAGGCAGGGTGACCCAAAAAAAGAAAGAAAATCCCCAAAAAGAAAATACTTTCATCATCATTCAACACTTTCACCACACTCGCACATTATCACTGTTTTTGCAGAGGTGCTCAGAATACAACAGTTTAGAAGCATACACATATAAAGATACACAACATATCCCTCCAAACTGCCAATATCCCAAACCCCTCCTTTAAAGTGCAGGCATTGTACTTCCCATTTCCAGGACTCAAGTCCGACTATATGAAAATAACCGGTTTCCCTGAATCCCTTCACTAAATATTACCCTGCTCACACTCCAACAGATCGTCAGGTCCCAAGTACCATTCGTCTCCATTCACTCCTATCTAACACGCTCACGCACGCTTGCTGGAAGTCCAAGCCCCTTACCCACAAAACCTCCTTTACCCCCTCTCTCCAACCCTTTCGAGGACGACCCCTACCCCGCCTTCCTTCCCCTATAGATTTATATGCTTTCCATGTCATTCTACTTTGATCCATTCTCTCTAAATGACCAAACCACCTCAACAACCCCTCTTCTGCCCTCTGACTAATACTTTTATTAACTCCACACCTTCTCCTAATTTCCACACTCCGAATTTTCTGCATAATATTTACACCACACATTGCCCTTAAACAGGACATCTCCACTGCCTCCAACCATAATACTAATAATAATACTAATAATAATAATTATTCCTAGGTAGTAGGTTGGTAGACAGCAACTGCCAAGGAAGGTACTACTGTCTTCCCAAGTGAGTGTAAAACGGAAGCCTGTAGTTGTTTTACATGATGGTAGGATTACTGGTGTCTCTTTTCTGTCTCATAAACATTCAAGATTTCAGGAATGTCTTGCTACTTCTACAGAATTCTTCCTCCGTAAGCCATGCTTGTCATAAGAGGTGACTAAAATGCCAGGAGCAAGGGGCTAGTAACCCCTTCTCCTGTATACATTACTATAGTTAAAAAGAGAAGCTCTGTTTTTGTTTTTGGGCCACACTGTCTCGGTGGGATATGGCTGGTGTGTTGAAAGAAAAGAAAGATTTCTACATGATACAACTTATACAGACCATAGCTGAAATCAGTGGCATACTATATAGAAAGCCCCATGTTATGCAGACCATTTCCCGCAACTTAGGTTAATTTTGTTACACAGGATGCGATCCACACCAGTCGGCTAACACCCAGGTACCTATTTACTGCTAGGTAGACAGTAACAGCAGGTGTTTTAAGGAAACACGCCTAATGTTTCCACCCATACAGGGGATCAATCCATAGACCTCAGTGTGTGAGCTGAGTGCACTACCAACCCAACTACTTTTAATACATGACTTCTTCCTCCAGACTTCTTTTCCCTACCATCAGCTCTCATCTGCAGTGTGGCACTCTATGATTGAACCTGAATGCCTCAACTATCCCTCCATTAGTTAGCTTCATTAGTTGGAAAATTTTCCCCACTTGTGAAATCCAACTTTTAGATAGGAACATGGACTCCTTTTCAGTCCATATCTAACATAGATTTTGTTGCTAGATCTGCATTTATCACTCCACCCAATAGAAATCTGATCATCTTGAGGTATGTCAGGCAGTTTTTTCCAGGAAAACCTCGGGTGATTATCTAGTAAGCTTCCTGTTGATGTAAGTACTACTGGAGGTTGCCTGCAAATTAGAGTGTCAACTAACTGAAAGTGTGACTCCTGGTGTTCTTGTTAGTTCACCCACTACCATTTTTAGCTGAAATATTGTTGAAAAGTTTGTGCTCTGTTTTGTTAAACCTTGTTCAGTAAGTCCTAGAGATGACATCCTGGTGTACACCACGCAGGGTAAGGGCCATCATTTTCACAGCAGGGTTAACTACTCTCTAGCATTGTTCCAAAAACTCCAAAAACCATAGACAACAGTATTGATCTGAGTTAGATGACAAATTGTTTTCCAACAAACCACAGTCGATCTTCTGGCTACCTTTCCATCGGTTGGGTATGGGAAATCGTGCCCATGTGTTCACGAATGGGCTACTCCCGAGTCACATGTATCATGTGGAAGGACACCCGGCACCTTTCTGCAAGGACTGTCAAGTGGCTTTAACAGTCAGCTATTTATTAGTAGATTATCTATCTACCAGAGAACATGCAGAATTCACTTTCGACATCTTCAGTGCCCTGACACACTTTACTTGCCCTCGCTTAATGCCCCACTTCTGATACAGACTTCCTTTATGACTTAAACTATCCTTTTGCACCAACTATGAAGGTAATTTTACACCTCGACAAACCCTTAGCTTCAGTAACCAGTACCAGTACTATCACAACTTTGACCACCACTGTGCTGTATGACCCATACAGATTTACTGCTTATTTTTAGATATAAGAATAATAACCTGTCTAGGCAGGAAATGACTGAGTGAAAATTGAAACGATACACTTTCATTTATATCTTCAATACTGTACCTTGTTTTCCTCCTGTAACCTTGCAGATGGAGTGCTCTTGATCCAAGGAATTGGACACACTTCCCCTTGGATCAAACCAGGATTCCTCCCTTTTCCCAGGCACTACATGACCCCTACAGGTTAATATAATAATTCTCTCAAGCTCGTATTGTCTATGGGTCAACAAACACAATATAGGCAGGCTTCACTTTACAGTGCTTCATTTTACAGAGCTTTGCTAATACAGCGGTTTTCTTCATTTATTCCGACTTCCTGCAATAAATATATTCGCCACTCAGTATAAGCTAAGGATGAAAATAGTTTAAGGTAAATAATGTGTGTACTGTATATGCATTTTTAGGCATAGATCTATTTCACACTTAATATATTATAGTGTAAACATGTTATTAGGCTTTTATATGCATTTGACAGGGAAAAAAGGCTATGTTTCACTTTACAGCAGTAGTCTGGAACCTAACCTGCTGTATAAGCAGGGCCCTACAGTATCCTTGAACCTAACCTGCTGTATAAGCAGGGCCCTACAGTATCCTTGAACCTAACCTGCTGTATAAGCAGGGCCCTACAGTATCCTTGAACCTAACCTGCTGTATAAGCTGGGCCCTACAGTATCCTTGAACCTAACCTGCTGTATAAGCTGGGCCCTACAGTATCCTTGAACCTAACCTGCTGTATAAGCTGGGCCCTACAGTATCCTTGAACCTAACCTGCTGTATAAGCAGGGCCCTACAGTATTCTTGAACCTAACCTGCTGTATAAGCTGAGCCCTACAGTATCCTTGAACCTAACCTGCTGTATAAGCAGGGCCCTACAGTATTCTTGAACCTAACCTGCTGTATAAGCTGGGCCCTACAGTATCCTTGAACCTAACCTGCTGTATAAGCAGGGCCCTACAGTATCCTTGAACCTAACCTGCTGTATAAGCAGGGCCCTACAATATCCTTGAACCTAACCTGCTGTATAAGCAGGGCCCTACAGTATCCTTGAACCTAACCTGCTGTATAAGCTGGGCCCTACAGTATCCTTGAACCTAACCTGCTGTATAAGCTGGGCCCTACAGTATCCTTGAACCTAACCTGCTGTATAAGCTGGGCCCTACAGTATCCTTGAACCTAACCTGCTGTATAAGCTGGACCCTACAGTATCCTTGAACCTAACCTGCTGTATAAGCAGGGCCCTACTGTATCCTTGAACCTAACCTGCTGTATAAGCAGGGCCCTACAGTATCCTTGAACCTAACCTGCTGTATAAGCAGGGCCCTACAGTATCCTTGAACCTAACCTGCTGTATAAGCAGGGCCCTATAGTATCCTTGAACCTAACCTGCTGTATAAGCAGGGCCCTACAGTATCCTTGAACCTAACCTGCTGTATAAGCAGGGCCCTACAGTATCCTTGAACCTAACCTGCTGTATAAGCAGGGCCCTACAATATCCTTGAACCTAACCTGCTGTATAAGTAGGGCCCTACAGTAGCCCAGAATCTAACCTGCTGTATAAGCAGGGCCCTACTGTATCCTGGAACCTAACCTGCTGTATAAGTAGATTATTATTATAATCAAGGGGGAAGCGCTAAACCCGGAGGATTATACAGCGCCTGGGGGGGGGATGTGGAAGGCATTCAGGCTTAATTCGGGGAACTGGAGCACAGATCCAATTCCCTAAATCAAGAGCCCCTCACCAACATCAAGGAACCTTCCTTGAGGGGCTGTATAAGTGGAGCCCTACTGTATTGACTGATACCTTCACAGTGACACAGCAGCTGGGGGGGATGAACCCCCACTCCAAATCCAAATACTTTTTCTCTATTTTTTCAGCTAACAGTTAATGGGCAGTGACCATGAAAGTGCACCATAGTTTGAGAAATTTCACATAAACATGGAAAAACTATTTCTTAAAGGCGATTTCATGGATATTTTCAGCCCCGTCCCAAACCCATTTGGGTTTAGCACTTAATTATGATTATAAGATAATAATCAGGTCCTCCCAGATTGAAATCCTGGCTTAAGCCCCCTCACTAGGTGTGGGATACTGCTATTGATCTGGAAAGGTGGGATACCTCTCTTAATTCAGGTGGGAATACCACAATGTATGGGAAGGGGATACCACTTAATCTGGGGTGTGGGGAGAAGGGGATACCACTCTTAGTCTGGGGGAGGTGTGGGTAGGGGGATATTCTTAATCTGGGGAAGGGGAATACCACTGTGGGACGTGGGTAGAGGGATATCGTTCTTTGTGTAAGGGGGATACCTCTCTTAGTCTGGGGGAGGGGTGGGAAGGGGGACATCATTCTTAGTCTAGAAGGGTGGGAAGGGGAATACCACTGAGTATGGGGGAGGGGGATTCCACTGTCTGGGGGAGGGGTGGGAAGGGAGATACCACTCTTAGTCTAGGTTAGGGGTGGGAAGGGGGGGATACCTGGGGAAGGGGATATCGCTTTTAATCTAAGTTGTTGCCGGTTAAGAGGAGAGAGGTTCGATCCAAGGAACTGAACCTGGCCTCCCCACATATCGCGCATGATTGCATTACAAAGGGGCTGTATCCCCCCCTCATCGGTGTAGAGCCCCTACGAGCGTAATAATTTTTAATGAGTAATTTTTTTTAGATAAATATATAACATAAGTAAGTTTATTCGGGTATTTGTACACATACAGTTACATACATTATCATACAAATAGGTTTTTGGTATACACAAACTACAAGCATGGGTTTTTAACGTTGCAGTAAGCAGTATATACCTTTGATGAGTTCCGAGAGCTTTCCTGTGTATGGTAATGTAACTGTATTTGTGTATATATAATCTCAGTGTACTACTTGCAAAAAAATATATTTGAATTTGAATAAAGTTACTTATTCTACTTTCGGAGCCCGGCCATGGGCCAGGCTCGTCTGGTGATAGCCCGGTCAACCAGGCTGTTGCTGAAGATTAAGGCACCTGTGCAACAGTTGGGTATCTATATTGATGAAACGTTTCGCCTACACAGTAGGCTTCTTCAGTCAAATAGAGAGGGGAGGGTCCTTGACGCTGGTGAGGGGCTCTTGATCTTGGAATCGGATATGTACTCCATTTCCCTGAATTAAACCTGAATATCTCCCCCCACAGGCGCTGTATAATCCCTACGAGTTTAGCGCTCCCCATAATTATAATAATTATCCTGGAGAAGAACACCATGATCTGGAATGATGGACTGAGTACATCATCTTTATTTTACTACTTCACCTACTGCTGTATATGACTGAAGAATACTATATAAGCGAAACGTTCCATCAATAGATAACCAACTACTGCACATGTGTCTCAAGGGACACGTTAATTCCCCTATCTTCTGTATTATTTTTCCCCCTATCTACCTTGTCCATAATTACTATCCCATTTTGTTTCGTGAAGTCCACGATCTTTCCATAATTATAAATAAATATTGATTTCTTTGCTAAGGTTACAATGTGTGTTTACATATAATTTAATTGGAGCAAAGAAAGTCGCTATTATGGCGAGGTATTTCGAGTAGAACTTAAATCTTTGAGGACAATTGTCTTGCAGAGGTCTGAGCATTATTAAGTTTATTCAGGTATACACAAATACAGTTAGATTATCATACACAGCAGCATATGTGTCGAGAACTTTGGATAACCCAAAAAAGTGACTTATTTCTCTGCAACACAGTTGTCATCAGAGATTTGTTAAGTTATCCCAAGAATTAAAGAAAGATTCTGGACTTCACCTTACGAAACAGACACAGTAAATGTGGTGATAATTATGGATAAGGTAGATTACATGGGAGAAATGAGCATGATATGCAACTAATGTGATGATAAATTAGACACATGTGCAACTCTTGGGTATCTTTATTGAGGAAACGTTTCGCCACACAGTGGCTTCATCAGTCCATACAAAGGAGAATCTTGAAGAACAGGAGGAGAATGAGGTAATCAGTCCCTCAACCTTGAGTCGATGTGGTCAGTCCATCAATCTTGAATAGATCTTGATTGATGGACTGACCACATCGACTCAAGGTTGAGGGACTGATTACCTCATTCTCCTCCTGTTCTTCAAGATTCTCCTTTGTATGGACTGATGAAGCCACTGTGTGGCGAAACGTTTCCTCAATAAAGATACCCAAGAGTTGCACATGTGTCTAATTTATCAACATGTCGGTTCTCTGAACCATTCATCTACAAACAACTAATGTGATATTTTATTGTGGCAACGTTTCGCTCTCCAGCCGTGACCCCTCAGGGGAGGTTCCTTGATGCTGGTGAGGGGCTCTTGATCTAGGGAATTGGATCTGTGCTCCAGTTCCCTGAATTGAGCCTAAATACCTTCCATCCCCCACCCACATGGGCTGTATAATCCTTCGGATTTAGCGCTCCCCGTGATTATAATAAGCCGTAACGGCTTGATAAAGCTCCTGGAGAACGAAACGTTGCCACCATAAAATACCACATTAACATTTGTGTCCTTTTACATAACACATCGCAGGAAATTCTACGAATATTAATAGTGAACATTAAAATGGTATAAAATACCAACAGGTTGTTAGGTAAGACACATATGCAACAGTTAGGTATCTTTTATTTCGAAACGTTTCGCCTACACAGTAGGCTTCTTCAGTCGAGTACAGAAAAGTTGATAGAAGCAGAAGAGACTTGAAGACAATGTAATCAGTCCATCACCCTTGAAGTTTTGAGGGACTGACCACCTCAAAACTTCAAGGGTGATGGACTAATTACATCGTCTTCAAGTCTTCTGCTTCTATCAACTTTTCTGTACTCGTTGTTAGGTAAGACACATATGCAACAGTTAGGTTGCATATCTGTACTCGACTGTAGAAGCCTACTGTGTAGGCGAAACGTTTCGAAATAAAGATACCTAACTGTTGCATATGTGTCTTACCTAACAACAATATTAATAGATAATATTAGGTGAGGGAGAGACTCAGGCGCCCCTTCAAGCATCGAGGTTCTTCTCCAGAAAGAACTGATGATATACGATCAATGTTGTCGCCCTTCAGTGTAATCTGGGCGGCCACAGCAACAGGTATGTTAAAACGTCTCTCTGCACGCTGATTTCTTTTTTTCACTTCTAGATGTACGTGGGGCAGAGTGCTAAACCCACAGAAGTCATTCATTTTATCGGGGTATGTGAGGCTGGATCAAAATAAGGAGAGAACAGGTTCGGTATTTTGCCTCAGTCCCCCCTAACCAGCATTTGGGCGCCTCCTCCAGGTGGTCTAGTAACATATTGATAAATTAGAAACGTGTAATATTTGGCTTTATTGATGAAACGTTTCGTTATACAGTGGCTTCATTAGTCCAATACAAAGAAAAACTGAATATTAGGCGTCTGAGGTAATCAATCAAGACTGATGGACAGATTATATCGACTCCAGGTTGAAGGACTGATTATACAATTTCCTCGAACTCCTGATCTTCAATATTCTGCTTTGTATTGGACTGATGAAGCCACTGGCGAGAAGTTTCCACAATAAAGATTTCATGCTGTCAGCCCCGGGGGAGGGTTAACCAGACAGGATAACCCAGGGGAGATGAGAAAATTCTCCGATAAAGGGGGATATCTCAGCCCTTTTGAGGGATTTAGCCCTCCCGGAAGGGGCTAGTGGACTCTTCCTTCCTAGCAAACAGCTTCATTAAGACTGGGCAGGCGATGCAAAATGCCCCCAATTAAAAGTAGGGGCGCTATTGGTACACTAAGGGAAAACACCATAAGTGTCCGGGGCCCAAGACTGTTCAACAGCCTCCCATCAAGCATTAGGGGAATCACCAATAAGCCCCTGGCTGCCTTCAAGAGAGAGCTGGACAGATACCTAAAGTCAGTGCCGGATCAGCCGGGCTGTGGCTCGTACGTTGGACTGTGTGCGGCCAGCAGTAACAGCCTGGTTGATCAGGCTCTGATCCACCGGGAGGCCTGGCCATGGGGGCATTGATCCCCGGAATAACCTCCAGGTAAACCCACATCCCCTTAAGGACGGTTCCTTGATGCTGGTGATGGGCTCTTGATCTAGGGAATTGGATCTGTTCTAGACTTCCCTGAATTAAACTTGAATACCTTCCACATCCCCCCTCAGGCACTGTATAATCCTACGGGTTCAGCGCTTCCCTCTTGATTATAATAATTCATTAAACCCACATGTTTGTACATAGCGTCACGAGGCACACTCCCCTCCTCACTCGAGTTCTTGATCGACTACACAGTAATTACTAACAAACCATACCACGGGTGGGGTTTGAACCCGCAATCAGTCTCAAAACTCCAGATAGTAATTACTCTTTTTCTCCTTGGGAAAATTAAGGGAAAACCTGCACCCCACTTTATCTACAAGTTGCGACTATTATGAATTCTAGTCTATAGCTAGATAACAAGAAACCTACCTTCTTGAAAATAAATGGAATAAAATACCGACACAATGGAAACAAACACATATGCAGTTTAATGTGATCCGTTATTGACAACGTTTCGCCCACACAGGTCTGCGACTTGAAAAAAGCCCACTGTGTGGGCGAAACGTTGTCAATAAAGGATCACATTAAACTGCATATGTGTTTAAGTTTCCAACCCACCGGTGGTCTGGTGGCTAAAGCTCCCGCTTCACACACGGAGGGCCCGGGTTCGATTCCCGGCGGGTGGAAATTCCGACACGTTTCCTTACACCTATTGTCCTGTTCACCTAGCAGCAAATAGGTACCTGGGTGTTAGTCGACTGGTGTGGGTCGCATCCTGGGGGACAAGATTAAGGACCCCAATGGAAATAAGTTAGACAGTCCTCGATGACGCACTGACTTTCTTGGGTTATCCTGGGTGGCTAACCCTCCGGGGTTAAAAATCCGAACGAAATCTTAACTCAGTGTTTTTTTGTGCGGAGGTGGCTTGTGGGCGCTTGGGCAGAGGACAAAGTAGGATGAATTCAGACGAGAGCGTGAACATGTCGCAATTCTCCTGCTGAGAACAAAGAAAATACTGACTTTGTGCAGTAAACTTTGAAATACTGTCAGTCTCCACTAGGAAAACTAATGTTAAAAGGAAACACAAGTGTATCATCCGTGGTATAATCCCGAGTGTATGGGGGTGAGTCGAGTGGCAGGAGCAGATTATTATTATTATTATTATCAAGGGGAAGCGCTAAACCCGTAGGATTATGCAGCGCCTGGGGGGGGGATGTGGAAGGCATTCAGGCTTAGTTCGGGGAACTGGAGCACAGATCCAATTCCCTAAATCAAGAGCCCCTCACCAACATCAAGGAACCTTCCCTGAGGGGGGCAGGAGCAGAGGTATTGTGAAGCCACTGGTAACTACATCACCTCGTTAACTCTACACTACTCACCCTCTCAGTACTTGAAATAAATAATATAATAAAGAATAAATAATGGGGACAGTGAATATTACTTTTCCACTCAAACACAGTTTATTAATAAGTCCTTGTATAATATCTTTGGGAACGGGAGAACACTATTGGGTTAGATAAATGGGGACTGTACATAAACAGTGAGACAAGGATCGACACCATGCCTAACCCTTCTAGGGTAGGGTAGGTGCCTGAGTCCGAGCCTTTAGCTCATAAGACTGTCATTCCCATTAGCCCCCTTGTGGCGGGGATGGCAGACCAAAGAGGCCTAGCTTGTGGCTAGGCCTGGGGACAGTTGGTCCCAAAGATGAGGAGGTACTTGTGCCTCCTCCCATGGGAGACTTAGGTCTCAGACACTCCCTAGAGAGGGAGCCAAGGCCGGGCCACCACTTGGAAAAGGCCCGGGCCGGGAGAGTACCGGCAAATCAAGAAGAAGAAGAAGGAGACAAGGGCTACAATTTAATTGAAGAAGCAGAATATTTACTTAATAGGTTCAGAGGGACAATTCATCTCAGGAACTCAAACTAGCCACAGATCCCAAGACCACAGCACGAACACTGCTCCAAGTGTCTCCAGTGTCTCCAACAGTCCTCTCCCAGAGCTCTGCACACCTACCTGGAGGGTATTCCGGGGATCAACGCCCCCACGGCCCAGTCCACGACCAGGTATCCCAGTGGATCAGGGCCTGATCAGTCAGGCTGTTACTGCTGGCCGCATATGGTCCAGCATGTAAGTACAATTATCAACAGTTATCGTACAATTATCGTACGTTGGATTGCGTGCAGCCAGCAGTAACAGCCTGGTTGATCAGACTCTGATTCACCATGAGGTCTGGTCACAGACCGGGCCGCGGGGGCGTTGACCCCCGGAACTCTTTCCAGGTATATGCAAATTACCTAGGATAACCTCCAAAAAGTCTAAGTGACCTATTTCCATGTACATAACCAGGATTAAATTAAGATTCACATACAGATTTTATATCAGATCACTGCATTTGCAAAAATATAGAATATTCAGAAAACCCATAAGATACACATCATCCAGTGTCTTGTAGACAGTATATCAGTATTTACTATATTTTTTTCATTTATCTTCTCTCAGTTGCAGATATGCTGCTACTGTGGCTATCAGTTCTGAGTGTATTAGACCTGTCATCAGCAGAATATGTGGACTCCAGCCCTGCCATACTTGATGATGATAGTACTCTTACTCAACAAAGTCATGGTCCCCTTTATCACAAACATTCCTACTTCACTGATGGCAGCATGAGTGATATCCATCCTGACAGCCACTTCACTGATGGCAGCATGAGTGATATCCATCCTGACAGCCACTTCACTGATGGCAGCATGAGTGATATCCATCCTGACAGCCACTTCACTGATGGCAGCATGAGTGATATCCATCCTGACAGCCACTTCACTGATGGCAGCATGAGTGATATCCATCCTGACAGCCACTTCACTGATGGCAGCATGAGTGATATCCATCCTGACAGCCACTTCTCTGATGGCAGCATGAGTGATATCCATCCTGACAGCCATTTCACTGATGGCAGCATGAGTGATATGCATCCTGACAGCCACTTCACTGATGGCAGCATGAATGATATCCATCCTGACAGCCACTTCACTGATGGCAGCATGAGTGATATGCATCCTGACAGCCACTTCACTGATGGCAGCATGAATGATATCCATCCTGACAGCCACTTCTCTGATGGCAGCACGAGAAATACCCATCCTGACAGCCACTTCTCTGAAGGCAGCACGAGAAATACCCATCCTGACAGCCACTTCTCTGAAGGCAGCACGAGAAATACCCATCCTGACAGCCACTTCTCTGATGGCAGCACGAGAAATACCCATCCTGACAGCCACTTCTCTGAAGGCAGCACGAGAAATACCCATCCTGACAGCCACTTCTCTGAAAGCACCACCATGAGTAATATCCATTCCGACAGCTGCAGCAGCGAGAAGAATTATGGTAAGCAGCCAGATAGAGATTGTGATACAATTGAAGCATCTCAGCATCCTGGGGTTACTACTGCCCATGAAGGACTCACCATGGCTGGCAAGCAAGTCTTACATGACGTACAAGAGGAATGGCCATTGAACGATAAATATGGAACGGATTCTACGAAAAACACAAATGAAATCTACAGTAATAACCAGCCATTGCTGATACAAGATGAGAATGCTGCAGAGGATGCTGGTGATATTACACTGAAAGATAAGGATGGGACTACTAGGGAAGCAAAAGAGAGAAAAGATGCCCTCAGGACTCTACATCAAGAAGGAGAATTCGAAGATTTCATTGAAAAGGGGCCTGTTGTAATAGTGTACTTCTATAAATATGGTAAGAGTAATATACATTATTAGTAACCTAAATGCTTAAAATAATAATAATCACTCAGGTTTAAAATCCTATACAACACAGTGTCGTGTTTTAATCTTGTAGGTTGGACTGTACTAAATTGAAAATTTGCATTACTGTAATATACTGGGGTGGAAATGTGTTGCAGTTTTGAACTGTAATATCAGCACTCCCCTGGCAGGATAGTGATGGAGTGAGTGATGATGAAAATGATTCTTTTTTTGGGTCACCCAACCTTGGTGGGAAACGGCCGATGTGCTAAAAAAAAAAATTAATTTTTTTTCAGTCTGCTTATTGAAATTTTTTGTTAGCAGGTGGATCAGAGGCACTGGCAAAGTTTTTATCAGAGTTCAACAAGTCAGCAGAGGACCTGTTGCAGTACCAAGTGCTGTTGGCTGTGGTCAGTATCACTCTTAATGTCTTCTATGTTTCCTCCCCCACTTATATCCACCCAGCTATTTCCTTTACTCAAGTCATTTCTCTTCTATCCATCTGTTTCTTCTACCCCATATATGTATTTCCTCCACCCAGCTGTTTCCTCCACCCAGCTGTTTCCTCCACCCAGCTGTTTCCTCCACCCAGCTGTTTCCTCCACCCAGCTATTTCCTCCACCCAGCTATTTCCTCCACCCAGCTATTTCCTCCACCCAGCTATTTCCTCCACTCAGCTATTTCCTTCACCCAGCTATTTCCTCCACCCAGCTATTTCCTCCACCCAGCTATTTCCTCCACCCAGCTGTTTCCTCCACCCAGCTGTTTCCTCCACCCAGCTGTTTCCTCCACCCAGCTGTTTCCTCCACCCAGCTATTTCCTCCACCCAGCTATTTCCTCCACCCAGCTATTTCCTCCACCCAGCTGTTACCTCCACCCAGCTATTTCCTCCACCCAGCTATTTCCTCCACCCAGCTATTTCCCCCACCCAGCAATTTCCTCCACCCAGCTATTTGCTCCACTCAGCTATTTCCTCCACCCAGCTGTTTCCTCCACTCAGCTATTTCCTCCACCCATATGTTTCCTCCACCCAGCTATTTCCTCCACCCAGCTGTTTCCTCCACCCAGCTGTTTCCTCCACCCAGCTGTTTCCTTCACCCAGCTATTTCCTCCACCCAGCTGTTTCCTCCACCCAGCTGTTTCCTCCACCCAGCTGTTTCCTTCACCCAGCTATTTCCTCCACCCAGCTGTTTCCTCCACCCAGCTGTTTCCTCCACCCAGCTGTTTCCTTCACCCAGCTGTTTCCTTCACCCAGCTGTTTCCTTCACCCAGCTATTTCCTCCACCCAGCTGTTTCCTTCACCCAGCTATTTCCTCCACCCAGCTATTTCCTCCACCCAGCTGTTTCCTCCACCCAGCTATTTCCTCCACCCAGCTGTTTCCTCCACCCAGCTGTTTCCTGCACCCAGCTGTTTCCTCCACCCAGCTGTTTCCTCCACCCAGCTGTTTCCTTCACCCAGCTATTTCCTCCACCCAGCTGTTTCCTCCACCCAGCTGTTTCCTTCACCCAGCTGTTTCCTCCACCCAGCTGTTTCCTCCACCCAGCTGTTTCCTTCACCCAGCTATTTCCTCCACCCAGCTGTTTCCTCCACCCAGCTGTTTCCTTCACCCAGCTATTTCCTCTACCAACCTGTTTCTACCACTTAAAGGATACTGTAATTTGTAACCAAAAAAAAAAAAAAAAAAAGGCAGGCAGGCATAATTGCTGACCTGGAGAATGTACAGAGAACTTTCACGGCACACTTAAGTACGATAAAGCACCTTAATTACTGGGAAAGGTTGAAGTGGCTTGATTTGTATTCCCTGAAATTCAGGCAAGAGAGATACGTACATGATGATATACACTTAGAAAATCCTAAAGGGATTACTGTAGTACCAAACTTTCACACGAAAATCAGTCCCTAAGAAAGCGAAAGGTCATCATATAACAAAAACCCACATTAGGAAATTCTTGTCCTGTTTCCTGGTGAATCTTACCCAACCTAGTAATTAACTTTGTTCATTTATGCTAAACTTCTATGTTCTTTGTAAGTTTTTAAGTAACCTTTTCTGTCTAATCTTAGTACAATTTTCTATACCAAGTAGTACACAGATTAATGGCTAACATGATATATAATTCACTTGGTATTATGGGCTCATATTAATAGTTTGAACTCTTCCATAGGTGGACTGTGCCAAGTACAATGTAGCTGCTTATTGTATGCCAGAAAAAGTAAACCGGTTTGCATATGGCTTTAGGAATGGCCTGGAAAAGATTGCCTTCCCACTGGACACTCTCTTCAACAATAATGCCATTGTGGCCTCTGCCCTCCAGTAGGTATCACCTGGTCACAGACCAGACCACAGGGGCATTGACCCCTGAAACCCTCTCCAGGTATACTCTAGGTATACTCTCATCAGGAGGAAGGATTAGACAAGTGTGAAACAGCTGGGTGTCTTGTACAGTGGACCCCCGGTTAATGATATTTTTTCTCTCCAGAAGTATGTTCAGGTGCCAGTACTGACCGAATTTGTTCCCATAAGGAATATTGTGAAGTAGATTAGTCCATTTCAGACCCCCAAACATACACGTACAAACGCACTTACATAAATACACTTACATAATTGGTCGCATTCGGAGGTGATCGTTATGCGGGGGTCCACTGTTGTTTCTCAAGGGCCATAATAGAAATAAGTCACTTTGTCTGACTTTTTTGGGTTATCCTAGGTTCTCTACACGTATGCTGCTATGTATGATAATCTATGTAACTGTATTTGTGTATACCTGAATAAACTTTACTTACAATCTTACTTACACCATCCGGTGGCTTTATCAATAGAATATACGGACATAATCTGATGACAGTATTGGTTAAGTTGGTTGAGAGTGCACTCAGCTCCCATACTGAGTGTCTGTGGTTCAGTCCCTGGTAAGGGTGGAAATGTTGGGCATGTTTTCTTATATCTGCTGTCCCTGTTCACCTAGCAATAAGTAGGTACCTGGGTGTTAGCCACCTTACACCTGCTGTCCCTGTTCACCTAGCAGTAAGTAGGTACCTGGGTGTTAGCCACCTAACACCTGCTGTCCCTGTTCACCTAGCAGTAAGTAGGTACCTGGGTGTTAGCCACCTTACACCTGCTGTCCCTGTTCACCTAGCAATAAGTTGGTACCTGGGTGTTAGTCGACTATTGTGGGTCGCATCCTGGAGGTGGTAGTATACCTTAGATAGTGCTGGGGCTTTAAAATGAACTGAGGTAAAAATAACAGCTTTTAGCCTGTAAAAATGATTTATTACAAAAAAAAGTATGCAAGATACCCAAATGTTGCACATGTTTAATTCTTCCCTTGCATCACTGTCTGTGCACTAAGGGGGTTTCTGCATGGAAATAATGGTATTGGGTTTCTGCATGCACACCTAAATCTCACTCATCTCTGTATAAACATTATATCATGCTGAAATAGTGAATCTTTAATATTTATGTTGTTACAAGTAACCTTCACTCAGGAGAGGAAGATTATGATGACATTTCAGTTTGTCCTGGACCATATCAAGTCATAGTTTTGATGGGACAGTGGTCCAAAATGGTCAAACTGGTCCAAAATGGACCATTGGTCCAAATGGATCATGGTCCAAAATGAACCATTGACCAATCATAAGCTTCCTCCTGGGGAGGCTTAATTGTGATTTGTTCCAACCACTGTATTGTTATTTTTTATTATTTTTAATATTACTTATTAATCATTTTAATTATTGACAGGAGGTACAGTGCAGCACTGATATTTTAATATATTTACTAGGCACCCCATCGCATCCTGTGGGCGGTAGTCAAAAGATTAGAGAGGCACATGATTTGGCTACAGTTGTAATGAGTTATTTATGCAGGCATGAATTAGGTCATACACAGAAAGAAAATGTAAAATAGTGGCCACATTTTTGAGTAATGGGAATAGTAATAACCCCAGGAGTTTTTACCAAGTTTCCATTATTTAATTTTGCTATTGAATTAAAGGTTCATTTCAGCATGATACAATGTTTGTACAGAGGATTAGTCTGCCTGACATGCTCAGACATGTTAATGCCTTCCTTTGTGCCTGACAATATTTTATGACAGTGCCTGCACTCTGAAGGAGGGGTGTTAATGTTGCAGTTTAAAAACTGTAGTGTAAAGCACCCTTCTGGCAAGACAGTGATGGAGTGAATGATGGTGAAAGTTTTTCTTTTTCGGGCCACCCTACCTTGGTGGGAATCGGCCAGTGTGATAATAATAATAATAATGTAAATCACACTTTGTATACAATGCAAAGGAATAAGAATTTCCATTTGAATTTTGAGGTGAGTGACATTTAAGTGTACATGCAGACAGCCCCTTAGTATGCAGAGCATTTCGAGCAAATTTAAGACTGTCTTAAGATTAATAAGGCTTTCTTTGCACTTGCAAATCAATATTGTAATTACATTGTAAACTATGCATGGAAATAGACTCCTTATAACATGCCAGTCACACATTGTGAACTTTGCAAAGAAGTAAAAATTTGAATTTGAATAATTGATTTCTCATATATACAGTCTCTAAGCAGTTGTAATAATAAATTTAGAAATTACAATGAACACAAGAAAATTGAATAGTGTATTAATACATAATGACATAGAGATTACCCCACATTTTAGCATGCCTTATTTCCAAACACAACTTTTCTTTCTATAAAAAGAATCCTCCCTCAGCTTGGCCTTGATCAGTGCTGTGCCTATCCTGCAAACAGCAGGGGAGAGAAGGGACCTGGAGGCTCGATGTCGTGGTCGTTGTGACATTATCTTCTCCTTCCTGCATACCCTGGGCACCTTTGGTAGGTTGTAAATATCTGTAATATTTTCATTTTCAGTGATTTCTTTAGTACAATACTGTGTTGTATACATATGTACAAGGTCTGTCACGCACTTTCTTTGAAAGGAAATATTATACTGTAGTATCGGCCACCTCTGGCAAGACAGTGATGGAGTGAGTGACGGTGAAAGTGTTTCTTTATCAGATCATCCTGCCTTGGCGGGAGACGACTGGTGTGTTAAAAAATACTGTACTTCATATGGATCATATTAGAAACAGGAATTACAAAAGTTATTACAGTACATATTAGGATTAAAAAGTCAGACTTTAATCATTTAACACTCAAGGGAGCTCCTTTGATGCTGGCAGTGAGTTCTTGATCCAAGGAATTGTACCTGTGCTCCCCTTCCTTGACTCAAACTTGATTGCTTCTTCCAGGAGTCAGGAATCGCGGGAAGAACTGAAAGCCATAAATGAAATCGAAAGAAACCCAAAGTATTTCTTCTCCTATGCCAAATCAAAGTCGAGAACAACGTCCAGTATTGGGCCCCTACTTAAACAAGATGGGTCCTACACAGATGACAGCAAGGAAATGAATGAGCTACTCAAGTCTCAATATGACTCAGTTTTTAGCAAGCCGCTAACCAGACTGAGAGTCGAAGATCAAAATTAATTTTTTATGAGAGAGCCACAAAATTTGATTAACACAAGCCTACCCGATATTATCCTGATGCCAAATGACTTCGAACAGGCGATAAATGACATGCCCATGCACTCTGCCCCAGGGCCAGACTCATGGAACTCCGTGTTCATCAAGAACTGCAAGAAGCCCCTATCACGAGCCTTTTCCATCCTATGGAGAGGGAGCATGGACATGGGGGTCGTCCCACAGTTACTAAAAACAACAGACATAGCCCCACTCCACAAAGGGGGCAGTAAAGCAACAGCAAAGAACTACAGACCAGTAGCACTAACATCCCATATCATAAAAATCTTTGAAAGGGTCCTAAGAAGCAAGATCACCACCCATCTAGAAACCCATCAATTACACAACCCAGGGCAACATGGGTTTAGAACAGGTCGCTCCTGTCTGTCTCAACTATTGGATCACTACGACAAGGTCCTAAATGCACTAGAAGACAAAAAGAATGCAGATGTAATATATACAGACTTTGCAAAAGCCTTCGACAAGTGTGACCATGGCGTAATAGCACACAAAATGCGTGCTAAAGGAATAACAGGAAAAGTCGGTCGATGGATCTATAATTTCCTCACTAACAGAACACAGAGAGTAGTCGTCAACAGAGTAAAGTCCGTGGCAGCTACGGTGAAAAGCTCTGTTCCACAAGGCACAGTACTCGCTCCCATCTTGTTCCTCATCCTCATATCCGACATAGACAAGGATGTCAGCCACAGCACCGTGTCTTCCTTTGCAGATGACACCCGAATCTGCATGACAGTGTCTTCCATTGCAGACACTGCAAGGCTCCAGGCGGACATCAACCAAATCTTTCAGTGGGCTGCAGAAAACAATATGAAGTTCAACGATGAGAAATTTCAGTTACTCAGATATGGTAAACATGAGGAAATTAAATCTTCATCAGAGTACAAAACAAATTCTGGCCACAAAATAGAGCGAAACACCAACGTCAAAGATCTGGGAGTGATCATGTCGGAGGATCTCACCTTCAAGGACCATAACATTGTATCAATCGCATCTGCTAGAAAAATGACAGGATGGATAATGAGAACCTTCAAAACTAGGGAGGCCAAGCCCGTGATGACACTCTTCAGGTCACTTGTTCTATCTAGGCTGGAATATTGCTGCACACTAACAGCACCTTTCAAGGCAGGTGAAATTGCTGACCTAGAAAATGTACAGAGAACCTTCACAGCACGCATAACGGAGATAAAACACCTCAATTACTGGGAGCGCTTGAGGTTCCTAAACCTGTATTCCCTGGAACGCAGGCGGGAGAGATACATGATTATATACACCTGGAAAATCCTAGAGGGACTAGTACCGAACTTGCACACGAAAATCACTCACTACGAAAGCAAAAGACTTGGCAGACGATGCAACATCCCCCCAATGAAAAGCAGGGGTGTCACTAGCACGTTAAGAGACCATACAGTAAGTGTCAGGGGCCCGAGACTGTTCAACTGCCTCCCAGCATACGTAAGGGGGATTACCAACAGACCCCTGTCAGTCTTCAAGCTGGCACTGGACAAGCACCTAAAGTCGGTTCCTGACCAGCCGGGCTGTGGCTCATACGTTGGTTTGCTTGCAGCCAGCAGCAACAGCCTGGTTGATCAGGCTCTGATCCACCAGGAGGCCTGGTCACAGACCGGGCCGCGGGGGCGTTGACCCCCGGAACTCTCTCCAGGTAAACTCCAGTTCCAGAAGGCTGTTCGAGTGTTGATACCAAACAAATTTGTTCCCATAAGGAATAATGTAAACTAGATTAATCCGTTTCAGAGCCCCAAAAATATGCTTACAAAAGCACTTACGTAAATACACTTACATAACTGTGTGCGTTTTGAGCTGTTCGTATCCCGAGGTACCACTGTATTCTCTTATTCCTCAGAACATCGAATGTTTTTGGAAGTGGCCCATGCTCATCAGGATAAATTCGTCTTTGCCATTACCACCTATGCTGCTGGCACCTTCGGTCTTGCCAATCCACATCCAAATGGTAATTTGTTATAAAAATAATACATAATAATATTGGCAAGACAGTGATGAAGTAAGTGATGATGAAAGTGTTTTCTCTTTTTTGATTCACCCAACCTTGGTGGGAAACGGCGGATGCATTAAGAAAAAGTATTGGGGTATTTCTTTAGATGCACATGTGGGACCCATAGTCTTGGAAAAGTAAGGAAAAAGGTTTCAGAGTAAAATACTGATATTTTCCCTTGAGTCTTGTTTGACTTTTCTATTTCTACCACTCCATCTTTTATACATATTTGAATATATTTTTATCATACAGTGCAACATAGTACACAAGTTCAAAGGATACACTTTTGATTATTACTGTAATTATAGTTATTTATTTTCCTTATTGTACAAGTGATACAGATTTTATGAGTCTCATAGTATGCACGGCATGTCAGGCAAACTTAATCTAAGAATAAAGTTACTTAAGTACTATAAAATATATACAGTGGTACCTCGGAATACGAATATATTTCATTCCAGAAGGCTGTTCGAGTGCCGATACCGAATGAATTTGGTCCCATAAGGAATAATTTAAATTAGGTTAATCCGTTTCAGACCCCCAAAAATACACTTGCAAAAGCACTTAAATAAATACACTTACATAATTGTTCGAGTTTTGAGCTGTTCATATCCTGAGATACCACTGTAGTATTTGTTTTGCTTGTGAACAAGTTTGGTACAAGGTGTTGACAAGTGAGGTGTAAAAAGCACATGTAAGATCTGGTCACAGGTCACAAGCATTAAAAAAATGGTTGGTAATATTTTTTACATTATTATTACTATACCTCAACAGAGGAGCGAGAATACTCCATGTGGGTTGTGCACTGTGCAGATAAGGCAGCCAACGAGGAGTGCGTGGTGAGCCACTACCGTCGCAAGTTGGTCTTGCCACAACTGCTACAGTTTATCCATGCTCTTCAGCTTCCCATTTGGGTCAGTTGTGTGTAGAACATGAATAGTATACAATACTGACATAATGAAAGATTAGGCATGTGCAACATCTGAGTATCTTTATTTGTAGACGTTTCACCATCCAGTGGCTTTATCAATCAATATAAATTCAAGGATATTACAAAAAAAATAATTTTTAAGATGGCAAGACAGTGATGGAGTGAATGATGGTGAAAGTTTTTCTTTTTCGGGCCACCCTGCCTTGGTGGGAATCGGCCAGTGTGATAATAAAAAAATAAATAAAAGATTTACTCATTTTGTAATAATGAGTTCGGGATACATAAATACAACATTAAAATCAATTAATCTTTAATATTATATAAAACACACAATCTTTGGTCTAGAGGTATTTAAAATATATATACATGTTACAATAATAAATTATAATTAACATTTTACTAAAATAATAAATAATTCATGACCCTACACAGGGTACAACTTCCTTGACACTACTGTGTCACTATATATATATATATATCTATGCTAAAATAATAAATTATAAGTAACATATTTACAATAATAAATTACAATCAACTCCTTATGATGCTCCGTGTCTCTCACGACACTTATCCGTGGTGTGTTGTGACGCTCCCTCTCAACTGTGTCACTTGACACCCTTTCTTCCGTGTAATGACGCTCCTGCTCAACCGTGTCCACTAGACACCCTTTTCTCTGTGTCACACAACACTCCTACTCTCCGTGTCACATGACACCCTTTTCTCTGCGTCATACACAATATCTCTACTGTGTCACTCTTGACACCCTTGTCTCTGCGTCGCACACTATCACCCACAGCGTCTTTCTTATCAGAGACCAGTCACATGACACTATTCAGTGTACACTACAACCAGGCCATCTTCAGTGTCACACGACACCCTTTTCTTCTCAGTGTTCCACTACGGTCCTGTAGCATATCTCAGTGTTCCACTCCATCATACTTCCCTAAGTGTCACACTATGGTCCTAGCCCAGTTCAGTGTAACACTCCAACCTTTTCTTCATATAATGTCCCACTAAAACAGCATCAGTTGACTCCGGCCCACAGTTGACCAGCGTAGGCGGTGAGTCCGCAGACATCACCGGTAGTCCTGTAAATACTCTCCAAGGCCGGTAGAAGTACACCGTAAGATGGTCTGGTGAGTACTATCTACCGCCTTCAAGACCAATTGACACACCGCAAGGTGGTCCGATGAATTACTAGCAGAACACCATGCTGCAAGCTCACTGAGTGTGGCCGTCAAGTAACTGAGGCCATCAGACTCAGTGAGCTGCGGTGAGCGCTTCCTCTAATGCCAGTAGAGGCCAGTAGATATACCACAAGATGGGCAGGAGAATACTCTCTACTGCCAGTAGATCTATACTGTAAAGTGTTCTGGTAATTACTGCTGCAGTGCGTACCGTGAGGTGCTCAGGTACTTAATGCTCTAAGGCCGGCTCAGCAGTCCCCACATTGGGTTTGATGACATACCCAATGGTACTGCCGGCCGGCAGGTTAACTATTTAACCGCTAGTTTGGTAGGGGGCCGCAACAAAGGACATAATGGGAAGACTGTAGAACTATATACAAAAAATGAGGTAATCAGCCCCTCAACCTTGGAGTTGGTGATGACCACTGTTGTCTTGAAGAATCTGAAGCGCAGGCAGGAAGATTAGCATTTATATACTGGCATCAGTCTTTTGTATATAGTTCTATTTGTATTGATAAAGTCACTGGATGGCAAAACGTCTACAAATAAAGATACCCAGATGCTGCATGTGTGTCTAGGCAGGTCATCATATGACTAAGACCCACGTCAGGAAACGCCTGTCCTGTTTCTTGACAAACCTTACTTGACCTGCCTAATCATGTGTCTAAATTCTTTATCTTGTAGAACACTGAAAAAGTTTTTTTGATAGTTTAATTATGTACTCCATATCCATTCACAAATAACCCTCACTTATTTGTGAATTGGGTTAGCTATGACATTGACTTTTATTCTCCATGCTGTTAATTAAGCAAGTAATGGTAAGTAGTTATATATCCCCTTTCCTGTATGTACATTAAATTGAAAAAGAAAAACTGGGAGCGCTTGAGGCTCCTAAACCTGTATTCCCTGGAACGCAGGAGGGAGAGATACATGATTATATACACCTGGAAAATCCTAGAGGGACTAGTACCGAACTTGCACACGAAAATCACTCACTACGAAAGCAAAAGACTTGGCAGACGATGCACCATCCCCCCAATGAAAAGCAGGGGTGTCACTAGCACGTTAAGAGACCATACAATAAGTGTCAGGGGCCCGAGACTGTTCAACTGCCTCCCAGCACACATAAGGGGGATTACCAACAGACCCCTGGCAATCTTCAAGCTGGCACTGGACAAGCACCTAAAGTCAGTTCCTGATCAGCCGGGCTGTGGCTCGTACGTTGGTTTGCGTGCAGCCAGCAGCAACAGCCTGGTTGATCAGGCTCTGATCCACCAGGAGGCCTGGTCACAGACCAGGCCGCGGGGGCGTTGACCCCCGGAACTCTCTCCAGGTAAACTCCAGGTCACCCTGCCTCGGTGAGATTTCTCTATCATCATTGGTTATATACTAGACTGGATTGATATACTATTATGATCTCACTTATAAATATACAGGACAATAAATTTTTTCAAATTTATAATAGGACAAAGGAGATCAGATAAACAGATAATATCAGAGAATCAGAAAGACGGAAAATTGCTGTGGTAATCGGAAAAATTTTGAAGGTCACAAGAGAAGCAGGATAAATAAAAGATTTTTTTAGAAAGGAACAGGTAAGGAGGGAAATTAAAAATGCTGGAAAATGAGAGAGGGCAGAGAAGCAGAGATAAAAGGTATGAAGAAATGCCAGAGAAGAGAAGAAAGGCAAAAATATATTGAAAAAGATAAGGTGGAGAAACAGAAGTAGGAGGAGGAAGAGGAGGTTGTGAGAGTAGGGAAAAGTGAATAGAAAACTTGATTGGAAGGTAAATAAGATCAGAAGTGTATATTAGAGTACAGGAGGGCCCTGCTTATACAGCAAGTTGGGTTCCGGGCTACTGCTGTACAGGAGGGCCCCGCTTATACAGCAAGTTAGGTTCTGGGCTGATGCTGTACAGGAAGGCCCCACTTATACATCAAGTTAGGTTCTGGGCTACTGCTGTACAGGAGGACCACACTTATACGGCAACTATAGTGCCACGCTTATTCAGCAAGTTAGGTTCCGAACTACTGTAGTGCCACACTTATTCAGCAAGTTAAGTTCTGGGCTACTGTCGGGCCACAATTATTCATCAGGTTAAGTTCTGGGCTACTGTAGAGCCACAATTATTCAGCAGGTTAAGTTCTGGGCCACTGTAGGGCCACAATTATTCATCAGGTTAAGTTCTGGGCTACTGTAAGGTCACAACTATTCATCAGGTTAAGTTCTGCGCTACTGTAGAGCCACAATTATTCATCAGGTTAAGTTCTGGGCTACTGCTATGGAGCAAAAATCACTGTAAAGGGAAACATAGCCTTTTTTCACTTTCAAATGGATAGAAAATCTTGATAACATATTTACACTATCATTAATGTCATTTATGTCTTCCCCAGCATGAACTTTCAGTGTCGCCAACTACCTCAGAAGTGGTGACACCTTACGATGGTACAGGGTTGCCTTGGGTAATACTGCTGTACGATGTGTCATCTCGCAGCCGGGTGAGGAATCTTGCTCCTCGCCTGGCTCAGCTGCTCCATGGATCTGTTGCCACGATCACTGTCAATTTGTAAGTTGTATTGTCATGTACTTTTATTTTGCCACCAGACTTTAGATTGATCTAAACCATGGGTATGTATTCAGAGCATTGTTATTGCTTTATATTTATAATTTCCAGGTAAAACTTGGCCATGTTAAACAGCCTCTTCCTCCTTCAAAAAAATCAATAAACAGGTTATATCCTATTAGGACTCTATTTAATGACTTGCATCTCATTATTTAACCCGTAAACGGTCCAAGCAGATCTACGTTCACATGTGTAGTGCTACAAAAGTAGATCTACGTTTTTTTACATATTTTCAAATATAACAAAAAAAAAAGTAGATCAAAGTTTTTTTACACATTTTCAAATGTAAAAAAACAAAAAGAAGATCTACTTTTTTTACATACATGTACTTTCAGATGTTGAAAAAAACGTATATATACGTTTGGACCGTTTACGGGTTAAGTTGTGTTTTGATGCTTGATGCACAGTGCCGAGCAAAAATAAAGTTCACATAAAACATTGTTTTGTAAAACCTTGCTTTATTGGCTAACTTTTCTTGTGTTTTTTTTCAGCATTAATATTTATTCTGGCTTATTGTTTTGGAACTAAGACTTTCTCCTTTCACATTTCTATGAGCTTTCCACATCTCTTCCATGCTGGACATGAAGACTGAATGCCCCACAGTAATTTTTTTATACAAATCAATTTTACAGGCTAAGAGCTGTTATCCCAGTTCAGCTTATATCAGAGCCCTGGCCTTGTCTGAGGGATACTACCCCCCTCCTGTCCCAAGGATGCAACCCTCACCAGTCAGCTAACTCTTCTCGTGATTAAAAACAATGTTGTGTTTTGGATGCGACAGGGATGAAGCTAGTGATGCCGCCCTTGCCAAGCTGGGCTTGACTAGACACACCATCATGACGCCAGCACTCGCATTCCTCCAGCCTGAACAGGTGAATTTTTATCTTTCACTTTCTTGCCGATGTTAATTGTGATCATTTCAGTAGTGTGATAGTGTTTGTGTAATGGAGTGTGAGCAGGGTAATATTTAGTGAAGGGATTCAGGGAAACCGGTTATTTTCATATAGTCGGACTTGAGTCCTGGAAATGGGAAGTACAATGCCTGCACTTTAAAGGAGGGGTTTGGGATATTGGCAGTTTGGAGGGATATGTTGTGTATCTTTATATGTGTATGCTTCTAGACTGTTGTATTCTGAGCACCTCTGCAAAAACAGTGATAATGTGCGAGTGTGGTGAAAGTGTTGAATGATGAAAGTATTTTCTTTTTGGGGATTTTCTTTCTTTTTTGGGTCACCCTGCCTCGGTGGGAGACGGCCAACTTGTTGAAAAAAAACAAATATATATATATATATATATATATATATATATATATATATATATATATATATATATATATATATATATATATATATATCTATTTATATATTTATTTTTTTCAACAAGTCGGCCGTCTCCCACCGAGGCAGGGTGACCCAAAAAAGAAAGAAAATACCCAAAAAGAAAATACTTTCATCATCATTCAACACTTTCACCACACTCGCACATTATCACTGTTTTTGCAGAGGTGCTCAGAATACAACAGTCTAGAAGCATACACATATAAAGATACACAACATATCCCTCCAAACTGCCAATATCCCAAACCCCTCCTTTAAAGTGCAGGCATTGTACTTCCCATTTCCAGGACTCAAGTCCGACTATATGAAAATAACCGGTTTCCCTGAATCCCTTCACTAAATATTACCCTGCTCACACTCCAACAGATCATCAGGTCCCAAGTACCATTCGTCTCCATTCACTCCTATCTAACACGCTTACGCACGCTTGCTGGAAGTCCAAGCCCCTTACCCACAAAACCTCCTTTACCCCCTCTCTCCAACCCTTTCGAGGATGACCCCTACCCCGCCTTCCTTCCCCTATAGATTTATATGCTTTCCATGTCATTCTACTTTGATCCATTCTCTCTAAATGACCAAACCACCTCAACAACCCCTCTTCTGCCCTCTGACTAATACTTTTATTAACTCCACACCTTCTCCTAATTTCCACACTCCGAATTTTCTGCATAATATTTACACCACACATTGCCCTTAGACAGGACATCTCCACTGCCTCCAACCGTCTCCTTGCTGCTGCATTTACCACCCAAGCTTCACACCCATATAAGAGTGTTGGTACTACTATACTTTCATACATTCCCTTCTTTGCCTCCATAGATAACGTTTTTTGACTCCACATATACCTCAACGCACCACTCACCTTTTTTCCCTCATCAATTCTATGATTAACCTCATCCTTCATAAATCCATCCGCCGACACGTCAACTCCCAAGTATCTGAAAACATTCACTTCTTCCATACTCCTCCTCCCCAATTTGATATCCAATTTTTCTTTATCTAAATCATTTGACACCCTCATCACCTTACTCTTATCTATGTTCACTTTCAACTTTCTACCTTTACACACATTCCCAAACTCATCCACTAACCTTTGCAATTTTTCTTTAGAATCTCCCATAAGCACAGTATCATCAGCAAAAAGTAACTGTGTCAATTCCCATTTTGAATTTGATTCCCCATAATTTAATCCCACCCCTCTCCCAAACACCCTAGCATTTACTTCCTTTACAACCCCATCTATAAATATATTAAACAACCATGGTGACATTACACATCCCTGTCTAAGACCTACTTTTACCAGGAAGTAGTCTCCCTCTCTTCTACACACCCTAACCTGAGCCTCACTATCCTCATAAAAACTCTTTACAGCATTTAATAACTTACCACCTATTCCATATACTTGCAACATCTGCCACATTGCTCCTCTATCCACTCTATCATATGCCTTTTCTAAATCCATAAATGCAATAAAAACTTCCCTATCTTTATCTAAATACTGTTCACATATATGCTTCAATGTAAACACCTGATCTACACATCCCCTACCCACTCTGAAACCTCCTTGCTCATCCGCAATCCTACATTCTGTCTTACCTCTAATTCTTTCAATTATAACCCTACCGTACACTTTTCCTGGTATACTCAGTAAGCTTATTCCTCTATAATTTTTACAGTCTCTTTTGTCCCCTTTCCCTTTATATAAAGGGACTATGCATGCTCTCCGCCAATCCCTAGGTACCTTCCCCTCTTTCATACATTTATTAAACAAAAGTACCAACCACTCCAACACTATATCCCCCCCTGCTTTTAACATTTCTGTCATGATCCCATCAGTTCCAGCTGCTTTACCCCCTTTCATTTTACGTAATGCCTCACGTACCTCCCCCACACTTACATTCTGCTCTTCTTCACTCCTAAAAGATGGTATACCTCCCTGACCAGTGCATGAAATTACTGCCTCTGTTTCTTCCTTAACATTTAAAAGTTCCTCAAAATATTCTCGCCATCTACCCAATACCTCCATCTCCCCATCTACTAACTCCCCTACTCTGTTTTTAACTGACAAATCCATATTTTCCCTAGGCTTTCTTAACTTGTTTAACTCACTCCAAAATTTTTTCTTATTTTCATTAAAATTTCTTGACAGTGCCTCTCCCACTCTATCATCTGCTCTCCTTTTGCACTCTCTCACCACTCTCTTTACCTTTCTTTTACTCTCCATATACTCTGTTCTTCTTATAACACTTCTGCTTTGTAAAAACCTCTCATAAGCTACCTTTTTCTCTTTTATCACACCCTTTACTTCGTCATTCCACCAATCACTCCTCTTTCCTCCTGCCCCCACCCTCCTATAACCACAAACTTCTGCCCCACATTCTAATACTGCATTTTTAAAACTATTCCAACCCTCTTCAACTCCCCCACTACTCATCTTTGCACTAGCCCACCTTTCTGCCAATAGTCGCTTATATCTCACCCGAACTTCCTCCTCCCTTAGTTTATACACTTTCACCTCCCTCTTACTTGTTGTTGCCACCTTCCTCTTTTCCCATCTACCTCTTACTCTAACTGTAGCTACAACTAAATAATGATCCGATATATCAGTTGCCCCTCTATAAACATGTACATCCTGGAGCCTACCCATCAACCTTTTATCCACCAATACATAATCTAATAAACCAGTTTCATTACGTGCTACATCATACCTTGTATATTTATTTATCCTCTTTTTCATAAAATATGTATTACTTATTACCAAATTTCTTTCTACACATAGCTCAATTAAAGGCTCCCCATTTACATTTACCCCTGGCACCCCAAATTTACCTACTACTCCCTCCATAACATTTTTACCCACTTTAGCATTGAAATCCCCAACCACCATTACTCTCACACTTGATTCAAAACTCCCCACGCATTCACTCAACATTTCCCAAAATCTCTCTCTCTCCTCTACACTTCTCTCTTCTCCAGGTGCATACACGCTTATTATAACCCACTTTTCACATCCAATCTTTATTTTACTCCACATAATCCTTGAATTAATACATTTATAGTCCCTCTTTTCCTGCCATAGCTTATCCTTCAACATTATTGCTACTCCTTCTTTAGCTCTAACTCTATTTGAAACCCCTGACCTAATCCCATTTATTCCTCTCCACTGAAACTCTCCCACCCCCTTCAGCTTTGTTTCACTTAAAGCCAGGACATCCAGCTTCTTCTCATTCATAACATCCACAATCATCTCTTTCTTATCATCTGCACAACATCCACGCACATTTAGACATCCCACTTTGACAATTTTCTTCTTATTCTTTTTAGTAATTATTACAGGAAAAGGGGTTACTAGCCCATTGTTCCCGGCATTTTAGTTGACTTTTACAACACGCATGGCTTACGGAGGAAAGATTCTTATTCCACTTCCCCATGGATATAAAAGGAAAAGTAATAAGACCAAGAACTGTTAAGATAAAATCAAAGAAAACTCTAATGAGTGTGTATAAATAAATGTGTACTTGTATGTGTAGTGTGACGTAAGTGTAAGTAGAAGTAGCAAGATGTACCTGTAATCTTGCATATTTATGAGACAGACAAAAGACACCAGCAATCCTACCATCATGTAAAACAATTACAGACTTTCATTTTACACTCGCTTGGCAGGACGGTAGTACCTCCCTGGGTGGTTGCTGTCTACCAACCTACTACCTACTACTGCTACTATATTACTGTAGTTTATTAAACAAAAATCCATTCAGGGTCAAAGACTTATTTCCACATGAGACAATGTTTGTGCAAAAATGGGTGACATTTGGTTGTGCATGCAGAAACCCCATGGCTATGCAGAGCATTTCGGGCAAGTATTTATTTACTTCTAAATGGACGGAGGCAACAGATGTGAGATTTTCCCATACCTCTCAATTAACCTGGGATTGAACCCAGGTTCTTCAGACAGATGTATCACAGGAAGGACACTAGCAGAAAGAATTAGGAAGAAGTCACAGTTCTTGTAACAAATTAGTGTCGAATTAAGAAATCACACAATCTGTTTTGAAGGTCAGATGTTGAAGAGGAGGTCAGACAGTGATTGAATCATAGAATGTGGTGAAAAAAATGTGTACTCAAGTGAATTTGAGTGCAAGTGAAGAGACAAATAAGATATACATGCTTAGTTAGTGTGTAGAGCAGCATGGATTGAGTGAGAATAATGTCCATAAGGTGTAGTTTGCCACGATGAGTGAAAGTAGTTTGTTAAGGGTATATTCATTATTAATAGATTTAGCTTAGATAGTTCATGAGGAGAATTTAGCACTTAATCTGTGAAGCAGATGGTTTTCTGGTGTTTCAGTGATGGTTCTCCATGACCATGGTTAGTGTAGAAAGTAACAGGAATGCATGGATGTCACGCTCAATATCTTTAATCCTTTTTTCCCCATATTATACAGTAGTATAGGAAAATGGACAAGTGCCTTTCAACTCCATGAAAGTGAGAAATGATGATGATGAAAATAGACACAGACCTACCTCCTTATTTCAGGAGAGTGCATCATTGCTCAATGATTATGACAATGCACTAGAGTGGGTAAATGAGCAACTGACAGCCATGTTGCAGCACTTGGCACTCACCAAGGAAGAGCAAGGCTACCTGCCTGTCCCAGCACTGGGTATGTTGAAACATCAACACTTTAAACATTTTTGCAGAAATTCCTATTATTTTTATGATCCTGTATATAGAAAATTATCCACATAATTAACTGGAATGCCTTTACTATGAGAGTTACGAAATACTGTTATGCTAGGAGTGAGAGTACAATACTTGCTGTACTGATGTTAGATAATACCATACTAATATAGTGTAAATCACACATTGCATGCTTTGCAAAGAAATAAAAAATGAATTTGAGTTTGAATATAGCTTATTGCTAATGTCTATGAATATCTAGAGTATTTAGTAAATTGATTTAATACATATGTTGACCTGACCTGACTAGGTTGGGGCATTGGCTTAAGCCGGTAGGAAACTTGGACCTGCCTCGCATGGGTCAGTAGGTCTGTTGCAGTGTTCCTTCTTTCTTATATTCTTATGTTCTTATATCTGCAGAGGAATTACAGCAGGATGATGAGGTGGTACTGGCAATGGTGAAGGAGGACACCTTGACCAGTGTGCCTGTCCTAGCTGGACCTGGACCCTACACCTCAGCTCTTGAGTCCAACACACTCTCAGTCATTGCCTTTTACCTTTCTTGTAAGATAAGTATAATTTTGTTAATTTCACAGTGACATGAAAATAAGTGGAAGGAAACCTTTGTCTAACAAAGAAACACAGTATGATTACCCCTTATCACATGACGTATTCCATGGTAGTGAGTGACAGTATATGGTGTACATTGTTCTGACAGTTTCTCTCAGTGTTGATCTTTGCTAAGTTGTAATAAAACTGCACTCTTAAATGTGAGAATAAAGTTTTACTCTGCATGTTGCATCTTTCCCATACATGTGAGAATTAAACCTTCAGTACAGTGGACCCTCAACCAGCGATATTAATCCGCTCCTGAGAGCTCATCGTTAGTCAAAATTATCGTTAGTCAAGTTAATTTTCCCCATAAGAAATAATGGAAATCAAATTAATCCGTGCAAGACACCCAAAAGTATTGAAAAAAAAAATTTTACCACATGAAATATTAATTTTAATACACACAAACTAAAGAAGACATGCACAGTTACATGACACTTACCTTTATTGAAGATCTGGTGATGATTGATGGGATGGGAGGAGGGGAGACCGTTGATCTTCTTAGTGTTTAGAAGGGGAATCCCCTTCCATTAGCACTTGAGGTAGCAAGTCTATTTCTGGGGTTACTTCCCTTGCTCTTTTAATGCCACTAGGACCAGCTTCAGAGTCACTGGACTTCTGTCGCACAACATATCTGTCCATAGATACCTGTACCTCTCGTTCCTTTATGACTTTCCTAAAGTGGTTCACAACATTGTCAGTGTACAGGTTGCCAACATGGCTTGCAGTAGCTATGTCAGGGTGATTTTCATCAAAAAAGGTTTGCACTTCAAGCCACTTTGCACACATTTCCTTTATCTTAGAAGTAGGCAACTTCTTCAATTTCTCTCTCCCCTCCTCCGAAGCAGTTTCCTCAGGTCTGCCCTCTTGCTGTTCAAGATGATCTAGCAGCTCATCAGTGGTTAGTTCTTCACTGTCCTCCACCACCAACTCTTCCACATCCTCCCCACTAACCTCCAACCCCAAGGACTTCCCCAATGCCACAATGGATTCCTCATTCTGGCCAGTTTTTTCCAAGCAGAGTTCAATGTCCTCTTAGTCACTTCCTCCCAAGCCTTACCTATAATGTTTACACAATTGAGGATGGTAAAATGATCTTTCCAAAACTCTTAGAGTCAGTTGAGTTTCTGAGGTCACTACAAAGCACCTTTCAAACATAGCTTTTGTGTACAGTTTCTTGAAGTTGGAAATAACCTGCTGGTCCATGGGCTGCAGGAGAGGAGTGGTATTAGGAGGCAAAAACTTCACCTTAATGAAGCTCATGTCCCTAGAAAGTCGCTCTGCCAAGTTTGAAGGATGACCAGGAGCATTGTCTAATACCAGGAGGCACTTAAGGTCTAATTTCTTTTCAATTAGGTAATTTTTCACATTGGGGGCAAATGCATGGTATAACCAGTCATAGAAAAAGTCCCTAGTAACCCATGCCTTACTGTTTGCCCTCCACAGCACACACAAATTATCCTTGAGGACATTGTTTTTCCTGAACACTCTGGGAGTTTCAGAGTGATACACCAATAAAGGCTTCACTTTGCAGTCACCACTAGCATTGGCACACATCAACAGAGTAAGCCTGTCTTTCATAGGCTTATGTCCTGGGAGTGCCTTTTCCTCCTGAGTAATGTACGTCCTGCTTGGCATTTTCTTCCAAAACAGGCCTGTTTCGTCACAATTAAACACTTGTTCAGGTTTCAGTCCTTCACTGTCTATGTACTCCTTGAAGTCCTGCACATATTTTTCAGCCGATTTGTGGTCCGAACTGGCAGCCTCACCATGCCTTATGACACTATGAATGCCACTACGCTTCTTAAATCTCTCAGACCAACCTTTGCTGGCCTTAAATTCACTCGCATCACTAGTTGCTGGCATTTTTGTAATTAAATCGTCATGCAACTTCCTAGCCTTTTCACATATGATAGCTTGAGAGATGCTGTCTCCTGCTATTTGTTTCTCGTTTATCCACACCAATAACAGTCTCTCAACATCTTCTATCACTTGCGATCTCAGTTTCGAAAACATAGTTGCACCTTTGGCAAGAACAGCTTCCTTGATTGCCGTTTTCTTGCCCACAATAGTAGCGATGGTTGATTTGGGTTTATTATACAACCTGACCAGCTCAGAGACACGCACTCCACTTTCATACTTAGCAATGATCTTTCTTCATCTCCATAGTAATTCTCACCCTTTTTGCTGTAGGGTTGGCACTAGAAGCTTTCTTGGGGCCCATGGTCACTTATTTTGCAGGTGCAATCACTACAAAGGCTGTGATAATATGAAATGTTCCAGTTGTTGTATGTTTGGAAGCGACCGCGGTGGCTGGCTGGCTTGTAAACACTGGCACCCAAGGGACAAGTGAGGCACGCTCAGGCCAAAGTGGACGCGTATGGTACGGAACGAATAGCGCTGGTCGGGTTTTTAAGCGCTAGTTGAAGCAAAATTTTTGCGTTAAAATGTATCGCTAGTCAGATTTATCGTTAATCGATGCCATCGCTGGTCGCGGGTCCACTGTATTAGGATTAGTCTGCCCGAAATGCCCTATCATGATAGCGGCTTTCTCTGTGTTTAACAAATCAAAAATGTAATTACACATTGTAACCTTTGCAAAGAAATAATTTTTTTTGTCTTTGTCTCACTCTCCATGTTGCATCTTTCTCATACTCCAGGTATACTCCTCCAAGTGCATTTTTTTTTTTTCAACAAGTCGGTCGTCTCCCACCGAGGCAGGGTGACCCAAAAAGAAAGAAAATCCCCAAAAAGAAAATACTTTCATCATCATTCAACACTTTCACCTCACTCACACATAATCACTGTTTTTGCAGAGGTGCTCAGAATACAACAGTTTAGAAGCATATACGTATAAAGATACACATATACATGTTAATAATCTCAGGCTTACATATGTTCTGATTCTTTGTTTAGAAATAATACTAATTTTCATTTGCCAAAAGTTTTGTAATTAATATTATGTAAGTAAAGTGATTATGTGTGAACGATGGTGAAAGTGTTTCTTTTTTGGGTCACCCTGCCTTGGTGGGAAATGGCTGACGTGTTAAAAAAAAAAATACATTGGCACAGGATGACCTATGAGGGTCATGCTGTGCCTGAGAAATGGGAGTAGGGGGGGTAATTAGAACTCGGAATACTCTGCAGAGGTTGGTTAATGGGGGTTATTAGCCTATTGATTGCATGAGGGGTCATTAAGGCTGCACACAACCTGTTCATTACCAGTCAAGAATAATCTCTTAAGCAGGGATTAAAGTATACTGTCAGCATATATACACTGAGAGATATGCACCTCTCAGTATATATGTATGTGCTTTTCATAACCAGGGATTTTTATATGTAATGCTGTAAGTCATTCAGTTTTGTATAATGTACCGTGTGAGAATAAATTATTATTTTTATTACATATTATTATTATTTTTATACCTACCATCCGACTTACGACCGAGTTTGGTTCCAAGAACCGGTCGTAAGTCGAAATGGTCGTAAGTCGAACTTTACTACTGAATATCAACAAAACATTTTTGTAATGACTTTATTTTATTGTTTTATTTTGGTATTTCATGTTTTACTTTACTTTTTATGTTGTTAGTACTGTATTTTATACTGTAAGGTTTAGGATAAACACTGTGTACAACACAAATAGTTGTTTATTTCCCAGAAATTTGGCATAAAAAACACGGTCGTAAGTCGAGTGGTCGTAAGTCGAGCAGGTCGTAAGTCGGATGGTAGGTGTATTATTATTTTTTTCAACAAGTCAGCCGTCTCCCACCGAGGCAGGGTGACCCAAAAAGAAAGAAAATCCCCAAAAAGAAAATACTTTCAACATCATTAAACACTTTCACCTCACTCACACATAATCACTGTTTTTGCAGAGGTGCTCAGAATACAACAGTCTAGAAGTATATACGTATAAAAAATACACAGTATATCCCTCCAAACTGCCAATATCCCAAACCCCTCCTTTAGAGTGCAGGCATTGTACTTCCCATTTCTAGGACTCAAGTCCGGTTATATAAAATAACCAAGTGAGTGTAAAACGAAAGCTTGTAATTGTTTTACATGATGGTAGGATTGCTGGTGTCTTTTGTCTGTCTCATAAATATGCAAGGTTACAGGTACGTCTTGCTACTTCTACTTACACTTACGTCACACTACACATACATGTACACGTTTATTTATACACACTCATCTGAGTTTTCTTTGATTTTATCTTAGTTCTTGTTCTTAGTACTTTTCCTTTTATATCCATGGGGAAGTGGAATAAGAATCTTTCCTCCATAAGCCATGCATGTTGTAAAAGTCAACTAAAATGCCGGGAACAATGGGCTAGTAACCCCTATTCCTGTAATAATTACTAAAAAGAATAAGAATTATTATTATTATTACATATTATTATTATTATATATTATTATTATTATTTTATATTATTATGTTTTATATATTGTACTTACGTGATACATATATTTGCTATCATTAAAATTATACTGTATGTAAAAATTTATATATTCTTGATTTAATTTGTATATTTACTTCTATGGATTATTAAAACTTAGCCAATTTTCTGTTGTAGGGGATCCTATGAGCAACGCACTTCTGCAACACATGAACGCTATTGTTGCAAAACTTCGGGAATATGGCAGCCAGTCCTCATTGCATCGTGTCAATTGCTTTGATTGGCCATATCTCTGTAACTCATTGGGAATTGTGACTTATCCTGTTCTTCGACTCCACCCTAAAGGAAGACCTAATATGACGTACGATGGACCTATCCATGGGGATTCCATTCTGAAGACCATACTACTGCAAGTATTAATGCTTTTCTTAAATGCTTGTGTTTCACATGGCTGGCTGGTCTTCCTTGGATCAAACCTGGTTACTTCTCATGCCTCAGGCACTACATAACCCATATGAGCTCAGCAATTCCCCATAAAGACTTCCTTAATAAGAATACATAATTAGGGACTTAATTGGTATCAAGTAATGCTTTCCCTATCTAGCCAATATTATATAATTATTATGATCATAATTAAGTGCTAAACTCACAAAGGTCATAAAGCATTTCAGGGTAGGGCATGCTATAGGGATAATATGCGTGATCAGAGACTAGTAAGGGTGAAAAGTATGACGGTGGTAGAGTTAGTAAGGGCGGTGAGTGCTAGAGGAAGTATAATCAAAGTTTGTATAATAAATCTGTTGCTGTCATCAGTAGCCAGTAGTTCCTCTACCCTCCTAGTAAATTTTTGTTAGCAATTATTTCTACTAGGTATATATTGTTATAGGTAGTAGGTTGGTAGACAGCAACCGCCCAGGGAGGTACTACCGTCCTGCCAAGTGAGTGTAAAACGAAAGCCTGTAATTGTTTTACATGATGGTAGGATTGCTGGTGTCTTTTGTCTGTCTCATAAGCATGCAAGATTTCAGGTATGTCTTGCTACTTCTACTTACACTTACGTCACACTACACATACATGTACAAGCATATATATACACACCCCTCTGGGTTTTCTTCTATTTTCTTTCTGGTTCTTGTTCTTGTTTATTTCCTCTTATCTCCATGGGGAAGTGGAACAGAATTCTTCCTCCGTAAGCCATGTGTGTTGTAAGAGGCAACTAAAATGCCGGGAGCAAGGGGCTAGTAATCCCTTCTCCTGTATATATTACTAAATGTAAAAGGAGAAACTTTCGTTTTTTCCTTTTGGGCCACCCCGCCTCGGTGGGATACGGCCGGTGTGTTGAAAGAAAGAATATACTGTACCACACAATGATGAGGAGGTCATTTGGTTCTGTGAATATGACACAGTCTGTAGATTATGGTATGTTAGTGAGATGTTTCATTCAAAAGGGACTTTATTAACCCATATGTGTTCTCAACAAAAAACATAAACTGCATATTGTCTTAATCACACACTTTTCAATGTATTCTACCATTGATGCACTGCAGTACTTCAATCTGAATTACAAATTGGAAAGAGAGCTAGGGAATGAGTAATGATGAATGTTTTTCTTCTTTGGTTTATCTTTTCGTGGCAGGGGACAACTTGCATTTTATTTTTTTTGTCTGCTGCTGAGCAAATGTGAGAGCCTCTTCTCTGATGCCATCTGTGACCTGTGTTTTGTCTCTGTCATCCACTATTGTGTAAAACTGGCTTTTGTTAGCTAATTCATAATTATTTTTGAAGTACATGTACTTAAGAATTTGGATAGCTATCCTGCTAGATACTCAGATATTTAGAAATTTACAATTATTCAGTAGTACTTGCTTTATGAATATATCTGGAGTTCTATGAGAAAATTTTAGCACAGCGTAGTTCCTTGGAGTTGCTAAAATTCTCCCCTGAAAATATAGATTATCTTGAGCTGTAGCTGTAACAAAATTACTGTAATTTTACAATATTTAGGAGTAATTAAGGGTCATTATATTATACATGTATTGTGTGATGCAGGACTGAAAGAGCCACACCTACCGAGTTGATCAACAATGGGGACTTGGAACAGTTGATGACTCTCAGTGAGGACCTTCACCCAGCCTGCAAAGTTGTCTCTTCTGCTACCGTAGGAATATTCCCTTCAGCTAAAGGTTGGAAATGTAACAAATTTTATTGATTAAAAAGGCACAATACTGTGACTGGAACAATTCACAAATAACCCGCACATGGGAGAATGAAACTCGTGACGATGTTTTGGTCCAAATTGGACCATTAACAGTTAATGGCTCACTAGTTTATAGTCGAAATTGGACTGAAATGTCATCATGATTTTCATTCTCCCATGAGCGGGTTATTCGTATAAATTTTATTGCTCCTAAAATGGATTTTAGCATAAATCTGTTCAGTAATATGGTAGCTTATTATTATTGCTTCCAAAAAATGTATAATACTTCACATTGGAAGAACATTTGTAAGAAATTCCATAAAAGCATGTGTTAGACATGACTCTCAAAATTGTAATGACACGATTGCAAACAAGCCATACCACGGGCGGGGATTAGGGGCTAGTGCGTCGGTCTGGAGTTTTATGACTCTGATCACGGGTTCTATCCCCACTCGTGGTATGGTTTTTTTTTTCATGTGTTAGACATTTTGAAAAAAATAACTACATACATTTACCTTTGTCTTTATTACAGGAACATACTAAATATGTTAGTGTTGTGTAATGAAATAGTGGTGACTGTTGTAATTGAAGAATGTTCTTTGTACTGGTATTAATGGAAATCTGGAGGACGTGGTTTTGTGGGTGCTACTGAAGGAAGTGCTTTTGTGGGTGCTACTGCAGGAAGTGCTTTTGTGGGTGCTACTGCAGGAAGTGCTTTTGTGGGTGCTACTGCAGGAAGTGCTTTTGTGGGTGCTACTGCAGGAAAGTGCTTTTGTGGGTGCTACTGCAGGAAGTGCTTTTGTGGGTGCTACTGCAGGAAAGTGCTTTTGTGGGTGCTACTGCAGGAAGTGCTTTTGTGGGTGCTATTGCAGGAAGTGCTTTTGTGGGTGCTACTGCAGGAAGTGCTTTTGTGGGTGCTATTGCAGGAAGTGCTTTTGTGGGTGCTACTGCAGGAAGTGCTTTTGTGGGTGCTACTGCAGGAAGTTCTTTTGTGGGTGCTACTGCAGGAAGTGCTTTTTGTGGATGCTACTGCAGGAAAGTGCTTTTGTGGGTGCTTCTGCAGGAAGTGCTTTTGTGTGTGCTACTGCAGGAAGTGCTTTTGTGGGTGCTACTGCAGGAAGTGCTTTTGTGTGTGCTACTGCAGGAAGTGCTTTTGTGGGTGCTACTGCAGGAAAGTTCTTTTGTGGGTGCTACTGCAGGAAGTGATTTTGTGGGTGCTACTGCAGGAAGTGCTTTTGTGGGTGCTACTGCAGGAAAGTTCTTTTGTGGGTGCTACTGCAGGAAGTGCTTTTGTTAATAGTAATAGAAGTACTGGTTGTACTCAAGGTACTGGAGGAAGCACTTTTGTTGGTGTACTTCTAAAATAATTTTTCCTATAAAGATGCTTTTATTGGTTCACGTTGAAATACTGGAGATAATGCTTTTGGAAATATTGCTTGTGTTTGTATTAGTGGAGCACTGATTGTCTTGGTGCTACTGGAGTGACTACCAGGGCTGTGGAGTCAGCACATGAAACCTCCAACTCCATTATTTATGGCACCTTCGATTCCAACTCCTTTAATTACATTTTATCGACTCCAGTAACCCAAGAATTGCTTCTGACTCCGACTCCACGACTTTGACTCCATGACTCCAACTCCACAGCCCTGGGGACTACCTATGTGACTGTTGCTGGAGGCACTGCTTAAATGTCAGATAATCACGGTTTAAGGTTCGATTATCAGTCACCAATTTAACTGTTGTAGCAACAGTGAAATGCTGTCTGTTATTAAGAGGATGGGCTGTTATATTGGTGTTGATCTGAAGATTATATGTGTTAGTACAAGGATATCTTTTAATGATGATAGTAGATTTTTCTTATAAAGAATGCCAGTATTGGCTGAATATTGGGCATTGGTATAGGCCAAAATTTTGGTAGCATCCCTTCCGTATTGACTATTTAAATGGCTTGTTTCTGCCAGGTGATAGTAGGTTGTAGGTGGTCTGCTGTTGTGGATCCTCAGACACATTTTCAAGGATCATAAAGTACCTTGATCACCTCTGCTATACAATACAATATGACTTCATTATTTTTCTGCAGTATACAAGGTGTATTTTGCATGTAATAAAATATTGTTAAGCACAAAGAAGGCCACTAGCATGCAATGCATTTTGGGCAGACTAATCCTATGGCTGTTTAATCTAACCTGTCTTATTTTTCCTTATAGACGCAGTAGCCTTTAACGAAGCTTGTCGTGTTCTGGGAGGCAACCATCTCCTGGGTCGACACATTTCTCCTCGTGCTGTTGATGCCTTGTTAGTACCTCCTTGTCCCTGTGTGTTACTTCACTTTTTCTTTTTTAGCACTTTCAGCAAAATAAATTAAATATTTTATGTACGTGTATGTTTTATACATACAAGTTTTGAAAACTGGTACAGAGATAGTGGTCGAGTTTCTTCCTTTCACTGTACAGTGAATGATAATTCTCCACAGTACAGTACCTTCCAGCTTCAAATTCAAATTTCTTTTTATGCAGTACACATGTAATGTAGTTTACATGTAGTAAAACTTTGTTAGGTATGAAAGAAACCGTTAGTATTTTGGGCAAACTAATCCTAATGCTTAAAGACTACTTAAGAATTAGACATAGCCTATTAACCCGTAAACGGTCCAAGCAGATCTACGTTCACATGTGTAGTGCTACAAAAGTAGATCTACTTTTTTTTTGCATATTTTCAAATGTAACAAAAAAAAAAGTAGATCAAAGTTTTTTTACACATTTTCAAATGTAAAAAAACAAAAAGAAGATCTACATTTTTTTACATACTTTCAAATGTTGAAAAAACGTATATATACGTTTGGACCGTTTACGGGTTAAGTAGGATTTCTTACACATTTGACTCCAATATATGCACAATAATAAAGGTAGCTAATGAGCAAATGGTACAGTCTCGTACATGATGTCATAGGTAATAAAACTGGTGAAATCTGATTCATTTTCGTTTTGTATTTTAAAAGCTGTAGTGATCTGGCCTATAAAAATGTTCATTTTTGCAAAATAACCTTTTTGTCCCTCTCTCCGAGCCCACAAGAATTTTACCTCAAACTTTTTTTTATTCAGTTAACTAATATTACACATACACTTTTGTGATCTTGTGAAATTTTTAGTTTTGTTTTATATACAGTCATACCCCACTTTGTCATTTCTGCCTACGTCAAGTTTGCCTTTGTCACTTTTCTAGAGTAAATTTCAATTCAGTGGACGTCATTACATCCGGCTTTACATCACTCAGCAATGTCACCTACGTCATAATTTTTTAATTATGTTCATTATTCTTTAAAAAATATGACTAAAATGTGGTTTTAGTATTCTTTTAAGGTTTAGCAATAGTTATATTCTTTTGCGAGTTATTGACGCAGTTTTACAATGTTTGTTGCCATTTTAAGGCATTTTTAAGGCATTATGTCAGGTTTAGGTCATAAACCAAGTTACATCACGGCTCTTGGAACCAAGTACGTAATGATGTAGGGCGTGTATGACTATGTTGACCAATATTCTACATGCAGATCTGCACTTAATCTTTCAATATTTTTTTCATGTGTTTTGCTTTGAAGATGTAAGACAGATGAAGGATGTGTGGTGGTAACCAAGCCTGGCGACTGTTTTCAATCCAGAAAAATGCTTGATAAAGAGCTTGACAACTCTGGTGCCATTATAAACTTTGTCTCTCATGCCTCACTCCCAGTGCTGGTTAGTGCTAACTTCAACTTATTGCCATTTCCATACATGCACCCTCCAGTACCACTGTTTTTGTACATTACGGAACATTAATTAATAAATATTTTTATAAACACACTGGCTGTCTCCCACCAAGGCAGCATGACCTGAAAAAGAAGAAACACTTTTATAGTTTCTTCTTTTTCTATTTAGCATTTTATACAGGAGAAGGGGTTACCTGCCCCTTGCTCCTGGTATTTTAGTCACCTCTTACGACACACATGGCTCACAGAGGAAGGATTCTTATCCATTTCTTCATGGAGTATCAATAAATATTACTTCAAATATCTGAAAAATAGCCATACGTGTGGTAAGAGGCAACTAAAATCTGGGAGCAAAGGGCTAGTAACCCCCTTCTTCTGTATATATTACTAAATTTGAAAAGAGAAACTTTCATTTTTCTTTTTGGGTCACCCTGCCTTGGTGGGATACAGCCGGATTGTTGAAAGAAGAAAGAAGATTTGAAAAATAGTCTCAATCAATATTTATGGCATAATTCTCTGTTCATATTGGATATTTCTTGAGATTCAGTTTATTTGCCAGAAGTACAGTACTGTATTTTCTAACAAACCATGGAACAGGTGGGGTTTGAACCAATGGCAGGTGAATCAAAAATCTCCAGGCCAGTGCTTTAAAAAAATATTTTTCTTGAAGCTAAGTTGTTAACTTAAAAAAATATACAAGGCAAATGATAAAATATTAGTGAATATTCACTGCTAAAATGTATTTTGACTTGATTATAAGTTCTGATTTATTATTTTAAAGCCCAGTTCCAATACAAAATTTGAAATAAGGGCAATAGGCTCCACTGGATCCCGAACGATATTCAGCTTTACACTTAGGAGTTAAAATATATTTTCACTTGTTTAGGAATTCTGATTTATTATTTTAAAGCCCATATCCAATACAAAATATGAAATAAAGAAGAATTCACATTTTTTCGATAGGCTCCGCTGGATCCTGAGCGATATTCAGCTTTACAAGTAGGAGTCAGTGAGGACGATGAACACTCACCTGTGTCCGACCAACACCTCGTCATACTGTTCTTACCATCCAATTCCACGGTGTCAGAATCAAGAGGGAAGGCATTGGATGCAAGAAGATACTCTTCTCAAGGCCAGCAAAGCAAAGGACAACATTGTACTCTAGATATAAATGCTGATCACTTGAGTAACTATGATAGCATGTGGAGTACACTGGGACATTTAGCAGCAGAATTATCAGAACCGGGATTTATATTTTCTTGGTTATTCTGGTAAGCATTAGTATTACAAAGATTTTTCTTTTAGTGTAGTAGTAGCCATTTAGTGTAGTAGTGACCATTTAGTGTAGTAGTAACCATTTAGTGTAGTAATAACCATTTAGTGTAGTAGTAACCATTTAGTGTAGTAATAACCATTTAGTGTAGTAGTAACCATTTAGTGCAGTAGTAACCATTTAGTGTAGTAGTAACCATTTAGTGTAGTAGTAACCATTTAGTATAGTAATAGTCATTTAGTGTAGTAGTAACCATTTAGTGTAGTAGTGACCATTTAGTGTAGTAGTAACCATTTAGTGTAGTAGTAACCATTTAGTGTAGTAGTAACCATTTAGTGTAGTAGTAACCATTTAGTATAGTAATAGTCATTTAGTGTAGTAGTAACCATTTAGTGTAGTAGTAACCATTTAGTGTAGTAGTAACCATTTAGTGTAGTAATAACCATTTAGTGTAGTAGTAACCATTTAGTGTAGTAGTAACCATTTAGTGTAGTAGTAACCATTTAGTATAGTAATAGTAATTTAGTGTAGTAGTAACCATTTAGTGTAGTAGTAACCATTTAGTGTAGTAATAACCATTTAGTGTAGTAGTAACCATTTAGTGTAGTAGTAACCATTTAGTGTAGTAGTAACCATTTAGTGTAGTAATAACCATTTAGTGTAGTAGTAACCATTTAGTGTAGTAGTAACCATTTAGTGTAGTAGTGACCATTTAGTATAGTAATAGTCATTTAGTGTAGTACTAGCCATTTATTATATCAGAGTAATATCTTGAAACAAACTAGGAAGGTAAGCCACAGTGCAGAACACGCCTTTTATTAGATGGTTTTACCCTAAATAGTGTTTCATCAAAGACTTGATAAATCCTCTTTTAGAGCAAAATGCCATCTAATAAAAGGCTACCTTAGCTTTCTCTGTTTTACTTTGCTAACTTATTCTGTTCACTTTGGTTAGTAGCTGACAAACTTGGAAGGTAAAACACAGATCATAACAATCTTTTTATTAGTTTTTTCCTTGAATGTTTCATCAAAGACTTCGTAAAGCTTTTTTTTTAGAGCAAAACATCATCTAATAAAATGCTCTGTGTGTTTTATATTGCTGATTTACTCTGTTCACTTTGTGTGGTTTAGGTGTTTTAAATTCTTACTGTGGTTCTTTTTCATAATTTACAATATGAGTGTTGTTTCTCTTGGTCTAGTGACGACCCTCTGGCAGACAGCTTACTGCCAGTCTATGGGTTGTCTCCTGTAGTAAGATCTCTGGTGGCTGTGAGTCAGAGGATGGGCACAGTGTACACTTTTATGGACACAGACACCTCAAAGGCCACTATCAGAGACTGGCTTAAAAGGCTTCGGGCTGGACACCTCCAGCCTTCCAGTAAGTTGCTATATTTCGTGTACTGGAAATTCTATGCCTGAAATTTTGGCAATGTTTTTGTATACTGTGTGTATGCCTTTAAATGATAATACAGGAGGGTCCTGGTTGTATATACAATTATTATTAGCACACTGGCCGATTCTCACCAAGGTAGGGTGGCCCAAAAAAGAAAAACTTTCACCATCATTCACTCCATCACTGTCTTGCCAGAAGGGTGCTTTACACTACAGTTCTTAAACTGCAACATTAACACCCCTCCTTCAGAGTGCAGGCACTGTACTTCCCATCTCCAGGACTCAAGTCCGGCCTGCCGGTTTCCCTGAATCCCTTCATAAATGTTACTTTGCTCACACTCCAACAGCACGTTAACTATTAAAAACCATTTGTCTCCATTCACTCCTATCAAACACGCTCACGCATGCCCGCTGGAAGTCCAAGCCCCTCGCACACAAAACCTCCTTTACCCCCTCCCTCCAACCTTTCCTAGGCTGACCCCTACTCCGCCTTCCTTCCACTACAGACTGATACACTCTTGAAGTCATTCTGCTTCGCTCCATTCTCTCTACATGTCTGAACCACCTCAACAACCCTTCCTCAGCCCTCTGGACAACAGTTTTGGCAATCCCGCACCTCCTCCTAACTTCCAAACTACGAATTCTCTGCATTATATTCACACCACATATTGCCCTCAGACATGACATCTCCACTGCCTCCAGCCTTCTCCTTGCTGCAACATTCATCACCCATGCTTCACACCCATATAAGAGCGTTGGTAAAGCTATACTCTCATACATTCCTCTCTTTGCCTCCAAGGACAAAATTCTTTGTCTCCACAGACTCATAAGTGCACTGCTCACCCTTTTCCCCCTCATCAATTCTATGATTCACCTCATCCCAATGGAAATAAGTCACTCTGTCTGACTTTTTTGGGTTATCCTAGGTTCTCTACACATATGCTGCTATGTATGATAATTCTATGTAACTGTATTTGTGTATACCTGAATAAACTTACTTACTTAATCTTTCATAGACCCATCCGCTGACACGTCCACTCCCAAATATCTGAATACATTCACCTCCTCCATACTCTCTCCCTCCAATCTGATATCCAATCTTTCATCACCTAATCTTTTTGTTATCCTCATAACCTTACTCTTTCCTGTATTCACTTTTAATTTTTTTCTTTTACATACCCTACCAAATTCATCCACCAACCTCTGCAACTTCTCTTCAGAATCTCCCAAGAGCACAGTGTCATCAGCAAAGAGCAACTGTGACAACTCCCACTTTATGTGTGATTCTTTTTCTTTTAACTCCACGCCTCTTGCCAAGACCCTCGCATTTACTTCTCTTACAACCCCATCTATAAATATATTAAACAACCACGATGATATCACACATCCTTGTCTGTACAAAAGATGAGGTAATCAGTCCCTCAGCCTCCAAGACTGAGGGACTGATTACCACATCTTTTGTATATAGTTCTATCGTCTTCAAATTATGTCCTAGAATTTGTATTGATAAAGCCACCGAATGGCAAAACATGTATATTAAAGATCCCCAGATGTTGCACTTGTGTCTAATTTTCAATATATTTATTGTAGGAAGTCTGAATAAATGAAGACTGGGTATAATTGAAGACCTCCTGTGCTGCATTTTTCTTTATTCAGAATATTTACAAAATTGCTGGCATATCTTAATTACTGGAGCATATTGACCACCATACTTACTATATAAACTGAAGAGCTAATTGTGAGTGGCATGGGAAATATTTTTTATTTTATGTACACCTCAGTTGAACTGCCAAAAAAAGAGTGGAAGCCTCGTGTACCAGGGTTTGACTACCTCAAGTTTATGATTGAAGACCAAGATCGTGACTCCGAAGACCACCTCATACTTGAGATGGAAGCTGACCTTACTGCTCACCATCAAGGTAAGTTGACCTTACTGCTCACCATCAAGGTAAGATAACCTTACATCTCATCATCAAGGTAAGTTGACCTTGCTGCTCATCATCAAGTTAAGCTGACCTTACTGCTCACCATCAAGGTAAGATGACCTTACTACTCACCATCAAGGTAATACAAATTTTGAGATGCCTAGCACTGGAGTATGACCTTGTTTTAAAGTTTATCAGCAGAACTGACAAGGTTCTACACAGAGTGAAACATCCCAATTAAAGCTTCTTCCACAACCTGTCTCTTTTCTTTACTGTTGTTGTCGGTGCTCCATTTGGATCCAGCTAGTTCAGCAGAGCTTGGTAATTGATGCTAACTATATTGGTTTAAAAAGACACATGAACAAACACTAGGAGATATTTAATGCAGTCCTGGGACCTTGATCACTTCTGGTCCCAAGACTGAATTATTTTGTAATTAGTGTTTGCATTGTGTCAGCAGACTATAGATGACAGTAAAAGTCTTGTCACTGAAAGATTGTAAGAATATAAGAATGAAGGAACACTTTAGCAGGCCTACTGGCCCATATTAGACAGCATGTCCATTAAAAGCCACTTGTCTCCATTTACTAATATATAATGTGTTCACACAAGCTTGATGGATCCTGAAGCCCCTGATACTCAGTGCCCCATCCCTCTACCTATTTCTGGGACAACTCCTATTTCTTTTACTTTCTACCCCAGATTTATACACCCACTTCATCTTATCCCTCTCCAGCCTTTCTATATGTCCAAACCACCTGAACAACCCTTCCTTATCTCTGAATCATACCCTTGGTGACCCCACATCACCTTTCAGTTTTTACGCTCCAGGTTCTCTGTATGGTATTCACATCACAAAGTTATCTCAGATATAACATCTTCACTGCCTGTAGCCTTCTTGCTCCTGCAGCATTTATAACCCATCCCCTGAATCCATGCACAAGTGTTGGTACTGTCTAAACAGCAAATATCCCAGACCTCTTCTTTAGAGTGCAGGCACTGTACTTCCCACCTCCAGGACTCAAGTCCGGCTAACTGGTTTCCCTGAATCCCTTCACAAAATAATATATTTCTAGCATATACAGTGGACCCTCAACCAGCGATATTAATCCGTTCCTGAGAGCTCATTGTTAATCGAAATAGTCGTTAGTCAAGTTAATTTTCCCCATAAGAAATAATGGAAATCAAATTAATCCATGCAAGACACCCCAAAGTATTGAAAAAAAAAAAATTTACCACATGAAATATTAATTTTAATACACACAAACTAAAGAAGACATGCACAGTTACATGACACTTACCTTTATTGAAGATCTGGTGATGATTGATGGGATGGGAGGAGGGGAGACCGTTGATCTTCTTAGTGTTTAGAAGGGGTATCCCCTTCCATTAGCACTTGAGGTAGCAAGTCTTTTTCTGGGGTTACTTCCCTTGCTCTTTTAATGCCACTAGGACCAGCTTCAGAGTTACTGGACTTCTGTCGCACAACATATCTGGCCATAGATACCTGTACCTCTCGTTCCTTTATGACTTTCCTAAAGTGGTTCACAACATTGTCAGTGTACAGGTTGCCAACACGGCTTGCAGTAGCATGGTCAGGGTGATTTTCATCAAAAAAGGTTTGCACACATTTCCTTAATCTTAGAAGTAGGCAACTTCTTCAATTTCACTATCCCTTCCTCCGAAGCAGTTTCCTCAGGTCTGCCCTCTTGCTGTTCAAGATGATCTAGCAGCTCATCAATGGTTAGTTCTTCATTGTCCTCCTCCACCAGCTCTTCCACATCCTCCCCACTAACCTCCAACCCCAAGGACTTCCCCAATGCCACAATGGATTCCTCAACTGGCATAGGATTCTCAGGGTTAGCCTCAAACCCTTCAAAATCCCTTTTGTCTACACATTCTGGCCACAGTTTTTTCCAAGCAGAGTTCAAGGTCCTCTTAGTCACTTCCTCCCAAGCCTTACCTATAATGTTTACACAATTGAGGATGGTAAAATGATCTTTCCAAAACTCTCTTAGAGTCAGTTGAGTTTCTGAGGTCACTACAAAGCACCTTTCAAACATAGCTTTTGTGTACAGTTTCTTGAAGTTGGAAATGACCTGCTGGTCCATGGGCTGCAGGAGAGGAGAGGTATTAGGAGGCAAAAACTTCACATTAATGAAGCTCATGTCCCTAGAAAGTCGCTCTGCCAAGTCTGAAGGATGACCAGGAGCATTGTCTAATACCAGGAGGCATTTACGGTCTAATTTCTTTTCAATTAGGTAATTTTTCACATTGGGGGCAAATGCATGGTGTAACCAGTCATAGAAAAAGTCCCTAGTGACCCATGCCTTACTGTTTGCCCTCCACAGCACACACAAATTAGCCTTGACGACATTGTTTTTCCTGAACACTCTGGGAGTTTCAGAGTGATACACCAATAAAGGCTTCACTTTGCAATCACCACTAGCATTGGCACACATCAACAGAGTAAGCCTGTCTTTCATAGGCTTATGTCCTGGGAGTGCCTTTTCCTCCTGAGTAATGTACATCTTGCTTGGCATTTTCTTCCAAAACAGACCTGTTTCGTCACAATTAAACACTTGTTCAGGTTTCAGTCCTTCACTGTCTTTGTACTCCTTGAATTCCTGCACATAATTTTCAGCCGCTTTGTGGTCCGAACTGGCAGCCTCACCATGCCTTATCACACTATGAATGCCACTACGCTTCTTAAATCTCTCAAACCAACCTTTGCTGGCCTTAAATTCACTCACATCACTAGTTGCTGGCATTTTTTTAATTAAATCGTCATGCAACTTCCTAGCCTTTTCACATATGATCGCTTGAGAGATGCTATCTCCTGCTATCTGTTTCTCGCTTATCCACACCAATAAGAGTCTCTCAACATCTACCGCTTGCGATCTCAGTTTCGAAAACATAGTTGCACCTTTAGCAAGAACAGCTTCCTTGATTGCCGTTTTCTTGCCCACAATAGTAGGGATGGTTGATTGGGGTTTATTATACAACCTGTCCAGCTCAGAGACACGCACTCCACTTTCATACTTAGCAATGATCTCACCCTTTTTGCTGTAGGGTTGGCACTAGAAGCTTTCTTGGGGCCCATGGTGACTTATTTTGCAGGTGCTATCACTACAAAGGCTGTGATAATATGAAATGTTCCAGTTGTATGTTTGGAAGCGACCGTGGTGGCTGGCTTGTAAACACTGGCACCCACGGGACAAGTGAGGCGCGCTCAGGCCAAAGTGGACGCGTCTCGTACAGAACGAATAGCACTGGTCGGGCTTTTAAGCGCTAGTCGAGGCAAAATTTTTGCGTTAAAATGTATCGCTAGTCAGATTTATCGTTAATCGATGCCATTGCTGGTTGAGGGTCCACTGTATATGATAATATTCACATTAATGATATCCTTATGTATAATTTACAGGTGAGAGCAGTAACAACAAGAAATAGCTTCACGAGGACCTCTGAATTCCATATGAGTTTGTTCTCACATCCTTGATGACCTCCTGTCAACATAGAACTCTGCAGTCTTCCAGAACTACCATCACCACCAAGAAAGCCTCCATAATCTGCTGCAGCAGCAAAGCTCCGTCAGAAATAGATATCACTGATCTGCATTTATTCTGAAAACTCCATGAGTGACCTCTGTAGCAGAAGTTTCATAAATAAAAAGTATAAACTGTAATTTATTTATGAAGGTACATAAATGTGATATATTTTCTCTAATGTTTACAATGTGTTTGCACTCAATTTGAAAGTGTCATAACTATCCACAACATTTTGTATAGAACTACAATACAACTCATGCCTATAAATATATTAGTTAGGATTGTATCTGTTAGGAGGTTGATAATTCTTTATGGGTATTTACAAAATAAATTATCTATAATAAAGACCTTTATTAATACATTATAGTACTGTATAAGTGTAAGAATCTTTGGGAAACAGGAGAAGGATAACCTAGATTTTCTTAGAGCTTGCCCTCTGTTGGGCACTGCCATGCTTGCCCAAACTATCATACAAGATTAAGCATACCTGGAGTATACCTGGAAGGGGTTTTGGAGGTCAACGCCCCCATGGTCCAGTCCATAAACAGGCCTCGTGGTGAATCAGGGCCTGATCAACCAGGGCTGTTATTGCTGGCTGCATGTAAACTGACATACAAACCACAGCCTGGCTGGTCAGGTACTGACTTTAGGTGCCTGTCCAGCTCCTGCTTGAAGACAGCCAGGGGTCTATTCGTAATCCCCCTTGTGTATGTTACCTACTGGGGGAAATCAGTAACCAAAGAGAATTTTTTTTATTTAATACGAGTAAAAGAAGCAAAACAGAGTACAATAAGGAAGGATTACATTAAGTGCCCCAGCTAGCTGATCTGATGCAAAGACAGGAAGAATAAGTACAGTTCCCTGGATTAAGAGCCTTCTCACTTCCATTAAAGCTCCCAACTCGAACAATTATGTAAGTGTATTTTTGTAAGTGCTTTTGTAAGTGTATTTTTGGGGATCTGAAACAGATTAATCTAATTTACATTATTCCGTATGTGAACAAATTCATTTGGTATAGCACTTGAACGGCCTTCTGGAACGAATTAATTTCGTATCCTGAGGTACCACTGTACTACGATTTAGCTGGCCAAGTGGTTAACGCACTGGCCTGCAAATTTTAGGATTTGCTTGCCATAGGTTCAGGCTTCACCCGTTCCCTGATTTGATCTGACTACAGCATTGCCCACAGGATAACTGTGATGTGTGATGAAACTTACAATTAGGGGTGGGCTCTGCTTATACAACATGTTAGGTTCCAGATAAATAACAAAAAAAGGCACAATACCTTGACTGGAACGATACAGTGTGACTTTGTCAATGGTCCAAGTCGGACCGAAACGTCGTCGTAAGCTTCTCTCTTTTATGTGTGGGTTATTTGTGTATAGGTTCCAGATTACTGTAGGGCCCTGCATATAGAGCAGGTTAGGTTCTGGGCTACTGTAGGGCCCTGCTTATACAGCAGGTTAGGTTCCAGGCTACTGTAGGGCCCACCTTATACAGCAGGTTAGGTTCCAGGCTACTGTAGGGCCCTACTTATATAGCAGGTTAGGTTCCAGACTACTGTAGGACCATGCTTATACAGCAGGTTAGGTTCTGTGCTACTGAAGGGCCCCGCTTACACAGCAGGTTAAGTTCTGGCTACTGTAGGGCCCAACTTATACAGAAGGTTAGGTTCCGAGCAATTTGGGGCCCCGCTTATACAGCAGGTTAGGTTCCAGGCTACTGTAGGGCCCTGCTTATATAGCAGGTTAGGTTCAAGGCTACTGTAGGGCCCTGCTTCTAGAGTAGGTTAGGTTCCAGGCTATATGTTACTAGGTGTGATAATTGTACTTCCGTGTACCTGTACCTAAATAACCTTCACTACAAATGATGGTACTCCTTCCTTGAGGGGCAGTTAAGTTCTCTCTAAGGAAGGGGCAGACAAGTCCATTTCCTTGGATCAAGAGTCCCTCACCAGCATCAAGGAATCTTACTTCAGAGGTTAAGAGATAAGATTTTGTTGGGATTTTTAACCCAGAGGGTTAGCCACCCAGGATAATCCAAGAAAGTCAGTGCATCATCGAGGACTGTCTGTCTTATTTACATTGTGGTCCTGTAGTCTTGTCCTCCATAATAATAATAATAATTAATCTTTATTTCTACAAGTACATGTACAAGGTATAAAGACCATAGCTGACATCAATGACATACGTACTACTACATAAAAAAAAACATACCACGGGCGGGGATAGAACCCGCGATCAGAGAGCCTCAAAACTCCAGACCGTTGCGTTGGTTTGTATGCAATCGTGTCATTACGATTTCGTGAGTCACGTACTACTACATAGAAAGCCGCTTGTTATGCAGAGCATTTCCCGCAAATTAGGTTCATTTTCCCAGGATATGACCCACACCAGTCAAATAACACCCAGGTACCTACTTACTGCGAGGTGAGCAGGGGCAACAGGTGTAAGGATACATGTTCAGTGTTTTCACCCATGCAGAGAATCGAACCCAGACACTCAGTAAATGAGGTAAGTGTACTACCAACCAAGCCATGGGACACCATTATTAGAGATTATGTTTGGATTATTAACCCATCTGGGATAGTAACCCAGAAAAAACCCAGTTAAACCACTATGCCTGGTTTATTTCCATTGGGATTCTTTGATCCTCTTCCCCAGGATGCCACCCACAACAGCTACCTAACCTACTTAGCTAGGTGACAGGGACACAAGGGTTACCTTAGATAATTTACACATATATTACTATGGGATAATTCCAAAACGAGTAACAAAAGATACAAAATAACCACAGGGAGAGTTGAATGATAGCTCTAGGCCTTTAATGTTGCAATTAACACCTCATCAAGAGCTTGCAATATTGCAAAGCTGAAAGTCCAGGTAGATTCATTCCTGTGAACAGACCTGCCTAGTCTTCCTACTCATTTCTGCAACATTGCAAGCTCCTGATGAGCTGAGTGCAACACGAAAGGCCAAGAGCTATCACTGAACTCCCGCGTTGTTATTTTACATATGCAGGGTGTTTCAAAAAGATGGACCTTGCATTACTAACATTTTCACTCATCCCGGGATCAAACCCGGGTCCTTTGGGTGTGAACTGAATTCACAATATTATTAATTGTAGCAGTAATAGCAGAATAACATTTTTAAACTATTATTATTATTATTATTATTATTATTATTATTATTATTATTATTATTATTATTATTATTATTATTATTATAATTCAGATTATTAGTAGAAAATATAATATTTTGAAAGTAAAATAAAAAGCTGTTAATATGATATTACTGAAGATATTACCTATTATTTTTAATTGCAATGCTGTATGACCCTTAAGGGTTTGGCGCTTCGTTATGATTATAATTGCAGTATTTAACAGTAGATTGAATAATATAATTATCGTTTTAATATAATTACTCTAATTGGTTTAGCGCTTCTTTTTGATTATAATAACTAATAATATAGTTAACACTAGTAGAAAAAAAGTGCTGTATGACCCTAGTGGGTTTAGCGCTTCTTTTGATTATTATCAAAACAGAAAATTGAGTAATATTTTGTTAATCTTTAAAGCATTAGGATTAATTTGCCCGAAATATTAGTGGCTTCCTTATTTTCTTTTAAATTTTCATTTCATGTTAATTACATTATTTTTTTTACCGTATAAAGGAAAAAAATGTATAAAGGAAAAAATGTACAGGAAAACCAGAAGTGGTTAATGTGTTAAGGAAGGCTTTACCATTTATTGTTTTTAATTGCGGTACTAAAATTAGAATTAATAATATAATTAAATAATTAATACTGGTAGAAAATTTAGTATATTTATAAAGGAGGGGAATGATTTTCTATTTTTTAGCTAACATACGTGTAACTTTTACCTTATTCCTAGTAATGACCCTCGTATTGTAGATAGTCTTAATGACCCTCGTGTAGTAGATAGTCTTTTTAGTATGATAATAAGATGTTATCTTCATTGTAGAATAATAAGAAAATATTATAACCTTTATATTATAATAAAAAGGTAAAAGGACACCAATGGAAATAAGTCACTCTGTCTGACTTTTTTGGGTTATCCTAGGTTCTCTACACATATGCTGCTATGTATGATAATTCTATGTAACTGTATTTGTGTATACCTGAATAAAATTACTTACTTACTTACTTACTTACTTACTTACTTACTAAAGCGTTAACTTGGTTTTCCCTGGAAAATTTTGGATTTGTTGGGACTATCACCTTACCTTTTTAATATTAACCTTTAAAACATTAAAATTTCTATTAATAATGCCAATAATAATAATGAATGATAATTGCAATAGCATTATATATGCTGCTAAAACTGTTTAAAACAATAATAATAATGTGTTAAGTGGTAGTACCTTCACCTCACATCTGATTCACTGTTGTTTTCAAATGGTGTTGTGAGGCTGTTGTTGCTTTTGTTGCTGTTATTAGGTGACACACTTACCTCAGGCACCGTGACCCCTACTGCAGCGTGCTATAGTGGTCACACTAGAGGTAGGAAGAGGGAGAGTGAGGTGTAGTTGTTGTAGAGAGATGGAAAACTGTGGCTGAATTAGCACTGTTTTTGGGCGGATCTGATGGTGGTGAGGAACGGGTTCTTGATCCGAGGAATTGGATCTGGCCTTTTTGGCCCCTTTCCTTGGAGGCAAAGGGATTACTTTTTATTTCCTCCCCGTTTTGCTTATTCCCTCCAATGACTGAATGGCTCATACGGATTTAGTGCTCTCCCCTCTTAATGAACGTAATGTTCTCAGTGGCAGGAAATTATCACTTTAAATGTTTCGTTGGATAACAATTAATAATATAAACTGTTTTTGGCAATTGAGGTTAATTATTAACCCAGGTGGGTTAGTAACTCAGTAAAGCCAGTCAAGAACTTAATTCCATTGGGGTCTTTTTTTTTTTTTTTTTGCACCAATTTTAGAGGCTATAAGCTGTTATTCTGCCTCGGATTATTTCAAAACCCAGCTTTGTCTAAGGTATACTACCATCCCCCAGGATGCGACCCACACCAGTCGCCTAAGACCCGGATAGTACCTGTATATTGCTAGGTGGACAGTGACAGCAGGTGTAACATGAAATACCCAGGTACTAGGTACCTACTTATTGCTAGGTGGGCAGGGACAACAGGTGTAACATGAAATACCCAGGTACTAGGTACCTACTTTTTGCTAGGTGGACAGGGACAGCAGGTGTAACATGAAATACCCAGGTACTAGGTACCTACTTATTGCTAGGTGGACAGGGACAACAGGTGTAACATGAAATACCCAGGTACTAGGTACCTACTTATTGCTAGGTGGACAGGGACAGCAGGTGTAACATGAAATACCCAGGTACTAGGTACCTACTTATTGCTAGGTGGACAGGGACAACAGGTGTAACATGAAATACCCAGGTACTAGGTACCTACTTATTGCTAGGTGGACAGGGACAGCAGGTGTAACATGAAATACCCAGGTACTAGGTACCTACTTATTGCTAGGTGGACAGGGACAACAGGTGTAACATGAAATACCCAGGTACTAGGTACCTACTTATTGCTAGGTGGACAGGGACAACAGGTGTAACATGAAATACCCAGGTACTAGGTACCTACTTATTGCTAGGTGGACAGGGACAACAGGTGTAACATGAAATACCCAGGTACTAGGTACCTACTTATTGCTAGGTGGACAGGGACAACAGGTGTAACATGAAATACCCAGGTACTAGGTACCTACTTATTGCTAGGTGGACAGGGACAACAGGTGTAACATGAAACACTCAGGTACCAGGTACCTACTTATTGCTAGGTGGACAGGGACAACAGGTGTAACATGAAATACCCAGGTACTAGGTACCTACTTATTGCTAGGTGGACAGGGACAACAGGTGTAACATGAAATACCCAGGTACTAGGTACCTACTTATTGCTAGGTGGACAGGGACAACAGGTGTAACATGAAATACCCAGGTACTAGGTACCTACTTATTGCTAGGTGGACAGGGACAACAGGTGTAACATGAAACACTCAGGTACCAGGTACCTACTTACTGCTAGATGGACAGGGACAGCAGGTGTAACATGAAATACCCAGGTACCAGGTACCCACTTATTGCTAGGTACCGGGGATTGAACCACGGACACTCAGTATGTGACCTGAGTGCACTGCCAACTGAACTGTGGTTGACAAAAGCACTAAACTCTTAGGGATCACAGCACCTGGGGAGTAAGAGAGCACTTTATTCATATTAACCCCAAGGGGTTAGTAACCCAGGCTGACAGGATAGTCAGTGTGGCATATTTCCGTTGATCTTTCCTAGGTCCTCCTAGATACTAGGTATTAAAGACATATCTGGAGGATGTTCAAGGGGGTCAGTGTTCTTGTGGCCTGGTCTATGACCAGGCCTTGCAGTGGATCAGGACCTGATCAACCAGGCTGTTACTGCTGGTCGCATGTAATCTAATGTATGAGCCACAGCCTGGCTGGTCAGGTTCTGTTTTTAAGTGTGTGTCCAGCTCTCTTGAAGACAGCCCCTTATGTATGCTGGGAGGCAGTTGAACAGTCTTGGGCTCGTATCCTCTGGGTAGTAAGCCGAGAGAGTTAATCACTGTGCTGCGAGGTTCTTGGGTTTAATCCAAAAGAATGGGAAGGAAGTGTTTATTTTTGAGTAAAATTTAGAGTAAGGTAATTTGTGATTTGATAGATAATCAATACAATGATAGAGTAATACATACATATATAAGCCCAGACATGTATGCCCTCATAAGCACTGCATAAATTTATACTCTGCAACACCATTTTGTAGATTTCCTAAAGGTTAAGCTACTGAAGCAGTAGTAGGTTGCTCAAATGGAAACAAGTGTCGAACTAAATTGTCAGATTTATTGCATTTATCTATTTTCGATTTTCTTATTTGTGGTTCAACAGATGATGTTTTTATAAGCTTATATAATCAAATCTTAAATGTAATTTAAACTTGTTATTACCCAGCTGAATAGACACTTTCATTTCCTAAAGAAAACTATCCTGAAGTTTTGAGAATATCTCTGCGAATGGCATACTGATAACATTATGATCCAAGACTGACTGCAGTGTTGTCAGAGACTTGAATTCCAATTTGTGGGTTAGTGGTGAGTTGTTTAGTTTCTATTTTTGTTTATTCTTCAGGTAGATATTGACTCAAAGGTGTATTTATTTAGGCACAGGTATACATAAGTACAATTATCATAGTGTAAATTACCTAGGATAGCTAAAAAAAAAGGCAGACAACAGCAAGGACCCTGATGGAAATAAGTCACATTGACTTTTTTTTTGGGTTATCCTAGGTTCTCTACACGTATGTTCCTATGTATGATAAGCTATATAACTGTATTTGTGTATATGTATCTGAATAAACTTACTTAATGTGACTTATTTCCATTAGGGTCCTTGTAATACCTTATTATTTGAACTCAACTATGTGAAAATCAGTTACAATGAAAGGAAATATACTAGGAATAAGGTAAACTGAGTTATTTATATTAACCTTAAAGATAGGATCAAATCACAATAATAAGTACATGAATGTTAGCACTCGTGTTGTGACAGTATTCCTGAGGGCAAAATTTGAGTGCCTGCTAATAGTATAGCTAGACCATCTATTTATGCTTATGTTGTGAATATTGATGTTTTATTCTGTGTAATTATTAAGACAGTTAAAGTATAGTATTGTGATTGCTGCAGAGACCTCATCTTTAGTATTTTGCAAGTACTACTATCATCCTGCAAGTCTCAAAATATATTGATATGATATACTATATTCTTTCAACGTACACCCCACCGAGGCAGGGTGACTCGAAAAGAGGAAAACCTTATGAAGCTTTTCCTTTTACATTTAGTAGTTTGTACAAGAGAAGAGGTTACTAGCCCCATAATCCTAATATGATATATAATATACTTAAATTTTTTGATATGCTTTCTCTTAACAGTCATCATGGTGTCAACACCAATATCACAATACTTGCTTCGTTGGAATGATCATCTCTCAAATTATGGTGACATCTTCTTAACACTAAGAGAGCAGGTAAGGTATATACAATATTGCACTGCCAGTGCATGTACCTATTAGGGGGAAATGAACATGGCTGAGGTTATAAAATAATACTGACTGGAAGGGGCAGCAGTTTGTTATTGGAGTTGAAAAAAGATTTATTTCCAAGGAATACGTCATCACATTTAGTTCCTTGAGTAGTTTAAGGTTGTCTTAATGATGTCTTGAGTCTTTAACCCTTTGAGGGTTGACAGGCCCTCTCCGAAACTCGTTCTCAGGGTCGGCCAAATTTAAAAAAAAAAAATGATTTTCTCTTATGAAAAGATAGAGAATCTTTTTCCGATCATAGGGACACCAAGGGTTTGAAATTTGATGGAAAACTTACGGAATTATGCTCTCGCGAAGTTAGCGGTCTCGGGGATATTTACGCATCGGCGATTTTGCCCACTTTGAGCCCCATTTTCGGCCAATTCCACTGTACTAGTCGACAAAAAACATGAATATTTCGCTAGAACTCCATTTTTTCTATCGAATGGGTGCAAGAAACCACCCATTTATGAAATTCAACTATCCAGTACAGTGGTCAGAATTTAGCAATTTTGCCAATTTCATACAAATTTCAAAAGATGCCAATTTCTGAATAGGGTCCAGAATAAACAAGAAAGACATTCCTGGCACTAAAATGACATTTCCTCTGGTCATTAGTCACGTCTCAAGGCCCCTCTTGTATTCTTTTGCTTTCCACTTTGAATTTTTATTCTCACAAAAAATATAAGATTTACTGTTATGCAGACTACTGCATTAGTGTAAAAAATGGTATAAATATTATTGGCGCACTTGTGAAAGAATATTAGACTCACCAGTTGACGTGTATTGGACCATTGGCACGATTTGTTTACTTTTGAAATTTAGTAAAAATCGAACATTTCTGCTACTTTGAGCTCAATTTCAAGGTATCTTTCATTGTAAAACCAGTCAAAATCATCTCAATTTCTGTAATATGTCTTCCATTCTATAAAATGAGACCAAGAAAACTAGAATACAACAATAAATACCATACGAAAATACAGTGCAAAGTCGCTGTTTTATTCCAAAAAAACGGTCAAAGTTTTTTTTTTCTCATTATGCACTGTGTGCTGCAGGATTTTTTTTTAGACTGTGCACACTGACCACATAGACCCATTCTTTCATATGAAGGCCTACCAGCTTTCTCCCACTAGATTTGAGGGCGCTAGAATTTAGGCGTACTAGTACGTCAAAAACCCTGGGTCATAAGCCGTACTAGTACGTCCGAAACCCTCAAAGGGTTAAAATGCCTAACATTTTAGATAACACTAAAGCTAAATCAACATATGATTAAAATATTACCTTGATACAGGTAGTGACTGTTGATCGTTATTGTATTTTTAGCAAAACTGAAATTAAGAAAGATACAATGTTGGTATTGCAAGGCATAGAATAATTGTGATTATAAAAAATGCACAGTAAATCCAGGGTGGGCTTAAAGAAATGTTGGAAGGGTTGGAGAGAGATGGTGATTTTGAGTGGAATGGGTTTAAACATCCAGCAGACATCTGTAAGTGTCTTAGGTAATTATATGTATTATTGTCAGTAAACCCTTGAGTTAATGGATCTTGATTTTGTAGAATTTGGAAATGCAGGACAAAATTTATTTGGTTGATTTAGGAAAAAATGGACAAAGTCTGCTGGTTACCATTATTATTATGATCGTGGCAAAACTGTCATTCATCACCATTACTGGCCAACCACTTTACCAAATTAATCCTCTGAATTGAGGGTTTACTGTACCTGTTGTGCTGTATAACCCTTGTGGTTTAGCACTTCTTTTTGATTATAATAATTACTGTACCTGTTAGCAGTTAGAGGAGCTTTTTGTAGTTTCCTCTAGCACTGTACTTGTTCATAATTGCCTGGAGTTTACCTGGAGAGAGCTCCGGGGGTCAATGCCCCCGCGGCCCGGTCTGTGACCAGGCCTACATGAGTGAAGCACTGCTCTTCCTTTGTCAGAATTTATTCTGGCTTGTGCTGTAGTTTTTAAATTTCCAGTAGTTGTAGCAGTAACTACCATCCCATTTATCCTATTTTGCAGCATATAAGACACCATTTTCTTTGCAGTTGAACTTTCCACCTACCCAAATAACTTTAGAATGAATGTACGTGGTATATTCTGTGAACAGTTCTGGTGGTGCGTCTTAAGTGTTGCAAATTACAGTAATTATTCTACTACTGAATAATTCATTATCGCTTTGGCACTTTTCTTCAATTTTCAACTGTGTGAAGTTTTTATTGTTAAGGCACCAGTTAAGGACAATGGGAATAATACAGATACTGAATGTTGTTTGTTAATTGCTTACATATTACTGAGAGAGAGGAAAAGGAATGAGTTATATTAAGTATTAATATTTTATGCATCAGTATTCAAAGCACATTCACTAGGTGAATGTGTGGGGACCCATAACATTGGAGAAGTAAATAACAAAAGGCCTTGAGGAAAAATTCAACACTGACATTTCTCCTGGAAGCTGTTTGACTGTTCTGCTGCTCCTACCACCCTGTTTTTTTTATACACGGATATTTATGCTTGATTGTGCATAATAAACATGCACATTTCAGGAAGAGTTTGTGGACTGCAGTATAGCCTGTGAAGATGGCATTGTGGGTGCTCATAGAGTAGTACTTGCTGGCTGTTCTCCTTACTTGAGGGACGTCTTCATTCGGATTTCAAATCCTCATCCAGTCATCTTCCTGACGAATATTCCAAGATCTCTTGTCATCATGTTGCTGGAGGTTAGTTTTATGGGATATTTTTAATTTAAATTTAAAAATATTGATATTCACATCCTTTGTAAATTTTTGCATAAAATGCACACACACTTTTGGTATTACAATACACTGCACTATTTGAAATTAGTCTGTGGCTAAAATTGTCATCCCCTCAAGGAAGGTTCCTTGATGTTGGTGAGGGGCTCTTGATTTAGGGAATTGGATCTGTGCTCCAGTTCCCCGAATTAAGCCTGAATGCCTTTCACATCCCCCCCCCATGCGCTGTATAATCCTCCGGGTTTAGCGCTTCCCCCTTGATTATAATAATAATAATAAAATTAATGTATTTTATACTACTTGAACATTTTTTACACTCCTTACAATTTCATTATCACACTTTCATATTCATTGTAATTATTAAGCCTTTCCTTTATGCAGAAATAATTGAAGTATAAAATGTTCTTTCATTCCCAAAAAAATGTTTTTATAAATAGTCTTGGACCATTATTGTAAAAATCATGTCAGGAAAGAGGGGAGACTCAAAGTTTTTGTTGTTGTTGTTGTAAAGTATTGACCAATTCCTGGTACTAATTTGAGACTTTAGTTGTGCTTCATGTAACTCAGTAGTATGAAACTGCTTTGTGTCCCTCACAAGATAAAAGTTTTTTCATACAGTGGATAACCTTCAGCTTCCTTGTCAAGTGTTAGTTATTAGTAATCAGCTGCTGTTTGGCTAACAAGGTCACCAGTCTACTGTCTCTGTAAAGATACAGCTTTGAATAATTTTTTTAACACTTAATAGTGAAATGTATTTGTGTGATCACTTGTAATTTTTTTTTTTAAGTGCAAGAAGGGTTATTGGGAGTGTGCGAATATACTTAGCAGTCCAGTATTGTATATGTTCAGTTTGAAACTAATAGCTGAAATGGTCATTAAACACCTTGACTAATCCTGTTCTCCCAGCCATAATTTAATTTTTTGGCACTCATAAATTCACCAGAAAGATTTTTTTTTTTTTTTAACACCTTAGCATCACATTAACCCCTTCAGGGTCCAAGGCCAAAATCTGAAGTGGTGCCCCAGTGTCCAAGAATTTTCAAAAAGAAATTTGTTATTTTTTCTTATGAAATGGTAGAGAATCTTTTTGTTAAGGTAATAAAACAAAAAGTACGAAATTTGATGGAAAATTGACGAAATTATGCTCTTGCAAATTTTGATGTGTCAGCGATATTTACGAATCAGCGATTTTGCCGACTTTGACTCCCATTTTAGGCCAATTACATTATTCCAGCTGACCAAATTCTTATCTATTTCACTAGTACTACTTCTATTCTATCGATTGAGCACAAGAAATCCCCAAGTCGACTGTTTCAACTACAAAATAAAGTGATCAGAAATTGGTAATTTGGCCAATTTAACACAAAGTTCAAAATATTCCAATTTCAAAATAAGGTCCAGAATAAACAATGTAGGTATTCCTGGCACTAAACTAACATTTCCTCTGTTCATTAGTTACGTTATTCACATAATGAATGTTTATTCACACCAAAAAATAGAAGATTTACTGTTATGCATTATTGTAATAATTGTATAAATATCATCACCACATTTGTGAATGTATATTAGACCCACCAGCTGGCGTGTATTAGACGTGTGAGGTCGTTTGTTTACTCCTGAACATCGGCAAAAATTTAACATTTCCGCTACTTTGAGCTCAGTTTCAAGCCATTTCCAGTGCTAAAACCAATCAAAATCATCTCTATTTCAGTAATATGTCTTCCATTCTATCAAATGAGACCAAGAAATTGCAAATACAACTATAAAAAACATACAAAAAAACACTGCAAAGTCGCTGTTTTAATCGAAAATCATGGTCTCAGTTTTTTCTCTCATTATACACAGAGTGCTGCAGGATTTGTTTTATGTGGTGCACACATACCACATACATGTATTCTCTCATATCTAGGCCCAAATGTGCCACTCACAGTTTATCAGAGCGAGCTGAGCTCATGACGTAGATCTATGGTTTGGACCCTGAATGTAAAGCCGTAGATCTACGGGAAGGACCCTGAAAGGGTTAAGGCTAGAGAAGTTCTCATATTTGCAGTGGGTATGTTAGATGATGTTGCAACATAGCCTTACATACTGCTTACATCCCCCCCCCCCCCAAGACAAATAGGCAGCTATGATAAATTTATTAATGTAAATGAAATAGGTTTAAAGTTGGTTGAAATATAACCTGACATATCCAGCACATGACAGACAAGCAATTTTCTGAGATTAGGTTTCATGTGAAACTTAAAGATTATCAGGTTGGTTATCGAGTAAATAAAACAAGAATTATGGATATGTGCTACAAACAAAAGCTCACTGGTGTAATAAGGAAAGGAAATCAAACTTAGCTTCAATGAAAATAAGGATTATAATGCTGAATGCTTTTATTTTCATCTTCAGTGGAAACATTGGTAAAATTGTTACTTCCTCAGTAGCCAAGCAGTGGCAATAACTTGTGCATAATACCCTAATAACCACATAGGAGAAAGAAATGTATGACTACATTTCAGTCTGACTTGGACCATTAACTTACGACTAATTAAGTCTTAAGTCAGATCAAAACATCACAAGTTTCTTTCTCCTATGTGTGTGTTATTTGTGTTCTGTTCCAGTCATGGTATTGTGCCTTTTTGTTCTAGTGCATAATATACCAACAGTAAGAGCTGCATCCCCTTTTGAGCTTAGCAGTTGCATACAGTAGTCTTCAGTAGTGCTAGAGGGGCCACAGTACCAAAATTGATAGGCAAAGGCAGTTATTAGGTACAGTACCGTATTTTATAGCGAACAAGACGCTCTGTTGTCAAGGACGTCCCCCCTAATTCTGATTGCTTAAATTTTGGAAAAAACAAAAATGATAAATAGTACTTTGGCTTTCAAGATGCTGGGCAAATTTTCGAGACTTGTCTGGGGACGGGGGGGGTTCAACTCTGTAAAATACTGTACTCTCTGGCCAGAGTCCCTAATATCTACGGTTGGGTTCATCTTCACTTGTAAAGCATAACTTGAAGATGGGAATATGAGAGCTGGAATGCAGTTTTGTAGTTGGTGAAGGTGTTTTGATTGATGGTTCTTCTCTTACTCTTGGAGAGGATTTTGAAACGTTGATTCAATTGAACAAGACCACCTGTATTAGCAATGCTTGGAAGTTAAAACTGTCTTGTATTGGCCATTATTTGGCCAGTCTACAAAATTGTATTTTTTGTATCGCCTAATTAATGGTAATTTCATTTTTCAGTTTATCTATAAAGGTCAAGTTCACATTCCACAAAATCGTCTGCAACAGCTTGTGATGCTGGGTCAGAGTCTTCAGATCAAAGGGTTAAAGCAGGTAATATAACAGTTTATGAAAATTTATCCTTTTTGATATTCCTAAATGTGCATACTTATAGGATGTTATTTTATTTTTTATTAACACATCGGCCGGTTCCCACCAAGGCAGGGTGGCCCGAAAAAGAAAAACTTTCATCATCGTTCACTCCATCACTGTCTTGCCAGAGGGGTGCTTTATGCTACAGTTATAAAACTGCAACATTAACACCCCTCCTTCAGAGTGCAGACACTGTACTTCCCATCTCCAGGACTCAAGTCCAGCCTGCCGGTTTCCCTGAATCCCTTCATAAATGTTACTTTGCTCACACTCCAGCAGCACATCAACCATTAAAAACCATTCGTCCCCATTCACTCCTATCAAATCTGCTCACACACGTTTGCTGGAAGTCCAAGCCCCTCACACACAAAACCTCCTTTACCCCCTCCTCCAACCTTTTCTATGCCGACCCCTATCCCTCCTTCCCTCCACTACAGATTTATACACTCGAAGTCATTCTGTTTTGTTCCATTCTCTCTACATGTCCGAACCACTTCAACAACCCCTCCTCAGCCCTCTGGACAATAGTTTTGGTAATCCCACACCTTCTCCTAATTTCCAAACTACGAATTCTCTACATTATATTCACACCACAAACAAGCGATACAAGATGCAAAACAACTACGGGAAGAGTTGAATGATAGCTCTAGGCCTTTTGTGTTGCAATCAACACATCAGGAGCTTGCAGTGTTGTAGAAAAGAGGAAGAGGTCCAGGCAAATATGAGTAGAGGAAGCATCTTGGCTTGAGCATAGACTCTTCCTCTGATAGTATTTGCTTGGACCACCACCACCTTTTCTGCAACATTGCAAGCTCCTGATGATGTGCTGATTGAAACACAGAAGGCCTAGAGCTATCATTCAACTCTGTGGTTATTTTGCATAGGGTTTATACCACATCAAGGCACAGTGACCCAGATTATGTAACTCTCCCATCACTTGCTCTGTCTTTCCATAAGTTTGTGGACATTACAATTCAAATTTGTATAACAAGCATAATAAATTATGAAATGAAATCCTTATTCTCATCAGGAAATCAGGTAATTTAAACTACAGAACAGGTGGAGTTTGAACCCATTCCACATGAGTCCTAAAACTTGCAGTACATTAACTACTGGACCAGCTGACTCCAATAAGAGTCATCCAACTGGGTATATTTATATACGCCATAGAGAGGTTAGCATGGGCCACCACTGTGACCACAAATCAAAGATTTTACAAATGAATCCCCTTTCAGTGTGGCTGTGGCATACTCTAGCTCATGTCCCTTCAAAGCTGCCTTGAAGGGACCTATTGAAATTTAAAATAAAATGGAATTGGTATCTAATACATATTTTCATCCACAGATTACACTGCCCGTGAGTGAGGTTTCATCACTAAATACTGTCACTCCAATGGCATTTCCACACTGTCTTCCTGTCTCTGTAACAGGAGGTCTAGCATACAGTGTTCCTTCTGAAGGGTAAGTCTCTCTATTTACCAGGAAGGTTTTTAGGGGAATGAGCTCCAGTTCCTCAGCTTGCCTCTCAACTTCCATTTATCGTGTCATGTATACTTTTTGAATCTGTGTATGGAGTCAACCTCTTCAATTTCATTTCGCTGTTCTTGGCTTATTCATTTTTTTCCCCAAATGTGTGTATGGCTCATTTGGGCATTCTCCAATGTGTGTTCACCTCGTCTGATTGATTAAAATGTTATGAAATAGTGATGCTTCTTCAGTTGATCAATAATATGATATTTATTTTATTTCTTAGTTTCAATTCAGTTAAGTGGAATTATTTTAAGTCGTGGAATTGTTTGTTTTTTCACAGGGCTTCTAATCTTGATGTATCTGTTGCAAATAATGAAGAAAACACAGAAGAGAATAGAGAAAATGTAGAAGAGGAAAGGACAAAAAGTATAGAGGAAAGTAGAAAAGATGTAGAAGAGGAAAGAAACTATGTAGAAGAGGAAAGTAGAAAAAGAATAGAAGAGAAAAGTAGAAAAAGCGTAGAAGAGAAAAGTAGAAAAAGCGTAGAAGAGAAAAGTAGAAAAAGTGTACAGGAGGAAAATAGAAAAAGTGCAAATGAGAAAAGTAGAAAAAATGTAGAGTTTATTTCACAGCAGATGTCTGATGAATCACCAAAGAAACGGCGAGGAAGAAAGAAAAAATTCTCTGTCAGTCAGGTAGGTACTATGTTAAGTTTTAAGAAGAATAATTCTCCATGGGGGAAGTGGAACAGAATTCTTCCTCCGTAAGTCATGCGTGTCGTAAGAGACGACTAAAATGCCGGGAGCAAGGGGCTAGTAACCCCTTCTCCTGTGTATGTATATTATTTTTTATTTATTAACACATCAGCCACTTGCCACCAAGGTAGGGTGGCCCAAAAAAGAAAAACTTTCATCATCATTCACTCCATCACTGTCTTGCCAGAGGCATGCTCACACCAGTTATAAAACTGCAACATTAACACCCTCTCCTTCAGAGAAACTTGTTTTTGTTTTTGGGCCACCCTGCTTCAGTGGGATTTAGCCGATTTGTTGAAAGAAGAAGAATTATTGCATAATACTTCTATGCCTTAGAGCAGGGGTTCTTAACCTGTGGTATGGGAAGCAAATAGTAAGGGTATGGGACTTAGTCTCTGAACAAAAAAAAAATTGTTAGGTTAAAATAAACTATCAGCTGTTCTGTTTCTAGTGAGCCACTAATCAGTCTGAGGATCAACGACCCAAATGATTTCTACATGAATGAGCCTCATAACTCCATAAATGTATGCCAGATTTCCGACATTACCCTAACTCCGATAGACTTCGAAAAAGCCATTGACAACATGCCTGTGCACTCAGCCCCGGGCCCAGACTCGTGGAACTCTGTATTCATTAAGAACTGCAAGAAACCCCTCTCGCATGCCCTAAGTACACTATGGAGGAGGAGCTTGGACATAGGTGAAATTCTAGTCACTTAAAACAGCGGATATAGCCCCACTCCATAAAGGTGGCAGCAAAGCATTAGCTAAGAACTATAGACCAATAGCTCTGACGTCCCACATAATAAAAATCTTTGAAAGAGTGCTAAGAAGCAGGATTGCAAATCACCTGGATTCCTAAAATCTGCACAATCCAGGGCAACATGGGTTTAGGGCAGATTGCTCCTGCCTCTCACAACTACCGGATCACTATGATATGGCCTTGGATGCACTGGAAGAAAATCAGAATGCAGATGTAATATACACAGACTTTGCAAAAGCGTTTGACAAATGCAATCATGGCATAATAGTGCACAAAATACGTGCTAAAGGAATAACTGGGAAAGTGGGGAGATGGATCTTCAACTTCCTAACAAATCAAACACAAAGAGTAGTGGTCAGCAGAGTTAAATCGGAGGCTGCCATAGTGAAGAGCTCTGTTCCACAAGGCACAGTACTCGCCCCCATCTTATTCCTCATCTTCATATCAGACATAGACAGAGATATACATCACAGCACCGTATCATCCTTTGCGGATGATACTAGGATCTGCATGAGGCTGTCATCTGCTGAGGACGCGGTTAACCTCCAAGAAGATATAAACAAAGTTTTCCAGTGGGCAACGGAAAACAATGTGATGTTCAGTGAGGACAAATTCCAACTACTCCGTTATGGAAAACTGGAGGAGATAATAACTAGAACAGAGTATACTACAAACTCTGGCCATACAATAGAGCGGAAAAATAATGTAAGGGACCTGGGAGTAGTAATGTCTGAGGATCTCACTTTCAAGGATCACAACAGTGCCACGATCACAAGTGCATAGAAAATGATAGGATGGATAATGAGAACGTTCAAAACTAGAGATGCCAAGCTGGTAATGATCCTTTCAAGTTACTTGTTCTCTCTAGGCCGGAATACTGCTGTACATTAACATCTCCATTCAAAGCAGGTGAAATTGCAGATCTAGAGAGTGTACAGAGATCCTTTACTGCACATATAAGTTCTGTCAAGCACCTTAACTACTGGGAATGCTTGGAAGCACTTGACTTGTACTCGTTGGAACGCAGGAGAGAGAGAGAGATATCATAATCTACACTTGGAAAATCCTGGAAGGAATGGTCGCGAATCTGCACACAGAAATCACTCCCTACGAAGGTAAAAGACTGGGCAGGCGATGCAAAATACCCCCAATTAAAAGTAGGGGCGCCATTGGTACACTAAGAGAAAACACCATAAGTGTCCGGGGCCCAAGACTGTTCAACAGCCTCCCATCAAGCATTAGGGAAATTACCAATAAACCCCTGGCTGCCTTCAAGAGAGAGCTGGACAGATACCTAAAGTCAGTGCCGGATCAGCCGGGCTGTGGCTCGTACGTTGGACTGCGTGCGGCCAGCAGTAACAGCCTGGTTGATCAGGCCCTGATCCACCGGGAGGCCTGGTCATGGACTGGGCCGCGGGGGCGTTGATCCCCGGAATAACCTCAAGGTAACCAGGTAAGCAATCGACATCTTTTGAAGTCATACTTGTACCTAGTAGGACTGGTGATGGTTTCGACAATGGCGAAAGGAGTATGGGAACATATTGGGCAGTCCATTGGGGGTCTGTAATTGTAAAAAGGTTCCATAAGTCCAGAATAGCCTTTGCCTCTCACTTATGTCTTATGCCGTTAGCCTCCTTTTGTCCACCAGGTGTTAGTGGTGCATGCACAGCTCGTTGCTAATTGCAGATAGTGATTAAGGGAGTTAGGTAATTTTCAGATACTGTCACCCAAGCCAAGCACTCTGGTATAACTTCTAAATTGTCATAAGTTTACTTTGTTGAATATTGCTCACACATCCTGCTTTCTGCAATGATTGTGCCTTATTTGGCTAATTTTTTTTTTTTTTTTCCAAGGGAAATTCAATACAGTGGACCCCCGGTTAACGATATTTTTTCACTCCAGAAGTATGTTCAGGTGCCAGTACTGACCGAATTTGTTCCCATAAGGAATATTGTGAAGTAGATTAGTCCATTTCAGACCCCCAAACATACACGTACAAACGCACTTACATAAATACACTTACATAATTGGTCGCATTCGGAGGTGATCGTTATGCGGGGGTCCACTGTATAATGGTGTTCTTATTTGTGTTCTAGAATGGCATGGATAGTCTCTTCATACACTTGATTAATTTTAGTAATTTTTTTATTTCCCATGTTTATAACCCACACAGTTTCATTCTACTTTTAAATATGTTCCATACAGTAATAATTTTGATGTTAATTTCCAGAACCGGAAGTACCCACTGAAGTCCTACCCCGTGGGTTTACAAGATAAACGCCTCCTTGCAGCTTATGCGAAGAAGCATGGTATAGAGTCCACCAGAAAGTTAGTTTCATTTTTACCTGTGGGTAAATTTTTGACACTAGAGGATTAAGGAGTACCTTGTGTTCTCTGTAGTATGGCACTTTTGTACAGGAACTAAGCTTAGCAAGATAGTGATAGTATGTACTGTACCATACTATCACACTACACATGCATATACTACAAGCATTATATATATACACCCCTCAGGGTTTTCTTCTATTTTCTAACTAGTTCTTGTTTATTTCCTCTTATCTCCATGGAAAAGTGCAACAGAATTCTTTCTCTGTAAGCCATTCATGTAGTAAGAGGCGACTAAAATGCCGGGAGCAAGGCGCTGGTAACCCCTTCAACTGTATACGTTACTAAATTTAAAAAGAGAAACTTTTGTTTACTTTTTTTGGCTACCCTGCTTCAGTGGGACATGAGTGGTTTGTTGTTTAAGAAGAAAGATTTTTCTATTTCTGGAAAATAATCTCCCTCCTACATACCCTAACCTGAGCCTCACTATCGTCATAAAGACTTAAGTGCTTTCAGTAACCTCCCACCTGTTCATACACTTGCAGCATCTGTCACATTGTTTCCCCATCCACCCCATTATATGCCTTTTCTAAATCCATGAATATAACAAAATCTTGCTTATCTTTATCTCATTATTGTTCATTTATATGCTTCAGTGTAAATACTTGGTCTACATATCTGCCAACTGGTATGTCTTTCAGAATCATTTTGAGTCCATTTTTGCATCCTTCATTCAATTTAATAAATGGATATCATGTCTGAAATCTTATTAGCCAGACTAATTCTGGATGTGGAGAATTTGGTGCCTGCACTCTGAAGGATGGGTGGGGGATGTTACAGTTTAGATGGTCCTTTGAATATTGATGTACTTCCACTTTTGGCTAGACAACTATTGAATGAATAGTGATGAATGCATATGCTTCTTTGGGCTACTGTACCTTAGTGGGAGATAGACGATGCGGTAAAATAAATATATCTGAAAAGCTTTAGTGGATTTTTATGCAGTCACCCTGCTCAAGAAATATTCCCAGCAAGAATAAAACTTTATAGATGTATTTTATACACCACTGATTATTGACAATTTATTTTTATCTTTACAGTTATGCCAAAACCTTGTATGATGTACATATGAGAACGTCCACCATCTTAAAACTGATGAAGATGTTTGGTAAACATAGATCGGTTAAAAGATTAGGATCACATGCTGAAAGAACAGTAAGTAATATCTTTTTTATTATATTACTGTACTTTTTTTTCCAACAATCTGGCTGTATCCCACCAAGACAGGGTGACCTAACAAGAAAAACAAAAGTTTTTCTTTTTTAATTTAGTATGTATACAGGAGAAAGGAGAAAGGATTACTAGCCCCTTGCTCCCTGTACATTATATATTATTATTAAATACTGTATCTGGGGTAAGACTGACAGTAGGATTGCAGATGAAAAAGGAGGCTTTAGAATGGGTAGAGGATGTGTATACCAAGTGGTTACATATGAGTGAACAATATTTAGATAATTTTTTGTTGCTTTTGTAGATTTAGAAAAGGCATATGATAGGGTGGATAGGGGAGCTGTGTGGCAGATGTGTTTACATGTTTGGGAGTGGACATGTTGGTGGATGAGTTTATGAAGGATGAGGTAAACCATTGAATTGATGAAAGGAAGGTAGGTGGTGCATTGAAGTATCTGTGGAGACAAAGAACATTATCCATGGATGCAAAGAAGGGAATGTATTACAATATAGTGGTACTAACACTCTTAGATGGGTGTGAAGCACGGGTTGTGGGTTGTGAATGTTTAAGCAAGAGGGAGGCTGAAGGCAGATGTCGTGTCTAAAGGCAATTTGTGGTGTAAATATTATGCAGAGAATTCATAGTGTGGAAAATAGCAGGAGGTGTGGAGTTACTAAAAGTAATATTCAGAGGGGTGAGGAGGGGTTGTTGAGGTGGATTGGTCATTTAGAGAGGATGGAGAAAAATAGGATGACTTAGGTGTATAAATCTATAGTGGAGGGGTAGGGGTCATCCTAGGATAGGATGGAGGGGGAAGTAATGGTTTTGTGTGCAAGGGGCTTGGACGAACGGCAGGCATGTGTGAGTGTGTTAGGAGTGGAGATGAATGAATTTTTGGACATGACGAGCTGTTGGAGTGTGAGCAAGGTAGTATTTTGTGAAGGAATTCAGGAAAACCAGTTAGCTGGACTTGAGTCATGGAGGTGGGAAGTACAATGCCTGCACTCTAAAGGGGAGTTTGGGATATTTGCTGTTTAGAGTGACTTCTAATCTGTCACATCTGTATGCCTCTGCAAAGGCAGTAGTGTGAATGATGGTGAAAGATTTTCTTTTTTGGGTCACCCTGCCTTGGTGGGAAATGGCCAGTGTGTTAAAAAATACATATATATGTATATGTATATTTTTTTCTAGGTAGTAGGCTGGTAGACAGCAACCACCCAGGGAGGTACTACCGTCCTGCCAAGTGAGTGTAAAACGAAAGCCTGTAATTGTTTTACATGATGGTAGGATTGCTGGTGTCCATTTTTCCGTCTCATGAACATGCAAGGTTTCAGGTACGTCTTGCTACTTCTACTTACACTTAGGTCACACTGCACATGCATGTACAAGCATATATATGTATGTATACACATCCCTCTGGGTTTTCTTCTATTTTCTTTCTAGTTCTTGTTGTTTATTTCCTCTCATCTCCATGGGGAAGTGGAACAGAATTCTTCCTCCGTAAGCCATGCGTGTTGTAAGAGGCGACTAAAATGCCGGGAGCAAGGGGCTAGTAACCCCTTCTCCCGTATAAATTACTAAATTTAAAAAGAGAAACTTTCGTTTTTTTTTGGGGGGGGGGGCCACCCTGCCTTGGTGGGATACGGCCGGTTTGTTGAAAAAAAAAATATATTTTTTTTTTTCTAGGTAGTAGGCTGGTAGACAGCAACCACCCAGGGAGGTACTACCGTCCTGCCAAGCGAGTGTAAAACGAAAGCCTGTAATTGTTTTACATGATGGTAGGATTGCTGGTGTCCATTTTTCCGTCTCATGAACATGCAAGGTTTCAGGTACGTCTTGCTACTTCTACTTACACTTAGGTCACACTACACATACATGTACAAGCATATATATACACACCCCTTTGGGTTTTTTGCTATTTTCTTTCTAGTTCTTGTTCTTGTTTATTTCCTCTTATCTCCATGGGGAAGTGGAACAGAATTCTTCCTCCGTAAGCCATGCGTGTTGTAAGAGGCGACTAAAATGCCGGGATCAGGGGGCTGGTAACCCCTTCTCCTGTATATATTACTAGATGTAAAAGGAGAAACTTTCGTTTTAACTTTTGGGCCACCCCGCCTCGGTGGGATACGGCCAGTGTGTTGAAAGAAAGAAGATATATATATATATATTTTTTTTTTTTTAACAAGTCGGCATTCTCCCACCGAGGCAGGGTGACCCAAAAAGAAAGAAAATCCCCCAAAAGAAAATACTTTCATCATGATGGGGTGAGTGATAATGAGTTTTTTTTTTTTTTGGGGGGGGGGGTCACCCTTCCTCGCTGGTAGATAGTCAATTTGTTGAAAAACATACATTGATGCACTTTTTTTTTTTTTTTTTTTTTTTTTTGGACAGTACTTATATTTCATTAAAAAAAATTAATCCAAAATAATTTCCTTTTCAGGGTCATGTGTGTAATACAGTGTCATCAAGGTCAATGGATTATATTTAAGGAGAATTTCTGTAAATCTGGGATGCTATACATTAATTTCTTTAACCATTTGAGTACTTAAGTTTTACTAAATGTTTTTTTTTTAAACTGGAACTTTATTCAAGTCTCTTGAGGAACATAAAATGTGTGTTTGATGGATATCACATAAAAGTTCAAAGTAAGAAGTGGAGTTGCATAACAGTGTTCACTTGTTGCCCTAGAGTTTTTTTAATAGATGATGTGTTGATTGCAACACGAAAGGCCTAGAGCTGTCATTCAACTCCTCTCAAGATTGTTTTGCATTTTGTATCACTTGTTTGTGATTATTGCATATACAGTGGACCCCCGGTATTCGATGGCATCGGTATTCGATAAATCCGGTATTCGATGCATTTTAACACAAAAATTTCGCCTCGGTATCTGATCGAAAACCCTGTATTTGATGCGATTCGTACGAGACGTGTCCACGTGTGGCCTGAACTGCCCCGTGTGTGCCAGTGTTTACAAGCCAGCCAGTGTGCGCACATCTAAGGATACATGCGGTACATTCCATATTATCACTGTTTTTGGTGCTTGTTTCTGCAAAATAAGTCACCATCGGCCCCAAGAAAGCTTCTAGTGCCAACCCTGTGGTAAAAAGGGTGAGAATTAGTATGGAAATTAAGAAAGATTTTGAAGAGTTTGGGGCTAACCCTGAGAAGCCTATGCCAGTTGCGGAATCCATTGTCCATTGTGCCTACTTCAAAAATTAAGGAAATGTGTGCACAGTGGGTTGAACTGCAAATCTTTATGGATGAAAATCACCCTAACACAGCTATTGCAAACCGTGCTGGTGACTATTACAATGACAATGTTGAGGCCCATTTTAGACAAATTGTAAAGGAACGGGAGGTACAGAGCTCTATGGACAGATTTGTTGTGCGACAGAGGTCCAGTGACTCTCAAGCTGGTCCTAGTGGCATTAAAAGAAGGGAAGTAACCCCAGAAAAGGACTTGCTACCTCAAGTCCTAATGGAAGGGGATTCCCCTTCTAAACACTAACATCATCCACACTCTCCCCTCCCATCCCATCAATCATCACCAGATCTTCATTAAAGGTAAGTGTCAATTATTCTATTGTTATTGTAATTATTCTAATGCATTAAACTTAATATTTCATGTGGTAAAATATTTTTTTTCATACTTTTGGGTGTTTTGCACGGATTAATTTGATTTCCATTATTTCTTATGGGGAAAATTTATTTGCCTTTTGATATTTTCGGTATTTGATGAGCTCTCAGGAACGGATTAATGTCGAATACCGGGGGTCCACTGTATGTGTGTGTATATGTACAGCCTCTCCTCACTTAACGACGGAGTTCCATTCTTAAGACCACGTCAGTAAACGAATCCGTCGCTAAGTGAGGAGCATACTATAATGGTAGTGGGTTTGTGTCAACTATCTTTGATATTGCTTTAATGTCGCCTTTGCACCATTTATAACATTTCTGGTATATTTTTAAATGTTTATACAGTAGTGTACTTTATATTGTAGTAATCAGGATAGAGTAAATCAGCTCTAATATACATTTAGGTATGCATGCTGGTCAGGGAACCCGTTGTAAGTGAGACGTCAGTAAACGAGCGCGTCACTAAGTGAGGAGAGGCTGTATATATAAAGCTTGTTCTTAAGCAGTGTTATCCAGATACATTCATAGTTTGGTAGGCAGTATTACTAGTACAGGTGCTCCTTGATGTATGATGGTTCTACATATATTTCAACTCCACAATGGCACAAAAGCAATTACAGTAATTGTTTATTTACTTGTTTAGTGACAGCAGTTATTTATTTACTTATTTAGCATATATTCATGTCAGATTTATGATATTTTTGACTTACAATGGGTTTGTCAGAGCGTAACCCCGTTGTGAGTCAAGCACCACCTGTATCTAACATTACTAGCTGGGTATGATTGCTATTTACTTTATATTGTGGTATAAACCTTGGTAATAAATACCGACAAGTTGGTTTAGAAAGACACGTAAGCAAACACTATAACATATTTATTAGAAAACGTTTCGGTCCTGGGACCTTGATCAAGGTCCCAGGACCGAAACGTTTTCTAATAAATATGTTATAGTGTTTGCTTACGTGTCTTTCTAAACCAACTTTATATTGTCATGCTTTTCATCACACTTGTTAAATTCACCTCATTAAATAGGTAATGTTCAGAATTGTTCACCAAATCAGGCTCAGGATAGTTCATATGAACTAGTTAAGCAGGTAGTTTTGAACATAGGAGCCCATCCTTCATACTTTTTTTCCCCACTGATATCAGCACCCCCAACATAGAGCAATGTGACCCATATGAATTTTCAGCTTTTTTGGTGAATGTATTAAAAATGACAATAGACAATTAAAGTAAACTTAGGGAGTAAGCATTTGAATGATAGAAGCAGCATTTTGGTAAAAAAATTGAAGTCTCATTATGCAGAGGAAAATGCTAGTTTAACCCTTAAATGGTCCAAACGTATATATACGTTTTTTCAACATTTGAAATGTGAAAATGTGTAAAAAAACTTTTATCTACATTTTTTTTTATATATATTTGAAAATATGTAAAAAAAAACATAGATCTACTTTTGGAGCACTACCGATATGAACGTCGATCTATTTGGACCGTTTATGGGTTAAAATAGTTCTCTCTCATAATGTGCTTCCATGGAAGACTAATCCATTAAAGTGTCATCTATTCCACTCTGTCAGTATTTACATACTATTCCAGTTCCACACTAATGCAAGTTAATATATCATAGAAAGTATTTAATGTTTTTCATGTTTTCATAATGTTCCCCTCAGAGCTGGGTTGTGGAATTTATATAGGTCACTATGCACTATTATTATTTTTTTTTTTTTTTAAGTGCCAATTTTCTTCAAAAAATGTGGAGTACCTGAAGATGATTTGGGGGTCTGTCTCCACAGGCTGGTCTGTGACCAAGCAGGCCTCCTGATTAACTAGGTTTTTGGTGCTAACTAGCCACACAGTCCAGTGTATGCACCATAGCCTGGCTTTTCAAGAGTCCTTTTGAAGGCAGCTGAGGAACTGTTGATGATTCACCTTGTATGAAGAGTGTGTTGAAGAGTCTTGGTTTCTTTATGCTTTGATACTTATTGCACTTGTTGCATCCTTTTTGATTGGTATTTGTCTAAAATAATTTGTGATGAGTTTTTTTTTTTTGTTTAACGAATATCGAGAGTTTTAAAAAAGAAAAATTGTAATGAATACAGAGCAGTGTAAAGTGTTTTATGATTTTAAAACAAAATTTGTAGAATGAAAATTAGTACAAAGCATTTACGATGTTAGAAATTTATTTTTAATTCTCAAAACTGAATTTTGTTACTTTGTTTACAAAAGTGAGTCGGTCCAATTTTTAAGTTTACTCAAAGGTTACAATATTTTTTCCATACCATTCACTGAACATATGATAGCAGTATTAGTGATTGTGAGGTTGAATATAGAGAACTCAGTGTAGTACTGGGTGGCGGACAGAGGGATGTGCTAATGAAATACAATCTAAACTTGCCTCGTCCATGCACTCGGCCATGAAGACGAGTTGTCTGACTAGATGGACGTGTGACTGCACAGACAGCCTCAAGCTAGACTAAAATCTGGGTTTTGTTACCTCTTCTCTCATTAATTGACTCTTAACCCTCTCTCCCTCCCAGCATTGCATTGATAAAAGCATTTTTATGTATATAATATTTGTATTGGTATCTGTTATCTTCCTTTTATGCTTGAATAAGGTATATATATATACTACATGTATATGCAAAACGTGTGTGTGTGTGTATTTTTTTTCCCAACAAGTTGGCCATCTCCCACCAAGGCAGGGTGACCCAAAAAGAAAGAAAATCCCCCCTCAAAAAATACTTTCATCATTCAACACTTTCACCTCACTCATACATAATAACTGTTTTTGCAGAGGCACCCAGATACAAGTTTAGAAGCATATATGAAGATATATAACATATTCCTCAAAACTGCCAATATCCCAAACCCTTCCTTTAAAGTGCAGGCATTGTACTTCCCATTTCCAGTACTCAAGTCCGGCTATATAAAAATAACCCGTTTCCCTGAATCCCTTCACTAAATATTACCCTGCCTCACACTCCAACAGCTTGTCATGTCCCAAAAACCATTTGTCTCCATTCACTCCTATCTAACACGCTCACGAACGCTTGCTGGATGTCCAAGCCTCTCGCCCACAAAACCTCCTTTCCCCCCCTCCCTCCAACCTTTTCGAGGATAACCCCTACCCCGCCTTCCTTCTACAGATTTATATGCTCTCCATGTCATTCTACTTTGATCCATTTTCTCTCAAACCACCTCAATGACCCTTCTTCAGCCCTCTGACCAATACTTTTATTAACTCTCCACCTTCTCCTAATTTCCACACTCCGAATTTTCTGCATGATACTTACACCACACACTGCCCTTAAACAGGACATCTCAACTGCCTCCTCGCTGCAGCATTTACAAGCCAAGCTTCACACCCATATAAGAGAGTTGGTACCACTATACTTTCATACATTCAATTTTTTGCCTCCATAGATAAAGTTTTTTTGTTTCCACATATACCTCAACTCGCCACTCACCTTTTTTCCTTCATCAATTCTATGGTTAACCTCATCATTCATAAATGCATCCACTGACACGTCAACTCCCAAATATCTGAAAACATTGACTTCTTCCATACTCCCTCTCTCCAGTGTGATATCCAATTTTTCTTTATCTAAATTGTTTGATATCCTCATCACCTCACTCTTATCTATGTTCACTTTTAACTTTCTACCTTTACACACCCTCCCAAACTTGTCCACTAACCTTTGCAACTTTTCTTTAGAATCTCCCATAAGCACAGTATCATCAGTAAAAAGTAACTGTCAACGCCCATTTTGTATTTGATTCTCCATAAGTTAATCCCACCCCTCTTCCCAACACCCTAGCATTTACTTCTTTTACAACCCCATCTATTAAACAACCATGGTGACATTACACATCCCTGTCTAAACCTACATTTACCGGGAAGTAATCTCCCTCTCTTCTACACACCCTAACCTGAGCCTCATTATCCTCATAAAATCTCTTTACAGCATTTAGTAACTTACTATCTATTCCATATACATGTACTTTTTGCAACATCTGCCACATTGCTCTCCTATCCACTCTATCATATGCCTTTTCTAAATCCATAAATGCAGTGAAAACTTCCCTACCTTTATCTAAATACCGTTCACATATATATTCTTCAATGTAAACACTTGATCTACACATCCCCTACCCACTCTAAAGCCTCCTTGCTCATCCGAAATCCTACATTCTGTCTTACCTCTAATTCTTTCAATAATAACCCTACCGTACACTTTTCCTGGTATACCCAGTAAATTCATTCCCCTATAATTTTTACAATCTCTTTTGTCCCCCCTTCCCTTTATATAAAGGAACTATACATACTCTCTGCCAATTACTAGGTACCTTTCCCTCTTTCATACATTTATTAAACAAAAATACCAACCACTCCAACACTATATCCACCCTTGCTTTTAACATTTCTGTCATGATCCTGTCAGTTACAGCTGCTTAACCCCCTGTCATTCTACGTAATGCCTCACGCACCTCCCCCACACTCGCATCCTGGTCTTCACTCCTAAAAGATGTTATACCTCCCTGGCCAGTGCATGAAATTACTGCCTCCCTTTCTTCATCGACATTTAAAAGTTCCTCTAAATGTTCCTGCCATCTACCAATACCTTCAGCTCCCCATCTACTAACTTCCCTACTCTGTTTTTAACTGACAAATCAATTTGTTCCCTAGGCTTTCTGAACTTGTTTAACTCACTCCAAATTTTTTTCTTAGTCATCAAAATTTCTTGACTGTGCCTCTCCCACTCTCTCACCACTCTTCACCTTTCCTATACTCTGCATATACTCTGCTCCTCTTATAACACTTCTGCTTTGTTAAAACCTCTCATAAGCTACCTTTTCCTCTATTATCATACCCTTTACTTCATCATTCCAACAGATTACTCCTCTTTCCTCTTGCACCCACCCTCCTATAGCCACAAACTTCTGCCTCACATTCTAATACTGCATTTTTAAAACTATTCCAACCTTCTTCAACCCATCATCCCTACTACTCATACTTGCACTAGCCCACCTTTCTGCCAATAGTTGCTTATATCTTGCCCTAACTTCCTTATCGCTTAGTTTATACACTTTCACCTCTCTCTTACTTGTTGTTGCCATTTTCCTTTTGTCCCATCTACCTCTTACTCTAACTGTAGCTACAACTAAATATATATTGCAATCACGAATAAGTGGTATTGATCAGTAACAACAGTGCGATTAGCCAAGGACTGCTTGTTGGGCTTGTACACCAAACGGAGTAGAATGAAATTAGCTCAGAGGCACCCACACCACCGTATGTCCTCGGACGAAGGGTAACACACCTAGCTTGGCTGGGTGCTTGGTTCTTGTAGGATTTGGTGGTCCTGTGGGTTAGAGCGTCATGTGATTTTCGCTCACCATGAGGCGGGCCAAAACATCATGGGTTCGAGTCCTTGGCTAGTCGCAGTGTTGTTATTGATATAT
>NC_091366.1:4873137-4930637 GCF_038502225.1 Cherax quadricarinatus
TCAACAATTTCCAACTTAAAACAGAATACAAAATGCGTTGTGTGTGTTCTAGCAACTACACAGAACTCTTCAATTTTACAATTGCATTTCATTTTGAATCCATCATAAACGAGGAAAGACTGGTAATAATTTAGGGTATCCCAATAATTTGGAACAAACCTAATAAAAATCCATAAATAGACTGGGGGGGGGGGAGGGGGAATTGCCTTACAGTTCATCAGGAAAATTATAATTGGAGGTTGAAATCTAGGAAAATTGTGAAACATCAAATATTTCCACTACTTTGAGCTCTATTTTGAGCTACTTTCAGTCTTGAAACTGACCAAAATTATTTCAATTTCAGTAGTATGTCTTCCATTCCATTCAATGATACCAAGGAACAGTCAAGAAAACCACAAAAGTCATCCTAGAAAATACCCGTCACTATTGTAAACCAACTACAAGGTCAGATGTTTCCTTTTCCCATCATGCACTGCTTATGCATGACTTGCCACACATTCTCTAATGCCTAGGCCAAAATTTACCACTTGCAGCATGTTTAAGGGTGCTGTGCTCAAAACGTAGATCTACGCGAACGATGCTGGCATCAGTAATGTAGATTTATGAAAGTGACAGTGAAAGGGTTAATAATTTTATTGTCTATCATTTGTCCATCCCATTTTGTTCAAAGAATTGGTGCTTAGAAATGGATGGTAAGTTTGCCAAATTTGAGATCTCTTGCTGACAAAATTGGTACATACATGTGGAAAATCTTTAATTAAAATATATATATTTCTACATTGGTGTTATTTATAGCCTCTAATATTTATATATATATATATATTTTTTTTTTTTTTTTTTTTTTTAACATGACGGAAGTTGGCATATTCTTTATTAACGAGAAAGACTAGAGTTAAGTCACAACACTATGGCTGGAACAGTTAGTAAATAACCCATTTGGAGCTATTATCCACATTGTTTCTCTTGCCACTTCCTTTGTTGTAGTCTCATAATGAAAGTGCATTAAAAGCCCTTCAGAGCATTGTCAATGCATACCATCATTCTTATTCAATGCTGGCTGTTTCCTATTTGGCAAGCATAAAGATGTCCTATTGATTTCTTAGTAGGAATCTCTTGCAGGTGTTTGGGCCCCCTCTCTTAAACTGGTCTTGTTGGCAGTCAAATACCTTTCAGAGTACATATATAAAGTTCACTTCCTGTCTTTCCTTCAGTGCCTAGGTACCACTCACTTTTTCCTGCTCTCATTTTGGAAAGCTCTACCTTCAACTTAGACGTATGTCTGATCTTGAGTAGTTTGTAAGCATTATTGTAAATTGCACCAATTGTAAGTAACATTTTTGCTATTTTTATAATAAGGCATAATTAATATTTACCGCTCAATACCCTATGTCTAGTCTTAACGTGTCTGTAAGCATTAGGATTAATCTGGACGAAATGCACATGCATGCTGGTGGCTTTCTTTGTGCTAAACTATTTTATTACATGTAAACTATGAGCCTTGTAAGTTTAGTGCTTCTTTTTTTATTATAATAATTATATGTAAACTACACTTTGTATATTACACAAAGAAATAAAATTTGATTTGATTTGAATATACACATTACTACTGTCAGCCTTGAAATGCTGTGACCAGGACAGCTGTGGTGTATTTTTCCATAATTATCATAGGGATTGGTGAGTATTTTTTTTTTTTTTTTTTGAGCTTTCACTTTCCAAATTTTCCTTGGATTTTATATGTTTGATTCAGTTATATGGAAAACAACGTCCATTTTTATTATAATAATGGAAAACAATACTCCTGGGGCTAGTCGAGTTTAGTTTTTGAGGTTCCATTGTCATACTGTACTGTATTGAGATTTTAGAATATTTGATACCCATCATACTTCATTTAAATTATACCAAACTTTAGAAAATAAAAAAGCATAAAAGAAAGACAATAATTTATGGAATATTCTTTATTCAAAAGCAATTCAGTAGTCAACAATATACAAGTAAAATAAGTTTGTGTGATTTAGGAAGATAAATTAACAATGCAGAGAAACAATTTGAGCCAATAATATACTATATGTATAATATACTATATGTATACTATATGTATACTGTATGGTAGTAGGTTGGTAGACAGCAACCACCCAGGGAGGTACTACCGTCCTGCCAAGTGAGTGTAAAACGAAGCCTGTGATTGTTTTACATGATGGTAGGATTGCTGATGTCTTTTGTCTGTCTCATAAATATGCAAGATTACAGGCATGTCTTGCTACTTCTACTTACACTTAGGTCACACTACACATACATGTACACATTTATTTATACACACTCATCTGAGTTTTCTTTGATTTTATCTTAATAGTTCTTGGTCTTATTAATTTTCCTTTTATATCCATGGGGAAGTGGAATAAGAATCCTTCCTCCGTAAGCCATGCGTGTTGTAAAAGTCAACTAAAATGCCGGGAACAATGGGCTAGTAACCCCTTTTCCTGTAAAGATTACTAAAAAGAATAAGAAGAAGAAAATTGTCAAAGTGGGAAGTCTGAATGTGCGTGGATGTTGTGCAGATGATAAGAAAGAGATGATTGTGGATGTTATGAATGAGAAGAAGCTGGATGTCCTGGCTTTAAGTGAAACAAAGCTGAAGGGGGTGGGAGAGTTTCAGTGGAGAGGAATAAATGGGATTAGGTCAGGGGTTTCAAATAGAGTTAGAGCTAAAGAAGGAGTAGCAATAATGTTGAAGGATAAGCTATGGCAGGAAAAGAGGGACTATAAATGTATTAATTCAAGGATTATGTGGAGTAAAATAAAGATTGGATGTGAAAAGTGGGTTATAATAAGCGTGTATGCACCTGGAGAAGAGAGAAGTGTAGAGGAGAGAGAGAGATTTTGGGAAATGTTGAGTGAATGCGTGGGGAGTTTTGAATCAAGTGTGAGAGTAATGGTGGTTGGGGATTTTAATGCTAAAGTGGGTAAAAATGTTATGGAGGGAGTAGTAGGTAAATTTGGGGTGCCAGGGGTAAATGTAAATGGGGAGCCTTTAATTGAGCTATGTGTAGAAAGAAATTTGGTAATAAGTAATACATATTTTATGAAAAAGAGGATAAATAAATATACAAGGTATGATGTAGCACGTAATGAAAGTAGTTTATTAGATTATGTATTGGTGGATAAAAGGTTGATGGGTAGGCTCCAGGATGTACATGTTTATAGAGGGGCAACTGATATATCGGATCATTATTTAGTTGTAACTACAGTTAGAGTAAGAGGTAGATGGGAAAAGAGGAAGGTGGCAACAACAAGTAAGAGGGAGGTGAAAGTGTATAAACTAAGGGAGGAGGAAGTTCGGGTGAGATATAAGCGACTATTGGCAGAAAGGTGGGCTAGTGCATAGATGAGTAGTGGGGGGGTTGAAGAGGGTTGGAATAGTTTTAAAAATGCAGTATTAGAATGTGGGGCAGAAGTTTGTGGTTATAGGAGGGTGGGGGCAGGAGGAAAGAGGAGTGATTGGTGGAATGATGAAGTAAAGGGTGTGATAAAAGAGAAAAAGGTAGCTTATGAGAGGTTTTTACAAAGCAGAAGTGTTATAAGAAGAGCAGAGTATATGGAGAGTAAAAGAAAGGTAAAGAGAGTGGTGAGAGAGTGCAAAAGGAGAGCAGATGATAGAGTGGGAGAGGCACTGTCAAGAAATTTTAATGAAAATAAGAAAAAATTTTGGAGTGAGTTAAACAAGTTAAGAAAGCCTAGGGAAAATATGGATTTGTCAGTTAAAAACAGAGTAGGGGAGTTAGTAGATGGGGAGATGGAGGTATTGGGTAGATGGCGAGAATATTTTGAGGAACTTTTAAATGTTAAGGAAGAAACAGAGGCAGTAATTTCATGCACTGGTCAGGGAGGTATACCATCTTTTAGGAGTGAAGAAGAGCAGAATGTAAGTGTGGGGGAGGTACGTGAGGCATTACGTAAAATGAAAGGGGGTAAAGCAGCTGGAACTGATGGGATCATGACAGAAATGTTAAAAGCAGGGGGGGATATAGTGTTGGAGTGGTTGGTACTTTTGTTTAATAAATGTATGAAAGAGGGGAAGGTACCTAGGGATTGGCAGAGAGCATGTATAGTCCCTTTATATAAAGGGAAAGGGGACAAAAGAGACTGTAAAAATTATAGAGGAATAAGCTTACTGAGTATACCAGGAAAAGTGTACGGTAGGGTTATAATTGAAAGAATTAGAGGTAAGACAGAATGTAGGATTGCGGATGAGCAAGGAGGTTTTAGAGTGGGTAGGGGATGTGTAGATCAGGTGTTTACATTGAAGCATATATGTGAACAGTATTTAGATAAAGATAGGGAAGTTTTTATTGCATTTATGGATTTAGAAAAGGCATATGATAGAGTGGATAGAGGAGCAATGTGGCAGATGTTGCAAGTATATGGAATAGGTGGTAAGTTATTAAATGCTGTAAAGAGTTTTTATGAGGATAGTGAGGCTCAGGTTAGGGTGTGTAGAAGAGAGGGAGACTACTTCCCGGTAAAAGTAGGTCTTAGACAGGGATGTGTAATGTCACCATGGTTGTTTAATATATTTATAGATGGGGTTGTAAAGGAAGTAAATGCTAGGGTGTTTGGGAGAGGGGTGGGATTAAATTATGGGGAATCAAATTCAAAATGGGAATTGACACAGTTACTTTTTGCTGATGATACTGTGCTTATGGGAGATTCTAAAGAAAAATTGCAAAGGTTAGTGGATGAGTTTGGGAATGTGTGTAAAGGTAGAAAGTTGAAAGTGAACATAGAAAAGAGTAAGGTGATGAGGGTGTCAAATGATTTAGATAAAGAAAAATTGGATATCAAATTGGGGAGGAGGAGTATGGAAGAAGTGAATGTTTTCAGATACTTGGGAGTTGACGTGTCGGCGGATGGATTTATGAAGGATGAGGTTAATCATAGAATTGATGAGGGAAAAAAGGTGAGTGGTGCGTTGAGGTATATGTGGAGTCAAAAAACGTTATCTATGGAGGCAAAGAAGGGAATGTATGAAAGTATAGTAGTACCAACACTCTTATATGGGTGTGAAGCTTGGGTGGTAAATGCAGCAGCGAGGAGACGGTTGGAGGCAGCGGAGATGTCCTGTTTAAGGGCAATGTGTGGTGTAAATATTATGCAGAAAATTCGGAGTGTGGAAATTAGGAGAAGGTGTGGAGTTAATAAAAGTATTAGTCAGAGGGCAGAAGAGGGGTTGTTGAGGTGGTTTGGTCATTTAGAGAGAATGGATCACAGTAGAATGACATGGAAAGCATATAAATCTATAGGGGAAGGAAGGCGGGGTAGGGGTCGTCCTCGAAAGGGTTGGAGAGAGGGGGTAAAGGAGGTTTTGTGGGTAAGGGGCTTGGACTTCCAGCAAGCGTGCGTGAGCGTGTTAGATAGGAGTGAATGGAGACGAATGGTACTTGGGACCTGACGATCTGTTGGAGTGTGAGCAGGGTAATATTTAGTGAAGGGATTCAGGGAAACCGGTTATTTTCATATAGTCGGACTTGAGTCCTGGAAATGGGAAGTACAATGCCTGCACTTTAAAGGAGGGGTTTGGGATATTGGCAGTTTGGAGGGATATGTTGTGTATCTTTATATGTTTATGCTTCTAGACTGTTGTATTCTGAGCACCTCTGCAAAAACAGTGATAATGTGCGAGTGTGGTGAAAGTGTTGAATGATGATGAAAGTATTTTCTTTTTGGGGATTTTCTTTCTTTTTTGGGTCACCCTGCCTCGGTGGGAGACGGCCGACTTGTTGAAAAAAAAAAAAAAAAAAAAAAAAAAAAAAATGTATACTGCTAACAGTATGCTTTAGTAAGCACATAGGTACAGAGGATAGGAACATGCCTATATTTTTACAGTACATGTACACCTACCATCCGACTTATGACCGAGTTCGGTTCCGAGAAACCGGTCGTAAGTTGAACTTTACTACTGAATATCAACAAAACATTTTTGTAATGACTTTATTTTATTGTTTTATTTTGGTATTTCATGTTTTACTTTACTTTTTATGCTGTTAGTACTGTATTTTATACTGTAAGGTTTAGGATAAACACTGTGTACAACACAAATAGTTGTTTATTTCCCAGAAATTTGGCATAAAAAACACGGTCGCAAGTCGAGCAGGTCGTAAGTCGGATGGTAGGTGTAGATGGTTAGGCATGAGAAGGTAAGTACCTGCATATATGTCAGTGTTATAACCATTTTATTTTGACCTCTGCAGGAGCTTGCCTTTTATATGTACTCTGTATACAGAGATAAGGTCAGGCAAGCTAAACTGTGTGAAGGAAAGTGGCCAGTGATGCAAGTACTGGAGCTATGTATACTAGCTAGTTATGTTGCAGTGTAGCTTGTTTCTGTTATGATTTGTACCAGGAGGGTACCTAGGTTGCCCTACTTGCTGATTAATGCTGTTGTCAGACACTTAAGAGTTTTCTTCCCTTTGAGTACAAGTTTTGCCTCTCCAAAACATTTTGCATGTTTCTCTTTGTGATTGTATCTATATTATTATTATTATAATCATGGGGGAAGCGCTAAACCCGGAGGATTATACAGCGCCTGGGGGGGGGGATGTGGAAGGCATTCAGGCTTAATTCGGGGAACTGGAGCACAGATCCAATTCCCTAAATCAAGAACCCCTCACCAACATCAAGGAACCTTCCTTGAGGGGATTGTATCTATAACCAATCCACATAATGGTTTCCCATATCCATTGCTGTGAGCTCTGTCCTGGTTAGATATATTTAGCATGTTATTTATATCCTCTTTATTTGTCTTTCTTCCATTTATACACCTCGGTCATACACTCCTTAATTCTACACTTTTCTCGAGTGCAGAGTCAGTGCCCTAGGTCTATACTTGTAAGAAAGATTTCTGATGCATGGGATCAACTTTTGTCATCCTTCTCTGTTTTTCAGTGCATTTATGTCCACTCTGCAATACTGATATTCATGGATCCGGGTACTGAAACTACAGGTTTTACCCAAGTACTTTTTGGTATAGTTCACACATAAAATGGTGTATACTATGTGGCTGTCATTCTGGTTGCTGCATCTCTTAAGTCAGGTGGGGTCTTTGATGGTACTGCAGGTGACAACTACAACATTTTTACCACTTTTTTTGAAAGGTTTGATTTTTTTTTTTTTTTTTGTGGGAAGGTGAGCCTTGAAAGTAGAGAGAATTCTTTGGGCTCTGTTACTGCAGTTGTGGATGACAAGTTAAAGCTGATTGTTCTGAAAATGTATAATGGTGGTGTATTTCTCCTCTTATTCTTTGTACATACTTTAGATAAAGTCCTTTACTGAGTGAAACATTGTTGCAATGAAAGTTTGTTCTACACCTGTGTATGTTCTTCAAACTACTGTATGCCACCTCTCAAGGGAGGTTCTTTGATTCTGGTGAGGTGCTCTTGATCTAGGGAACTGAATGTGTGTTCCAATCCCCTGAATTCAGCCTGAATACCTTTTACCCCCCCCCCTCCCAGGTGCTGCATAATCCCTACAAGTTTGGTGCTCCCTCATAATACAGTACAGTATATCCTAGGTAGTAGGCAACCACCCAGGAAGGTACTGCCGTCCTGCCAAGTGAGTGTGATACGGAAGCCTATAATTGATTTACATGATGGCAGGATTGGTGGTGTCTTGTTTCTGTTTTAAACATGCAAGATTTCGGGTGCGTCTTGCTACTTCTACTTACTTAGGTCGCACTACACTTGCATGTACAAGCATATATATACACACATCCCTCTAGGTTTTCTTCTCTTACTACTTCTTTTTGTTTATTTCTGCTTATCTCCTTGGGAAAATAGAACAGAATTCTTCCTCCATAAGCCATTGGTGTCATAAGAGGCAACTAAAATGCCAGGAGCAAGGGGGTAGTAACCCCTTCTCCTGTATAAATTACTAAACTTAAACAAAAGTTTCTTTTTTTCTTTTTGGTCACCTTATCTTGGTAGGATACGGCCAGTTTGTTGAAAAAAAAAAAAAAAAAAAACAGTATGTCATTTTAATGTGTAATTTTAAGGGCTGACAAAATTCAAGCCTAAGTGTATGTGAGAGTAATCACAAACAAACCTGTGCAGTCTGCCTACATCTCTGGGAGCAATGAAAACACAGGTACTGGAGATGGCTGCTTTGGTCTGTACCAGACTGAGTCATTGGACTAGGTCCGATACTTCAGAAGACAACCAGACGCTACTGCTATGGACAAAATGTGGATTTATGACCTTCTGTCCAATAGAGCATTTGTCCAAAAATTCTGAGAGGTTTTTGCTGTACTTAGTGAAATTAATAAAAAAAAGGCAGACAGTGCTGTATGACCCTTGCAGTTTAGTGCTTGGTTTTGATAATCAGAAAAGGACTTGTTCAGGGAAGTGTTATACAAAATTTGAAATGAGTAAGTCTTAAAAGTACATATATTGCAGGCAGTATACAAGACTGAATACATTCACCTCCTCCAATCTGATATCCAATCTTTAGTCACCTAATTTTTTTTTATCCTCATCATCTTACTCTTTCCTATATTCTCTTTTAATTTTATTCTTTTACATATCCACCAACCTCTGCAACTTCTCTTCAGAATCTTCCAAAAGCACAGTGTCATCAGCAAAGAGCAACTGTGACTACTCCCACTTTGTGTTATTCTTTATCTTTTAACCCCATACCCAAGCATTCACCTCTCTTACAACCCCATCTATAAATATATACTGAACAACCACGGTGACATCACACATCCTTGTCTAAGGCCTACTTTTACTGAAAAATAATCTCCCTCTCTCCTACATACTCTAACCTGAGCCTCACTATCCTCGTAAAAACTCTTCACTGCTTTTAGTAACCTACCTCCTATTCTATACATTTGCAACATCTGCCACACTGCCCCCCTATCCACCCTGTCATATGCCTTTTCCAAATCCATAAATGCCACAAAAACTGCTTTACCCTTATCTAAATATTTTTCACCTATACGTTTCACTGTGAACACTTGGTCTATATACCTCCTACCTTTCCTAAAGCCTCCTTGTTCATCTGCTATCCTGCTATCCATCTTACTCTTAATTCTTTCAATAATAACTCTACCATACACTTTACCAGGTATACTCAACAGACTTTTCCCTATAATTTTTGCACTCTTTTGTCCCCATCCCTTTTATACAAAGGAACTATGCATGATCTCTGCCAATCCCTAGGTACCTTACCCTCTTCCATACATTTATTAAATAAAAGCATCAATCATTCCAAAACTATATCTCCACCTGCTTTTAACATTTCTATCTTTATCCCATCAATCCCGGCTGCCTTACCCCCTTTTATTTTACCTACTGCCTCACGAACTTCCCCCACACTCACAACTGGCTCCTCCTCACTCCTACAAGATGTTATTCCTTCTTGCCCTATACACAAAATTACAGCTTCCCTATCTTCAACATTTAACCCTTTCAGGGTCCGTCCCGTAGATCTACGCCATGAGCTCAGCTCACTCTGATAAACTGTGAGTGGTAAATTTGGGCCTAGATATGAAAGAATACATCTATGTGGTATGTGTGCACCACATTAAACAAATCCTGCAGCACAGTGTATAATAGAAAAAAAACAGACCGTGATTTTCAATTAAAACCGACTTTGCAGTGTTTTTTCGTACGTTTTTTATAGTTATATTTGCGATTTCTTGGTCTCATTTGATAGAATGGAAGACATATTACAGAAATAGAGATGATTTTGATTGGTTTTAGCACTGGAAATGGCTTGAAACTGAGCTCAAATTAGCGTTAATGTTGAATTTTTGCCAATGTTCAAGAGTAAACAAGCGACCTCACACATCGAATCCACGCCAGCTGGTGGGTCTAATATACATTCACAAATGTGATGATATTTATACAATTATTACAATATTGCATAACAGTAAATCTTCTATTTTTTGGTGTGAACAAAAATTCATTATGTGAATAAAAAATCAAAATGGAATTTATTTGTAAAGCCTCAAAACATAACTAATGAACAGAGGAAATGTTAGTTTAGTGCCAGGAATACCTACATTGTTTATTCTGGACCCTATAATGAAATTGGAATATTTTGAACTTTGTGTTAAATTGGCCAAATTACCAATTTCCGATCACTTTATTTTTGTAGTTGAAATAGTTGATTTGGCGATTTCTTGTGCTCAATCGATAGAATAGAAGTAATACTAGTTAAATAGCTAAGAATTTGGTCGACTGGAATAAAGTAATTGGCCTAAAATGGGAGTCAAAGTCGGCAAAATCGCCGATTCGCAAATATCGCCGACACATCAAAATTCGCGAGAGCATAATTTTGTCAATTTTCCATCAAATTTCGTACTTCTTGTTTTATTACCTTCACAAAAAGATTCTCTACCATTTAATAAGAATTTTTTTTTTTTTTTAAATTCTTGGACACTGGGGCACCACTTCAGATTTTGGCCTTGGGCCCTGAAAGGGTTAACAATTTCTCAAAATATTCCCTCCATCTTCCTGATACCTCTAACTCTCCATTTTGTAACTCTCCTCTCCTATTTTTAACTATCAAATCCATTCATTCCCTAGGCTTCCTCAACTTGTTAATCTCACTCCAAAACTTTTTATGTTCAACAAAATTTATTGATAACATCTCGCCCATTCTTTCATTTGCTCTCTTTTTACATTGCTTCACCACTCTCTTAATCTCTTTTTCTCTCCATATACTCCTAACTTCTTGCATCACTTCTACTTTGTAAAAACCTCTCGTGCATCACTTCTACTTTGTAAAAACCTCTCGTGTGTTGACTTTTTCTCCCTTACTACTCTCTTTACATCGTCATTCCAACAATCGCTCTTCTGTAACCACAAACTTCTGCTGAACACTATATTCTTAAACCTACCATGTACATCTTTGACCCCATTGCCTATACTCTCACTAGCCCATCTATCCTCCAATAGTTGTTTATATCTTACCCTAACTGCCTCCTCCTTTAGTTTATAAACCTTCACCTCTCTCTTACTTGCTGCTTCAATTTACCTTGTATCCCATCTACCTTGTACTCTCAGTGTAGCTACAACTAAAAAGTGATCTGATATATCTGTGGCCCCTCTATTAACATGTACCTCCTGAAGTCTACTCAACAGTCTTTTATATACCAATACATAGCCCAAGAAACTACTGTCATTACATCCTACATCATATCTTGCATACTCATTTATCCTCTTTTTAAAATATGTATTACCTATAACTAAACCCCTTTCTATACAAAGTTCAATCAAAGGCTCCCCATTATCATTTACACCTGGCACCCCAAACTTACCTACTACATCCTTTCTAAATGTTTCTCCTACTTTAGCATCAGTGGAACAAATCATGTAAAATAAAGCCAATACATTTGGTACAGTAATGTAAATAACACTTATAAGATTAGAAAAAACAAAATAGAGATAACCCACCAGGACTTAGTCACTATATATGACATTGTACACTATATATTAATGGCATGTTTTATAAATTATAATATCAATTATTGTATATATTTTTGCACATGTCATACTATAAGCATTATTTTATCCCTAATGCAATAATACAAAAAATACTGAAGTGAAAACACTAGATTAAAAGAACATGGCTCAGGATGACAGCCATTAAGGTAGACAACTTGCACTATATAATATACAGTAAGATCACATCAAACAGATGATATTGTAATAAAAATACCCCTCAAGGAAGGTTCCTTGATGTTGGTGAGGGGCTCTTGATTTAGGGAATTGGATCTGTGCTCCAGTTCCCCGAATTAAGCCTGAATGCCTTCCACATCCCCCCCCCCCCCAGGCGCTGTATAATCCTCCGGGTTTAGCGCTTCCCCCTTGATTATAATAATAATAATGTAATAAAAATAACCACTGTGGGAAAATAGTTAAATTCCAAGTGCTTTCATATTTTCTTACATTATCAAGAAATAATATTTTTTCACAGTGGTTATTTTGCACTATACAACAGGTATTGTAATACAGTTTACTTGCCCAAAAGTGTATAATCATGTATTTGTGCCTATTTTAGCAATTATTAGGTAGACTACAAAAAAATGTGGCATCAACAAGCCATGGTCAGTTGACACTAACATCCTTCATAATGACATGTACAATATTTCACTGTAATTTATTGAGGTCTATTGAAAAGTGTTAGTCAAATCTAAATATTCAGAAAATAAAAGTACTGCATTTAAGAGTTCGATTTATCAAGCTTTGTGCTCCTTATAAATGAAATACAGTAATGTAATCTCTCACTATCTGCTAGTTCTGCTCTGGCAAAATCAGCTATCACAGAATTTTGTTTGATATCTGAGCTGGGATCAAGGCCCCCATGATTTGTGTATGTTATTGTATTATTTTGTGCCAAGTATTGTACAGTATTATAATATATACTTTAAATACACAAGACCAAGGTAGCACCAAACTGACTGATGTAAATACACTTTCCAATTTTAATAAATGGTAAGATTTTTTTTTAAGTTACTACAAATACTGTATAAATACAGGTGATAACTTTATTTTCTGTTAGATGACCCATTTGCACTAAAACAACAACAGATATCGTAATGCAAACAATTCCATATTAAACCAGAATGCATATTTCCAAATCTTATGTAAATACGGGTGGGTAGCGGTATGTACAGCAACATTACCTGCCTTTGTTTATATAAGATTAAGCATGTACAATAAGTCCTCAACGTACATACATGTTGAGAATTTTCTGTATTGTGTATATTAATGATATACATAATAATATAATAATGATATACCTAGTAGTACCATCCGACTTAGGACTGAGCTTGGTTCCGACCAACTGGTCATAAGTCAAAATGGATGCAATCGAACCTTAGAAAACTGCCGACATACTGGGTAGGGCATAATGTCAAACCTTTGCTATATAAAGTACCTACATAGTATCGTATGTTACTTTTTACTAGATATTTTACTACTATATCAACATCACAGTTATGCCAGTGATGCTGCCTGAGTGATGTGAAAGCTCTCCCGAAATGGCGCATTGCCGTGAGTAGCAGTCAACTGTCATACAGTGGTATGCATCGGTCTGCCAGCCCTGCTGCCAGACGTATGGTCATATGTACAAGTGGTCGTATGTCAAGCAGGTCGTAAATCGGATGGTACTTGTACATAATAATGATATAACAATATTATACATAATAAGTATATAATGATGATATACACAATACAGTAGATTCTCAACATGTTTGCAAGTCAAGGACTTACTATAATGGCATTTGCAAATTCATCATCTACGAGCTCAGTGAATGCATCCCTCCTGCATACTGAGGGAGTTCAGAATAATTTCAACCATATTTGTTAAACTGCATAATCATTGTATCAAAGTACTGTATACAATATTCACTGAGAACACAAATTTATACACAACATTAAACCTGGCCATGAGATACTGGAGAACATGATCATATGCGTAATTTACGAATAATATAGTATTTGTTAATACTCTTGAAGCACCTTGTACAGAAATCACTGTGATAATAATACTGATGATTTTAACAACTATTAGAGAACTTTATCATGGTTTAACAAAGAATGAAGAGGTATTGCAATTACTGCCAGAACAAGGCTGTGAATTACACATGGGAATGCACTGAAAACTCTTAAAATGTAAGGAAGGGCCAATATGAGGGCCGCATCCACTTCTTAGATGGGCCATGTGGAGCCCTTGGGCTGCAGGTTGAGGACCACTGCTTTAAGGTCCCACAATTGAAACATTTTCTAATAAATACGTCCTAGTGTTTCCTCGATCATCTTTTTTTAAACACTTGTCGGTATCAAGTACCAAGGTTTATCCCTAACAATATTAACAGTTAAAAGTATTGTAATTTGCTAACCATATAGAGTGCAGAACTAACAACAGCATTAAGTTAATAAACAAACTTTGTAAATATGTTATTTAGAGTATATATAACAATAAATGTATTGGAATGCTTGAAAGTGTTTATCCATAACTTGTAAATGCATGAACAATATCAAAGATATACAACATGCCAAAAATATAGATGATCAAAAATAAAAAACTGTATAATGAATTTGATTACATTACAATATATATATATATACATATATATATAAAGCTATAAACTGTTTTAGAGTAAGGCACCTTGGTATGTACTAGGTGTAAAGTTCGTGATTACTTGCTGAAAGCACAAGGCTCCAGTCAGAGGTAACCGTAGGTAGACATGTGCGTCAAAGAGCAGTTATTGCAGGTAACAGGTAACAATCCTAATATAGTTTTCTTTCCTTCTGTTTGAGGTAATGATCTAGGAAGCCCAAAGAAATATACTGTGTATATATACATGTATGTATGCTATGAGTTCAAAACTCACTCCATTCAGTGAGAGGCCTATACCTTCAAGATTCAATGTTTATGGTAAAACCATTGACAGAAATATTATATCTATATTCACTACCTATCAATTCCAACAAAATTAAACTCCACACAAAAATAAAATTTACTTTCCATAACAGTGATTTACATACACTAAATTTAATAGAAGTATATTTAGTCCAATAAAAATTATAGACGTGTCCAGTATTTTGTGCATGTCGTTTCCAAATATTCACGGGATACTTGTCAAAAACAGAAATGTCATTTAATTTAGTGTCATATTATAATGCAATGAGATAATAACTGCCATAACATTTTTAACAATGCTATAGATGCACAACAATTCAGGATAAAAACAGACTAATGATGTTTTTTTTTTTCTAAAATGCTGGCAGTCAAATGATCTATTACTTAAACGACATATTTAAATTTCTTCCTTTCGTGTTTTCTATTCTAGTTTTTCTTCCTCCCTAGGAGCCACATCCATATATCTGCGAATTGAATTATCCATGGCAAAATGAACCCCATTATCGATTGGATGAACAATGAATGGAATGCAGCCCAAGCCAATGGCTGTAGTGATCCACTTACGGGTGGCGAGCGGCACCTTCGGCATGACCCTAGCCATGGTGAAGAGAGAGCCAGCACACACACGGTTAATGGTGAAGCCTGGGACGATGACCGATGCCAGAGCTTGCCATATTAGGGTGTCGACTGCTACGTGTGTTATTGCCTTCTGAGTGGCTCCTGGTTGCTGTTAGACAAATACATCACATCAGTGTTACATTTCTAGTATATTAAAAATAACAATTAATAAAATACACTGTACACAAAGTACAGCCCTTTGTAACACCTGGCTGTTTCCTCACCAAGGAGAGGTGACCCTAGGGTAGCATGTTCATCATTACTCAGGAACAAAAAGGCACAATACTGTGACTAGAACAATACGCAAATAACCTGGTCCAAGTTGGACCGAAACATCGTTACAAGCTTTTCTCTTCTATGTGTGGGTTATCTGTGTATTCACAATTACTAAGTGCCTAGTACAATATCCGCAAAAAAAATACTGGCGTGCAAGGAAAATTATATATTTTCAAGTGATACATGATTGGCTTCAAATTGAGCCATTGTTCCACCCAGTGGCAACAGTCACTGGTGGGTAGAACAATCTCTCAATTGAAAGCCACAAAAATGTGGAACAAAATGGGTGCTGTACATGCGGGACCCTCCTGTACGACATTATATAAATCATAAATTATGAAAGATTAGTTAATAACAGAGCCCACACACACTAGCTGAACTTACCTTGCTTGCTTTTTTTGCTTTGTCATAAGTATCAGCAAGTACGTATGCAGATGATACGCCATAAGTGGCTCGTACAAACCACAGTGGTGTTAATGCTCGAAACGATTCACCCACCTCATTAGCGTAGCCTGAAATTATACAAAATAAATATACAGTAACAAAAATAATATTTTGCTATAAATGTGGAGTAAATACAGGAGAATACAAATAAGAGAGCAAATTCAATGCACATGGAACTACAGTAAAGTTCATGTACACAAAAATACAGTCAAATCATGCACACGGAACTACAATAAAGGTTTGTCCATAATAATTACAAGCTCATAAAATAAACAGAACAACACAGTAAATCCACACTGAATATGCCTTATATACACTGCCCTGTTGTACCACAGTAATCTATTAGGGCAGCAGTAATAGCCTGGTTGATCAGGCCCTGATCTACCGCGAGGCCTGGTCACAGACAGGGCAGCGGGGATGTTGACCCCTGAAACCCTCTCCAGGTATCTCCATGTATGTCCCAGTTAAACATTCAAAATCTCCCTTGAATACTGCTTCAACAAGCTGCCCTGACTACCTCACATACATATACTATATGTATAGAGAGTAAGTCAACAAGGAAGTGATGCATAACTGAAATTCACCACTGAATAACCTGTGTCTAGTCTTAAATAGTCTGTAAGCATTAGGATTAGTCTGCTCAAAATGCACATGGATGCTAGTGGCTTTCTTTGTGCTTAACAATATTTTATCACATGTAAACTACAATTTGTATACTACACAGAGAAGTATTATTATTATAATCAAGGGGGAAGCGCTAAACCCGGAGGATTATACAGCGCCTGGGGGGGGGGGGGGATGTGGAAGGCATTCAGGCTTAATTTGGGGAACTGGAGCACAGATCCAATTCCCTAAATCAAGAGCCCCTCACCAACATCAAGGAACCTTCCTTGAGGGGACACAGAGAAGTAAATTTTCAAACCATACCACAGGCGGGGATACAACCCACAATCAGTCATAAAACTCCAGACCGACACGTGTTCCACTGGGCCACCTGGCTACAATAATATTCATCCAACTAGGTATATTTATACACCATAGGAAGGTTAGCATATGCACCACTGTGACCAAAAATGCAAGTTTTTACAGACGAATCTCCCGCCAGCATGGCTGTGAGTCAAGTAAATTTAACTTGTTTGTTTTTGTTTGAGGCGCGAGGCCTAATACGCATCAGTTTTATCCTCAGGGAAGAGTATTTATTAACTTAAAAATTCAAATTTTTATTTCTTTTATGAACCAAGCAGGTGATGTAGTTGACATTAATACAATATTTTTCTTCAGGCAGACTAATCTTAATGCTTCAAGAATACTTAAGAACTAGACACAAGTTACTTAGTAGTAAATTTTTGTTATGCATCACTTCCTTCTTGGCTTACTTTTTGTACATAGAGTATATGTATGTGAGGTAGTCAGGGGAGCCTTTTGGAGTAGTAATGAAGGGGGGATTTTGAATGTTTAACCGGGACATGCTCATCAAATCAATCTGTAAATTGTACTAATATAATCTATTAGGTCACTATAATATACTCACCGAGCAGACGAACAGGTGTGTCTCTGTAAATGTCGACCTCCTTCTCATCTGCCATCTTGCCTAAAAATATAACTTCGTAATACTAAAATTTCATCATCGTGTGCACCCACATTTTGGCTACACTATATATGTTTTAAAAATATATGTGTATATTACTTTTTGTTTTATTTCTACTACCTATATAATACGTCGAAAAAATTCCACTTACACAATTTTTTTTTTTATTAACAAACTGGCCGATTCCCACCAAGGCAGGGTGGCCCAAAAAAGAAAAACTTTCATCATCATTCACTCCATCACTGTCTTGCCAGAAGGGTGCTTTACATTACAGTTTATAAAACTGCAACATTAATACCCCTCCTTCAGAGTGCAGTCATTACTTCCCATCTCCAGGACTCAAGTCCGGCCTGTCGGTTTCCCTGAATCCCTTCATAAATGTTACTTTGCTCACACTCCAACAGCAAGTCAAATATTGAAAACCATTTGTCTCCATTCACTCCTATCAAATATGCTCATGCATGCTTGCTGGAAGTCCAAGCCTCTCGCACACAAAACCTCCTTTACCCTGTCTCTCCAACCCTTCCTAGGCCGAACCCTACCCCGCCTTCCCTCCACTACAGATTTATACACTCTTGAACTCGTTCTGTTTCGGCTTAACAAAATTACTGAATATAGTACATTGTATTCCACTGAATTATTCTAACTTAAAGATATAATGTACAAGTTGGGTTTGATGTTATTATAATACTAGAAGTTTCTATAATAATTAGTATAATATAAGTTTTGTTAATTCTCAGACCAGGCATCCTAAGTTGGAAATGAAATATTACAGGATTAAGAAACTATTATGAAGCTTATCTAAAGTAAAGATGTGTGTATAGTGAATGAAAGATGTTTGCAAGATAAACCTGTCATCTTGAGCTCATGAGACACAAAAAAAATACGTATTAGAATTATAGTCAGAGTGCAGCAGCGCTGTATGACCCTTGTTGGTTTAGCACTTTCTTTGATTATAACAGTAATACAGTCAGAGTGCAAAAAATCTAACAGACTTTTAATTCTCACTCACCTGACAGGACAGTAGTACATCCTTCAATTTAATCTGGGATTTGGAAATGCTTAATATTGAAAGTAGAATGAGGCAGTGGCTTCACAAGCAGGTTTTGAGATTCATTACACAAGTTTAGATTTTTACAGTTGTCTTATATAGCAACTTATGTAAATTAACACAGATTGTTAATAAAATATAACCTAGGATAGATAAATCACAAAACAGATGGGGATTCAAACCCATGGGCAGGTCTCCTAGCATCTACTGCCCCCATTACCTGTGCCAATAAACAGATAACTAGGAGTTAGTTGACTGTTGTGGGTTACCTGGGAAGGACCTGATTATTATTAATCATGGGGGAGCACTAAACCCGTAGGATTATACAGCACATGTCGGGGGGATGGAAGGTATTCAGGCTCAATTCAAGGAACTGGAGTACAGGTCCAATTCCCTAGATCAAGAGCCCCTCACCATCATCAAGGAACCTCCCTTAAGGGGAAAAAGATTTGTAGATGAATGGTTCAGAGAACCGACATGTTTTATTGATAAATTAGACACATATGCAACTCTTGGGTATCTTTATTGAGGAAACGTTTCGCCACACAGTGGCTTCATCAGTCCATACGTAGGAGAAACTTGAAGAACAGGAGGAGAATGAGGTAATCAGTCCCTCAACCTTGAGTCGATGTGTTCAGTCCATCAATCTATTCAAGATTGATGGACTGAACACATCGACTCAAGGTTGAGGGACTGATTACCTCATTCTCCTCCTGTTCTTCAAGTTTCTCCTTCGTATGGACTGATGAAGCCACTGTGTGGCGAAACGTTTCCTCAATAAAGATACCCAAGAGTTGCATATGTGTCTAATTTATCAAGGGGAAAAGGACCTGAAAAAAAGGGCCCCAATGGAAATAAGCCAAACTGCTTGGCTTTTTTTTTTTGTTTATCCCGAGTTATTAACTCTGGGGGTTACTAATCCGAAGTTTCTTTCTACTGCACTGAAAAAATATTCGACGGAATGCGTTGTTGATTAAAGTTTATTCACATGTATCTTTTAGGGACTGGGGGAAAATTGTGTCGATTATAAAGCATATCTAAACACAAGTTGGTTATTCTGTAAATAAATGGCATATGAACATTTATCCTGCAATAACATAGTATAAGTTTATTTAGGCACAGATACACATGAGTATAATTATCATACATAGTGTAAATTACCTAGAATAACCCAAAAAGAGATTGAAAAATGTCTAAATCAAACATTTTGTGGTAGTTGGCTATAACCTGGGTCTTATATAGCCACATATATATGGAATAATTTTTAAAAAGCCACTAATATTATTTTTTTTATCCAGGTTTCACTCAAAGTTTAAAAAATTACAATAATGTTACACAATACGTATTAATTAACCAATTAAAACTGTGTTGTATTTCCATTTTTTTGTGGACTTCAAAAATATCATCAATATCTGCTTTCATCATATTGAGTCTTGATCCTAAAAAAAAATCCAAAATAGGTAAAATACATCAAATTACATGCTGAAAAAATACTGCAATTTCACTGTAGTTTATATTCACCCGGTACATAATTCCACATATTCAAATTATTTAAAAAATACATATCAGCCACCTTATCTTCTTCAGTATATATGTGAGAAGCTGAGAAAGATGTCAGTACTTCAGGGTAAGTGCAGTTTCCTCGTGAGTTTCTCTTTCTCCCTGCCAGGAAGGTCACTAAGGCACTGACCGGGAGCCTCACCGGACGACATTGTTCTTCTTGTTGTTGTTGGGGTTTATAGGGCCACTGACACCTCACGCCGTAACGAACCCGGTCTTCCAGTGTCCGCAAAATAAATCTTAATAATATAATAATCTTTATTTCTATAAGTGCATTATACAAGTATACAGACCATAGCTGACATCACTAATATACTATTGTATAGAAAGCTCCTTGTTAATCAGAGTATATAGGGTAAATTAGGTCAATTTCATCCCAGGATGCGACCCATACCATCCACTAACACCCAGTAAGTTTATTCATGTACAGGTACACACAATTACAATTAAATAAATTATCCTACATAATAACATATGTACATTAACTAGGATAACCCAGAAAAGTCAGACAAAGTGATTATTTTCACTGGAGTCCTTGACCAAAGTGGAAAGGAGTTTACTATTGGCTGTATGTATTATATAATAATATCCATGTTAGTGGGGCAATGTGGCAGATGTTGCAAATGTATGGAATAGGAGGTAGGTTACTGAAGACTCTTTACAAGGATAGTGAGGTTCAGGTTAGAGTATGTAGGAGAGAGGGAGATTATTAGACAAGGATGCGTGATGTCACCGTGGTTGCTCAATATATTTATAGATGGGGTTGTAAGAGAAGTGAATGATCGGGTGTTGGCAGGAGGTTTGAGGTTAAAAGATAAAGAATCTAACACAAAGTGGGAGTTGTCACAGTTGCTCTTTGCTGATGACACTGTGCTTTTGGGAGATTCTGAAGAGAAGTTGCAGAGGTTGGTTGATGAGTTTGGTAGGGTGTGTAAAAGAAGGAAATTAAAAGTGAATATAGGAAAGAGTAAAGTAAATTAGGTAACGGAAGATTGGATATCAGACTGGAGGGAGATGTGGGATGTAGATGAAGTTACATAGATTGAGTCAAATATGGCGGGTTGGCGGCACCATGCGTCACATGTAGGGAAAGATGAGAAACTTGGGGTATAAACAGAGAGAAATGTGAGGCCAATGCCACACGTGGCATCTTTTTAATATGTAAGTTAAATTACGTGTTATGTAGGTAGGGGCACTATGTACCCAATATAGATTTCCTTTCATACCATGTAGTCAATTATACATTAAGACTAGTACCTACATTGTGTACTTAGAGCGTCATGTGCATCTTAATTTTTGTATTTTTAATTTTTTTTTTTTTGCAGCCAGGAGCATTCGTTATGGAGGAGTATGGAGGAGGTGTAGGAGTATGGAGGAGGTGTAGGAGTATGGAGGAGGTGTAGGAGCATGGAGGAGGTGAACGTATTCAGATATTTGGGAGTGGACGTGTCAGCAGATGGATCAAAGAAGGATGAGGTGAATCATAGAATTGATGAGGGGAAAAGGTTGAGTGGTGCACTTATGAGTCTGTGGAGACAAAGAACTTTGTTCATGAAAGCAAAGAGGGGAATGTATGAGAGTATACTTATACCAACACTCTTGTATGGGTGTGAGGCATGGAGGGTATTCTGGGGATCAACGCCCCCGCGGCCGGGTCCACGACCAGACCTTCCAGTGGATCAGGGCCTGATCAACGAGGCTGTTACTGCTGGCCGCACGTAGTCCAACGTATGAACCACAGCCCGGCTGATCCGGCACCGACTTTAGGTATTTATCCAGCTCCCTCTTAAAGACTGGAGGCAGTGGAGATATCATGCCCGAGGGCAATGTGTTTACCTGGAGTGTGTGGTGTGAATACAATGCAGAGAATCCATAGTTTGGAGATAGGAGGTGCGGGATTACCAAAACTATTATCCAGAGGGCTGAGGAGGGGTTATTGAGATGGTTTGGACATGTAGAGAGGATGGGAATGAAATAGAATGACTTCGAGAGTGTATAAATCTGTAGTGGGAGGAAGGCGGGGTAGGGGTCAGCCTACGAAAGGTTGGAGGGAGTTTACCTGGAGTTTACCTGGAGAGAGGTAAAGGGGTAAAGGAGGTTTAGTGTGCATGAGTGTTTTAGACAGGAGCAAGTGGAGGCAAATGGTTTTTAGGACTTTACGTGCTGTTGGAGTGTAAGCAAGGTAACATTTGTTAAGGTTCAGGGAAACCGGCAGGCCGGACTTGAGTCCTGGAGATGGGAAGTACAGTGTCTGCACTCTGAAGGAGGGGTGTTAATGTTGCAGTTTTATAACTGTAGTGTAAGAGCGCCTCTGGCAAGACTGATGAAGTAAATAATGGTGAAAATTTGTCTTTTTCGGGCCACCCTGCCTTGGTGGGAAACGGCCGATGTGTTTATAAAAAAATATATGTAATATCTTTATTTCTACAAGTATATGTACAAAGTATACAGGCCATAGTTGACATCATTGATATACTACTATGTAGAAAGCCCCTTGTTATGCAGAGCATTTTGGGCAAATTAGATCAGTTTTGTCCCAGTATGCAACCCACGTCAGTCGATTAACACCCAGGTACTCATTTTACTGATTGGTGAACATAGACAACCATTGCAAAGAAACACGCCCAATGTTTCTACCCTCGCCAGGAATCGAATCAGCACCCTAGCCGTGTGAAGCGAGAGCTTTAGCCACCAAGCTACGTATTATATTATCCCCAGCAAGAAGACGTAGGTACAGGCCAGGATCTCCTGACGGTTCAGGAGGGTTAAACCCTTCCCCACTGAGTAGCAAAGGTAGAGTCAAGACGTATACCATTGACAGGAAGGGAAATTCGTCATCCGAAGACGCTACAGATAAGCTGCAAGCCATGTTGCTCTTGTTGGGTTGAGGGGCAGTGACGGTCCTCGCGCCGTATGAACCCAACAACGCTGCGAATTCGGCCACCGTTCCTGGGATGCTGGAGCCGACTGCTACGTCCAAACAACTCGAAACTAATCACTAAATAATTTCCTGGATTAAAACCACCAGCTGGAAAGTAACATTGGACTACCTTACTGTAACGACCAGTTGGAAACTAAGATAATAATATCTTTATTTCTACCAGTACATGTACAAGGTATACAGACCATAGCTGACATCAGTGTCATACTACTATACAGAAAGTCCCTTGTTATGCTGAGTATTTCGGGCACCTTAACATATATATATGTGTTATATATATATACGCTGAAAAAACATACAGCTGTCAGGGGTTTACATCCTGCCAAAAATATAGATATTGTATTTTTTGTTAAACGAGGCAGCAATTACAGAGAAACATTCATTACGAGGCTGCATTCACGCTAGACTCTGCATTCTTAGTATTACAATGATAAATGCATCATTATGTACTGAAAGAGTTATGCAATTATCCAGCGGTCTTGTTATTAGGTATGTATCTAACATTGCGTGTGTGTGTACCTGGTGATAAATGTTGTGCTGGGGTTAGAAAGTAGGTCAGTCAGGTAGGTAGTACGCCCCACAGCCTTGGGCAGCGTTATTAAACAGATTTCTTATCCTTTTGGCGTGATTCATGGAAGGAAAGGGTTGGTCCTAGTCTCCGTTTAACACTTATACACACACGAGAAAATATAAATTATTCTATAAAGAACTAGAAATCAAAATACCGTGACTGGTACGATACATAAATAACTCGCACATAACAGAAACCTTAAGTCGACATTTCGACCATTTACAGTCACAGTGTGACTTTGTAAATGGTCCAGGTTGGACCGAAACGTCGTCATAAGTTTCTCTCTCCTATGTGTGAGTGTATTGTTGTACATAATAAGCAAGTGACAGATGGGGTGGTATATGTGGTTGTCTTCACGTTACCATCTGTCGCTCCGCTGAGACACTGCTGCTACACGGTCTTGAAAGATAGTTTTGTTTTCTTTATTTGTCCGATCTTTACGAAATAGTTTTAATATTGTGTTGACGATGGTTTAGTCTAGTGTGACACTGTGATCTATAATAACAATAATACTACTAATAATAATCATAATAGTAATAAAGTCTCGGAGCCTTATGTGAGTGTTTGGGAGGATTATGTGTTTTAATTTTTGTTTAAATTAGAGGCTTGTGAACGAATATGTACACACACACACACACACACACACACACACACACACACACACACACACACACACACACACACACACACACACACACACACACACACACACACACATGGGTTCATGGAAGGCAAATCTTGTATCACAAACCTCCTGGAGTTTTATGACAAGGTAACAGAAGTAAGACACGAGAGAGAGGGTTGGGTAGATTGCGTTTTCCTAGACTGCAGGAAGGCCTTTGATACAGTTCCCCACAAGAGATTAGTGCAGAAGCTGGAGGATCAGGCGCATGTAAAAGGGAGGGCACTGCAATGGATAAGGGAATACCTGACAGGGAGGCAGCAACGAGTCATGGTACGTGAAGAGGTATCACAGTGGGCGCCTGTTACGAGCGGGGTCCCACAGGGGTCAGTTCTAGGACCAGTGCTATTTTTGATATATGTGAACGACATGATGGAAGGAATAGACTCTGAAGTGTCCCTGTTCGCAGATGACGTGAAGTTGATGAGAAGAATTAAATCGGACGAGGATGAGGCAGGACTGCAAAGAGACCTGGAGAGGCTGGACATGTGGTCCAGTAACTGGCTTCTCGAATTCAATCCAGCCAAATGCAAAGTCATGAAGATTGGGGAGGGGCAAAGAAGACCGCAGACAGAGTATAGGCTAGGTGGACAAAGACTACAGACCTCACTCAGGGAGAAAGACCTTGGGGTGACCATAACACCGAGCACATCACCGGAGGCACACATCAACCAAATAACCGCTGCAGCATACGGGCGCCTGGCAAACCTGAGAATAGCGTTCCGATACCTTAATAAGGAATCGTTCAAGACACTGTACACTGTGTATGTTAGGCCCATACTGGAGTATGCAGCACCAGTCTGGAACCCACACCTGGTCATGCACGTCAAGAAGTTAGAGAAAGTACAAAGGTTTGCAACAAGGCTAGTCCCAGAGCTCAAGGGAATGTCGTACGAGGAAAGGTTAAGGGAAATCGGACTGACGACACTGGAGGACAGAAGGGTCAGGGGAGACATGATAACGACATACAAGATACTGCGGGGAATAGACAAGGTGGACAGAGATAGGATGTTCCAGAGAGGGGACACAGGGACAAGGGGTCACAACTGGAAGCTGAAGACTCAGACGAGTCACAGGGACGTTAGGAAGTATTTCTTCAGTCATAGAGTTGTCAGCAAGTGGAATAGCCTAGCAAGTGAAGTAGTGGAGGCAGGAACCATACATAGTTTTAAGAAGAGGTATGACAAAGCTCAGGAAGCAGAGAGAGAGAGGATCCAGTAGCGATCAGTGAAGAGGCGGGGCCAGGAGCTGAGTCTCGACCCCTGCAACCACAATTAGGTGAGTACAATTAGGTGAGTACACACACACACACACACACACACACAGTGCAAAGGTTTGCAACAAGACTAGTCCCAGAGCTAAGAGGTATGTCCTACGAGGAGAGGTTAAGGGAAATCAACCTGACGACACTGGAGGACAGGAGAGATAGGGGGGACATGATAACGACTTACAAAATACTGAGAGGAATTGACAAGGTGGACAAAGACAGGATGTTCCAGAGATTGGACACAGTAACAAGGGGACACAGTTGGAAGCTGAAGACACAGATGAATCACAGGGATGTTAGGAAGTATTTCTTCAGCCACAGAGTAGTCAGGAAGTGGAATAGTTTGGGAAGCGATGTAGTGGAGGCAGGATCCATACATAGCTTTAAGCAGAGGTATGATAAAGCTCACGGTTCAGGGAGAGTGACCTAGTAGCGACCAGTGAAGAGGCGGGGCCAGGAGCTCGGACTCGACCCCCGCAACCTCAACTAGGAGAACTAGGTGAGTACACACACACACACACACACACACACACACACACACACACACACACACACACACACACACACACAAGCTGAGAGAATGACAGTCGCTCCAGCTACAGTACCAGGCACACGTCTCCCTGCCTTCGTGCACCTACATGTCTGCTCCTGTATCACGAACGCTGGAAGTAACCGAAAGTGGCTTGGAATTTAGTAATATATCTTTAAAATACAGATACAAAACTGGATTTATTTGACATGTGATTGAAGAAGTGATAGTGAAAATCAGTGATTTGTGTAACGATATTGTGAATAGTGAAAACAAGACGCGTCTTTGGTATGAATAATTGTACATAATATTTAGCAGATGTGAAAGAACAATATTAATGTTAATGAGAAATAAAAGTCACAATATCGTAATTGGAACAATCCACAACTAACCCACAATACAGAAACTGGAACAATCCACAACTAACCCACAATTCTGTAGGTGGAACAATTCCCGCAAATTATGTTAATTTTGTCTCCAGGATGCGACCCACACCAGTCCACATACATTCAGGTACATACTTACTGCTAGGTGAACAGGGACAGCAGGTATAATGTGACTAACACCCAGGTACCTATTTTATTGATAGGTAAACATGGACAGCAGGTGTTTTAAGGAAACATGTCCTGATGTTTTTACCCGTTCCGGGGATCGAACCCCGGACCTCCATGTGTGAGCTGAGTGCGCCAGCAATCGAGCTACGAGACAATTTTTAAGGACAGGTAGGTCGGATATCACAGTGAAATGTATCATTCTGGAACCATAGACAACGTGGCACTGTTGTTACAACAGTCAGATGGGGTACCGACACCATGCCCAGCCCTTCTAGGGCAGGGTAGGTGCCTGAGCCAGAGCTTGCAGCTCACAAGACTGTCATTCCCATTAGCCTCCTTGGGGCGGAGATGGCAGACCAGAGAGGCCTAGCTTCTCCCTACGAGCCCCGTGAGGGCGGGGAATGTGGCTAGGCCTGGGGACAGTTGGTCCCAAAGATGAGGAGGTACTTGTGCCTCCTCCCATGGGAGACTTAGGTCTCAGACACTCCCTAAAGAGGGAGCCAAGGCCGGGCCACCACTTGGAAAAAGCCCGGGCCGGGAGAATACCGGCGAATCTTTAATAATAATAATAATAATAATAATAATAATAATAATAATAATAATAATAATAATAATAATAATAATAATAATAATAATGGGTGACTGTTAAAGGTTACTTGAACAGTAGTAATCTGACTGTACTGCTCCACTAGCCTGAGCTGGTAGACCTCAACAGATTGATGAGAATATCATCTTGCATTCCTGTAGCTCGATTGGTAGCGCACTTAGCTCATACACTGAGGTCCGTGGTTCGATCCCCGGCACGGCTGAAAATATTGGGCGTGTTTCCGTAGATACCTGCTGTCCGTGTTCACCTAGCAGTAAATAGGTACCTGGGTGTTAGTCGACTTGTGAGGGTGGCATCCTGAGAACAAAATTAACCTAATTTGCCCGAAATGCTTAGCCATAACAAGGGGCTTTCTATATAGAAATACGTCATTGATGTCAGCTATGGTCTGTACAAGTTGTATCATGTACTTGTAGAAATAAAGATTATTATAAAAATATTCGGTAGCTAAAGCAGGTTTAAAGGTTTTCTTACAGCAGAGCTGGAGTTACTATCACCTGGGAATTGCCATCTCTCAGGAGAGCTTATCCCATACGCAGGAGAGATGGGATTTTTATGGAGATTATGTCCATGACAAGGGAGGGAGGTGGGTGTTGCACAGGTGGGTCAGGATGATGGAAGTGTGTCAGTAATAACGTTAATGATAACACTGCTTGTTCCCCGTCAGCTGGCACTGTTACAGCTGATGTTACTGCAGTTCATGCTGCCAGCTGATACTGTCACGGCTGATATTGTTACAACTGATACTGCAACAACTGATACTGTGGAAAATTGCATTTATCTGAATGTATCATTATGTACATAACAGTAAATGAACAAAGATAATTATTATTTATCAGTTAGACAAGTAGGAATTTGGGACACCTAGGTCGCAAAAAATGTCCCCCTTCGATACCTACCACTGTCATATCCACAAGTTGCTCTGGACCTATTAATTAAATGAAATATACATCACCAGGAATGCTGGTAAATATATAAATTTGTGGACTGTATATTAAAAATAATAAATGATTATATATACACATATACATAACAGAAGGAGAATATCTTAATATCACTAACCAATTTGACTGGAGATTAATGTGTATCATACTCAGAAAACCTCACTGTCTATCTATGAAAATAACACTGGCCGGGTTACTACATAAGACTTATCTGAGGTTCCTGGAGCTGTCTTGTCCAGTCGCCTGATACTCAAATTATGCAGGAATGCACATCCAACAATTTCGGCTCCTATTTGAGAGGTGTCAACCCAATTTAACCTCTAGAGCACGAAAAAATTCTTCCCATTACACCAACGTTTCTAATCCAAATTCAAACAACAATGGCGACTGTCTTCTGCGCAGAGGCAGGCTTTCCGTTTTCTATGACATAAATATTATTAAATACAGTATGGCCATCTATTTACATATAACTACTGTATTTCTGGAAAATATATACAGTATTTTCCACAGATACTGTCACAGCTGATACTGCAACAGCTGATACTGTCACAGCTGATACTGCAACAACTGATACTGCAACAGCTGATACTGCAACAGCTGATACTGCAACAGTTGATACTGCAACAGCTTATACTGCAACAGCTGATACTGCAACAGCTGATACTGCAACAGCTGATACTGCAACAGCTGATACTGCAACAGCTGATACTGCAACAGCTGATACTGCAAAAGTTGATACTATCACCGCTGATACTGTAACTCTTGATACTATCACAGCTGATACTTCAACGACTGATATTGGAACAGCTGGTATTAACCAGCTGATACCACGATGTTACAACCATCAGATAAACCATACATATGGTGGCCCTTCCTGCACGACTGTGTCGTTACCGGTAACTTCACTAGAGTCGGTCGTCACATAACTAAAACTCACGACAGGAGAAATTCCCCATTTCTCCTGACATATTACAGCTCCACCACCACCTGGCGTCAAGTACAAGCATATTACAATGTTTTCTTGATTAGTTTAGCACAATTAGAGACGATAGGTACGTGGTTGTAATCAAGGGGTCTGGGGTGGTTGGTTGGTTAGTTTGGCTTCGAGACTGTTGATTATTCATGTGGCTTTGTGTTGTCTGTTTACAACCAGTCAAGAATTACCTGGAGGTATACCTGGAGGTATACCTGGAGAGTGTTTCAGGGGTTAATTAAGGCCCCTCCCCCGAGGCCCGGTCCGTGACCAGGTCTGACAAGAATATACTCTAATCCCTAAAACAGACTTTAAATTCTCAGTGTATATACACCGAGAGACATACTTCTCGGTGTATATACACTGACATATACCTCTGTGTATATACACTGAGAGACATACTTCTCAGTGTATATACACAGAGGTATGATAAAGCTCACGGCTCAGGGAGAGTGACCTAGTAGCGATCAGTGAAGAGGCGGGGCCAGGAGCTCGGACTCGACTCCCGCAACCTCAACTAGGTAAGCACAACTAGGTGAGTACACAGAGAGACATATATCTCTCGGTGTATATACCCTGCTGCCTCTGCAATGGACGTATGTTGTATGAGAGCCAAATGTATACCCACACAGCGTAACCTAGTTAGTATGTTATATGTTAGCTTTAAATAACATCGAATTCACGAGGGTCATTGAGGCTATAGTTCAGTTATATCCCACCATTCAAGAATAATTACTAAAATAAGGAACAGAATAAGCTCAGTGTAGATACAAAGATCCCAATGGAAATAAGTCACTTTGTCCGATCTTTTCTTGGGTTATCTTAAGTAATTTACACTAAGATAATTGTACTTCTGTGTACTTGTGCTTAAGTAAACTTACTTATACTGAGATGTACGCATCTTTCTGTGTAAATACATTTAAAACATACGAATCTCTTCGTGTATATACACTGGGAAAAACACAGAGTATAGTTAGTTTAACTATTCACACCATACCTATCCTGTGGGAGGTAGTCAGAAGGATTACAGACGTACATAATGGGTCCAGGGACTGGGACCCAGAGTTTCGATCGGTGTATATACATACCGATTGTGTTACGCTAGGGATCAACTTTCTGACTGATGTGTATAAAACCATGGTAAATATAGCCCTGGCTAGCAGAAAATGTAGTGTGTGTGGGACAGGTACATCACGTTGTTGAAGGGGGAACTTCTGTATCGCATCGACACCATGCCTAACCCTTCTAGGGTAGGGTAGGTGCCTGAGCCCGAGCCTTTAGCTCATAAGACTGTCATTCCCATTTGCTCCCTTGGGGCAGGGATGGCAAACCAGAGAGGCCTAGCTTGTGGCTAGGCCTGGGGACAGTTGGTCCCAAAGATGAGGAGGTACTTGTGCCTCCTCCCATGGGAGACTTAGGTCTCAGACACTCCCTAAAGAGGGAGCCAAGGCCGGGCCACCACTTGGACAAGGCCCGGGCCGGGAGAATACCGGCGAATCTTTAATAATAATAATAACTTCTGTAATGTAGTGTGGGACAGGTACATCACGTTGTTGAAGGGGGAACTTCTGTAATGTAGTGTGGGACAGGTACATCACGTTGTTGAAGGGGGAACTTCTGTAATGTAGTGTGGGACAGGTACAGCACGATGTTGAAGGGGGAACTTCTGTAATGTAGTGTGGGGCAGGTACAGCATGTTGTTGAAGGGGGAACTTCTGTAATGTAGTGTGGGACAGGTACATCACGTTGTTGAAGGGGGAACTTCTGTAATGTAGTGTGGGGCAGGTACAGCACGATGTTGAAGGGGGAACTTCTGTAATGTAGTGTGGGGCAGGTACAGCATGTTGTTGAAGGGGGAACTTCTGTAATGTAGTGTGGGGCAGATACAGCACGTTGTTGAAGGGGGAACTCCTGTAATGTAGTGTGGGGCAGGTACATCACGTTGTTGAAGGGGGAACTTCTGTAATGTAGTGTGGGACAGGTACATCACGTTGTTGAAGGGGGAACTTCTGTAATGTAGTGTGGGACAGGTACATCACGTTGTTGAAGGGGGAACTTCTGTAATGTAGTGTGGGACAGGTACAGCACGATGTTGAAGGGGGAACTCCTGTAATGTAGTGTGGGGCAGGTACAGCACGATGTTGAAGGGGGAACTCCTGTAATGTAGTGTGGGGCAGGTACATCACGTTGTTGAAGGGGGAACTTCTGTAATGTAGTGTGGGGCAGGTACAGCATGTTGTTGAAGGGGGAACTTCTGTAATGTAGTGTGGGGCAGGTACATCACGTTGTTGAAGGGGGAACTTCTGTAATGTAGTGTGGGGCAGGTACATCACGTTGTTGAAGGGGGAACTTCTGTAATGTAGTGTGGGACAGGTACATCACGTTGTTGAAGGGGGAACTTCTGTAATGTAGTGTGGGGCAGGTACAGCACGTTGTTGAAGGGGGAACTTCTGTAATGTAGTGTGGGGCAGGTACAGCATGTTGTTGAAGGGGGAACTTCTGTAATGTAGTGTGGGGTAGGTACAGCACGATGTTGAAGGGGAACTCCTGTAATGTAGTGTGGGGCAGGTACAGCATGTTGTTGAAGGGGGAACTTCTGTAATGTAGTGTGGGGTAGGTACAGCACGATGTTGAAGGGGGAACTTCTGTAATGTAGTGTGGGGTAGATACAGCACGATGTTGAAGGGGGAACTTCTGTAATGTAGTGTGGGGTAGGTACAGCACGATGTTGAAGGGGGAACTCCTGTAATGTAGTGTGGGGCAGGTACAGCGCGGTGTTGAAGGGGGAACTTCTGTAATGTAGTGTGGGGCAGGTACAGCACGATGTTGAAGGGGGAACTCCTGTAATGTAGTGTGGGGCAGGTACAGCGCGGTGTTGAAGGGGGAACTCCTGTAATGTAGTGTGGGGCAGGTACAGCGCGGTGTTGAAGGGGGAACTCCTGTAATGTAGTGTGGGGCAGGTACAGCACGATGTTGAAGGGGGATCTTCTGTAATGTAGTGTGGGGCAGGTACAGCACGATGTTGAAGGGGGAACTCCTGTAATGTAGTGTGGGGCAGGTACAGCGGTGTTGAAGGGGGAACTCCTGTAATGTAGTGTGGGGCAGGTACAGCGCGGTGTTGAAGGGGAAACTCCTGTAATGTAGTGTGGGGCAGGTGCAACACGGTGTTGGAGGGGGAACTCCTGTAATGTAGTGTGGGGCGGGCATTTGTACATAAGGGATTACCAATAGACCCCCTTGCTGTCTTATAGACCCCTGGCTGTCTTCAAGACCCCTGGCTGTTTTCAAGACCCCTGGCTGTCTTCAAGACCCCTGGCTGTCTTCAAGGTCCCTGGTTGTCTTCAAGACCCCTGGTTGTCTTCAATATCCCTGACTGTCATCAAGACCCCTGGCTGTCTTCAAGATCACTGGCTGTCTTCAAGACCCCTGGCTGTCTTCAAGACCCCTGGTTGTCTTCAAGACCCCTGGCTGTTTTCAAGACCCCTGGCTGTCTTCAAGACCCCTGGCTGTCTTCAAGGTCCCTGGTTGTCTTCAAGACCCCTGGTTGTCTTCAATATCCCTGACTGTCATCAAGACCCCTGGCTGTCTTCAAGATCACTGGCTGTCTTCAAGACCCCTGGCTGTCTTCAAGACCCCTGGTTGTCTTTAAGACCTCTGGCTGTCTTCAAGACCCCTGGCTGTCTTCAAGACCCCTGGCTGTCTTCAAGACTTCTGGCTGTCTTCAAGACCTCTGGTTGTCTTCAGGACCCCTGGCTGTCTTCAAGACCCCTGGCTGTCTTCAAGACCCCTGGCTGTCTTCAAGACCCCTGGCTGTCTTCAAGACTTCTAGCTGTCTTCAAGACCCCTGGCTGTCTTCAAGACCCCTGGCTGTCTTCAAGATCCCTGGCTGTCTTCAAGACCCCTGCCTGTCTTCAAGACCCCTGGCTGTCTTCAAGACCCCTGGCTGTCTTCAAGACCTCTGGTTGTCTTCAAGACCCCTGGCTGTCTTCAAGACCCCTGGCTGTCTTCAAGACCCCTGGCTGTCTTCAAGACCCCTGGCTGTCTTCAAGACTTCTAGCTGTCTTCAAGACCCCTGGCTGCCTTCAAGACCCCTGGCTGTCTTCAAGATCCCTGGCTGTCTTCAAGACCCCTGGCTGTCTTCAAGACCCCTGGCTGTCTTCAAGACCCCTGGTTGTCTTCAAGACCTCAGGCTGTCTTTAAGACCTCTGGCTGTCTTCAAGACCCCTGGCTGTCTTCAAGACCCCTGGCTGTCTTCAAGACTTCTGGCTGTCTTCAAGACCTCAGGTTGTCTTCAAGACCCCTGGCTGTCTTCAAGAACCCTGGTTGTCTTCAAGACCCCTGGCTGTCTTCAAGACTTCTAGCTGTCTTCAAAACCCCTGGCTGTCTTCAAGACCCCTGGCTGTCTTCAAGATCCCTGGCTGTCTTCAAGACCCCTGGCTGTCTTCAAGACCCCTGGCTGTCTTCAAGACCCCTGGTTGTCTTCAAGACCTCTGGCTGTCTTCAAGACCTCTGGCTGTCTTCAAGACCCCTGGCTGTCTTCAAGACCCCTGGCTGTCTTCAAGACTTCTGGCTGTCTTTAAGACCTCAGGTTGTCTTCAAGACCCCTGGTTGTCTTCAAGACCCCTGGCTGTCTTCAAGATCCCTGGCTGTCTTCAAAACCCCTGGCTGTCTTCAAGACCCCTGGCTGTCTTCAAGATCCCTGGCTGTCTTCAAGACCCCTGGCTGTCTTCAAGACCCCTGGTTGTCTTCAAGACCTCTGGCTGTCTTCAAGACCTCTGGCTGTCTTCAAGACCCCTGGCTGTCTTCAAGACCTCTGGTTGTCTTCAAGACCCCTGGCTGTCTTCAAGACCCCTGGCTGTCTTCAAGACCCCTGGCTGTCTTCAAGACCCCTGGCTGTCTTCAAGACTTCTGGCTGTCTTCAAGACCCCTGGCTGTCTTCAAGACCCCTGGCTGTCTTCAAGACCTCTGGTTGTCTTCAAGACCCCTGGTTGTCTTCAAGACCCCTGGCTGTCTTCAAGACTCTGGCTGTCTTCAAGACCTCTGGCTGCCTTCAAGACCCCTGGCTGTCTTCAAGACCTCTGGTTGTCTTCAAGACCCCTGGCTGTCTTCAAGACCCCTGGCTGTCTTCAAGACCCCTGGCTGTCTTCAAGACTTCTGACTGTCTTTAAGACCTCTGGCTGTCTTCAAGACTTCTGACTGTCTTCAAGACCTCTGGCTGTCTTCAAGACCCCTGGCAGTCTTCAAGACCCCTGACTGTCTTCAAGACCCCTGGCTGTCTTCAAGACCTCTGGTTGTCTTCAAGACCCCTGGCTGTCTTCAAGACCCCTGGCTGTCTTCAAGACCCCTGGCTGTCTTCAAGACTTCTGACTGTCTTTAAGACCTCTGGCTGTCTTCAAGACTTCTGACTGTCTTCAAGACCTCTGGCTGTCTTCAAGACCCCTGGCAGTCTTCAAGACCCCTGACTGTCTTCAAGACCCCTGGCTGTCTTTAAGACCCCTGGCTGTCTTCAAGACCCCTGGCTGTCTTCAAGACCCCTGGCTGTCTTCAAGACCCCTGGCTGTCTTCAAGACCCCTGGCTGTCTTCAAGACCCCTGACTGTCTTCAAGACCCGTGGCTGTCTTCAAGACCCCTGGCTGTCTTCAAGACCCCTGGCTGTCTTCAAGACCCCTGGCTGTCTTCAAGACCCCTGGCTGACTTCAAGACCCCTGGCTGTCTTCAAGACCTACGGCTGTCTTCAAGACTTCTGACTGTCTTCAAGACCTCTGGCTGTCTTTATGACCACTGGCTGTCTTCAAGACCCCGGGCCGTCTTCAAGACCTCTGTCTGTCTTCAGGACCCCTGGCTGTCTTCAAGACCCCTGGCTGTCTTCAAGACCCCTGGCTGTCTTCAAGACCCCTGGCTGTCTTCAAGACCCCTGGCTGTCTTCAAGACCCCTGGCAGTCTTCAAGACCCCTGACTGTCTTCAAGACCCCTGGCTGTCTTCAAGATGGCGCTGGACAGACATAAAATCAGTACCTGACCAACTGGACTTTGGTTCCTGGTTTACGTGCGACCAGTAGTAACAGCCTGGTTGATCAGGCCCTGAGCCACCACGAGGCCTAGTCATGGACCGGCCCGCGGGGGCGTTGACCCCCGAAACCCTCTCCAGGTATGGGAGCGCAAAACCCCGTAGGTGTTATTCAGTGCATGACGAAATGAAGTTCAACACACAGGGAGGAATAATCCAATTCACTGGATCAAGAGCCCCTCACTAGCATCAAGGAACCGAGGGATAATCCAATTCACTCGATCAAGAGCCCCTCACTAGCATCAAGGAACCGAGGGATAATCCAATTCACTCGATCAAGAGCCCCTCACTAGCATCAAGGAACCGAGGGATAATCCAATTCACTGGATCAAGAGCCCCTCACTAGCATCAAGGAACCGAGGGATAATCCAATTCACTGGATCAAGAGCCCCTCACTAGCATCAAGGAACCGAGGGATAATCCAATTCACTGGATCAAGAGCCCCTCACTAGCATCAAGGAACCGAGGGATAATCCAATTCACTCGATCAAGAGCCCCTCACTAGCATCAAGGAACCGAGGGATAATCCAATTCACTGGATCAAGAGCCCCTCACTAGCGTCAAGGAACCGAGGGATAATCCAATTCACTCGATCAAGAGCCCCTCACTAGCATCAAGGAACCTAGGGATAATCCAATTCACTCGATCAAGAGCCCCTCACTAGCATCAAGGAACCGAGGGATAATCCAATTCACTGGATCAAGAGCCCCTCACTAGCGTCAAGGAATCTCCCTTGAAATATTTCACTTCAATAAAATTACTCTGAATATCCCATTCGACTCTAGTAAAGTGAAAAGAGTAATAAAGAATAAATAAAAATTTACTTACATTAAACAGGGAAAATTTGCGCCCCTTCCGAAAAAAAAAATTGACCTGTAAATAAATCTTTGAACTAAAATCATCGACACCATAGAAAAGGTCAAGAGAGGCCTGAGCTTGCTACCATCTGCAGCTCATAAGGCTGCCATCCCCACGAGCCCCTTCGAGGCGGGGTAGATGGCAGACCAGAGGCCTAGCTTCTCCCTACGAGCCCCGTGAGGGCGGGGAATGTGGCTAGGCCTGGGGACACTTGGTCCCAAAGATGAGGAGGTACTGTACCTCCTCCCATGGGAGACTTAAGTCTCGAGACACTCCCCAGATAGGGAGCCAAGGCCGGGTCACCACTACTTGGAAAAGACCCGGGCCGGGAGAATACCGGCGAATAATAAAAAAAAAATGAACTAAAATCATCGACACCATGATTAGCTCTTCTAGGGTAGGGTAGGTACCTGAGGCGGAGCTTACAGCTCACAAGACTGTCATTCCCATTATACCCCTTGTGGCGGGGATGACAGCGGAGCTTGCAGCTCACAAGACTGTCATTCCCATTAGCCTCCTTGTGGCGGGGATGACAGACCAGAGAGGCCTAGCTTGTGGCTAGGCCTGGGGACAGTTGGTCCCAAAGATGAGGAGGTACTTGTGCCTCCTCCCATGGGAGACTTAGGTCTCAGACACTCCCTAAAGAGGGAGCCAAGGCCGGGCCACCACTTGGAAAAGGCCCGGGCCGGGAGAATACCGGCTAATCTTTAATAATAATAATAATAATTGAACTAAATTAGAAATTTATAATTTTGGACTGGAGATAATTTTCGGAGTTGGAAATCTCAGACTCAAAAAAAAAAAAAAAATCCATGAGATTTTAGAGCCTCTTGTGAATTATTAGTTTGTGAACCCATACTCTTATATTTTTTAGATAAGTTCACGAGATAATTTTCAATATATAGCTTTTTACCAACAGGAAAATAATGAATAAATGCTTCGAATTTCTTCTTTGAAAATATAACACTCACTGCCCAAGTGGTTGATCAGAAAAATATATATAAGGGAAGATCACGAAATGGAAAATGGTGTGAACGTGTTTATGACATGTGTGGATCGTGTTATGAACGTGATTGTGACGTGTGGATCTTGTTATGAACGTGTTTGTGACAAGTGTTCACTAATTTAGTGAGATTGTAGACAACGTTGTAAAAGATCCACTGATTACCTCAAATTCCTTCTCTTGCATCGTTCTTCTCTGTATTGGACTGAAGAAGTCACTGGCTGGCGAAACCTTTGTATGAACAAATACGTCTAACTTGCCATTATCTGGATATATTTAAACTAGTGACGTGTGGATTTAAAAACTCAACTAATAATATAGTTCGAGAAAAACGATAAATCTTTAAGAACTTTCGTGAGAGATCCTAAAATAAATGGTTAGTGAAACTAGACAGTGTGTCGACAGCTGTCTTCAAGTGTCGTGGTGTCAAGGCTTCAGATTTGTGCGTGTGTGGTGCAGGTCTGTGGCGATGGTGTGTTGGTGAGGTGGTGTTGGTGAAGTGGTGTTGTAGTGTGCGTGTGTGTGTGGGAGTGTGTGTGTAGTGGAGGTGGAATGATGGGCCAGGTGCTCCACCGTCTCTATTACCAACCCCGCCTCCACTTCCTCATCTGGCTTGGCAGACAATACCTGCTAGAAATGTGGGCCAAACTGGAAAGGGGGCACTGTGTCTTCCGCCCACGACCGCCACACGCCCCGCCCACACGTCTACAGCCAAGTCCCACGCCCACCAGGTGGCCAGACACGCCCCCACCCACTTACGGAGACGATCCCCATGTTTACACTTGTCCTCATCATGGGGGTCACCAGCCTGACGTTTGCTTCCTCTGGTAAGTACATGTCTTATTTATTCTCTGTGGAATTGGACATCATCAGATTTAGTTGTAAATGGTCTATTGATACCAACAAACTGATACCAACAAATATTGGAATCACCAACAGTGATACCAACAAACGTTTCATTTACTAAATGTCCTGAACTGTGTACAGGTCAGGACATTTAGTAAAAAAAAAACGTTTCGCAGCGAGTGGCTAACGAAGCCATTTGCACTGAACCTTCCCGCTAATAAATGTCCTGAATGAACATACACATGACCTTTTCCATAGTAATCAGGTTTGGTCCAGGGGATGAGAGGTTAGTTCCAGTTCATTGTACAAAGAGCCTTTAACTAGTATAAAGAAACGCCTCTTGAAGGAACCCAGGTAAGTATAGTATAGTTCAGTCTACCACTAAGGATACTTTATCGCTGTGTTCCGGGTTCGGATCGACATGTATCGGTTTCTGTCCATTTCGGAACGAGTCCTTGTCCGGGTCGGACCAAATCCTCATCCAGTTTTCAATTCCAGTGTGTGGATTAAGATAAGATTTTGTCTGGATTTTTAATCCGGGCTATTAACCACCCTGGATAACCCAATAAAGCCAGTGTTTCATCAGGGACTGTCTGTCTTATTTCCATTGTGGTCCTTTAAGCTTCTCCCCTAGGATGCGAACCACACCAGTTGACTAGCACCCAGGTACCTACTAACTGCTAGGTGAACAGGGACATCAGGTGTAAACAAACCTGCCGAAGGTTTCATTCGTGCCGGGGAGCGATCCCTGGTCCCTCAGTGTGTGAGCTGAGAACGATATTAACCGAGCCACGGACTTGTGTTTTTTTTTTTTACGAAATCAATATTTTCACGGTGTAAATGCAAGAGCGGAAAAAAATCTATATATTTATTTGAGTTCTATTGTGAATGCAGCTGCCTCACACACTCACCTGGTGAGTGCATTCCTCATCCTGGGTAAAAGGGTTGAGAGGGTAAGTAAATATAACGCTTACTTTGACTAGTGTGATCACTCAGCAGTCTTGTCAATAAAGAAAAACAAAAAATAAAATATCCCTTCAAGGCAGGCGATTATTATTATTATTATAATCAAAAAGAAGCGCTAAGCCACAAGGGCTATACAGTGCGTCAAGGCAGGCGAAATTGCTGACCTGGAGAGTGTACAGTGAACTTTCACGGCACATAAGTACGATAGTGCTTCTAAGTTATTGGGAATGGTTGAAGTCCTTTGATTTGTATTCCCTGGAACGCAGGCGAGATAGATACATGATAATATACACTTTGAAAATCCTAGAGGGTTTAGTACCAAACTTGCACACGAAAATCACCCTCTATGACAGCAAAAGACTCGGCAGGAGATGCTACATTTCCTCAGTGAAAAGCAGGGGCGCCACGAGTACACTGAGAGACAACACAATGTGTTCGGGCCCCTCCGGGGCCCAAGACTGTTCAACTGCCTCCCAGCATACATAAGGGGGATTACCAACAGATCCCTGGCTGTCTTCAAGAAGGCACTGGACAGGCACCTAAAGTCAGTACCTGACCAGCCGGGCTGTAATTCGTACGTCGGTTCACGTGCGGCCAACAGTAACAGCCTGGTTGATCGGACCCTGATCCACCACGAGGCCTGGTCTCAGATCGAGCCGAGGGGGCGTTGACCCCCGAAACCCTCTCCAGGTATACTCCAGGTAAACACCTTATAATTGGACTTATACATAACACCTTATAATTGGACCTAAAGTCGGTACCTGACCAGCCGGGCTGTGGCTCGTACGTTGGATTGCGTGCAGCCAGCAGTAACAATCTGGTTGATCAAGCCCTGATCCACCATGAGGCCTGGTCACAGACCGGGCCGCGGGGGAGTTGACCCCCGGAACTCTCTCCAGGTAAACTCCAGGTAATACCTAACACCTTACAGTTGTATAATACAATACACTACAATACAATTTTTATTTCTTTATGCTGTATAAGTGATATACCTATATGTACCATAACATTGGTAGGAACAAAAGAAAGTCACTAATTGCGCAATGCATTTATATTTGCTCTTGTGGTGTTGAAACACTTTTAGTTGTTCTAAGGGGGTTCCAACCCGTCCCTGAGGGTAACTCACCACACCCTTTCCTCTCTAGGAAAACCCCTACCTCTTTACCTCTCTAAGGGAGCTCCCACATACTTCCCTGGGGCCCAGTCTGGTCACAGACCGGGCCCAGGGACATTGACCCTTCCCCTTGAAACCCTCTCCATGTAAGTTAGATCCATATATTTTTATCCCTCAGGGAAATCTTCAAAACTCTTCCCCTCTCTAGTGTAGCCCTACCTCCCCCTCTCTATGCACAGCTGTCAGCCAACAGCTGCGTATCATTAACAACAGTTTTCACTTCGTTATCACTCCCGCTGACAGTCTTACTGCAGTCTGGTAGACGACGTGGTTAGTTAGTAAGTAAGTAAGTAAGTAAGTAAGTTTATTCAGGTATACACAAATACAGTTACATAGAATTATCATACATAGCAACATAACTGAAAAAATATCAGGAAAAACATATCAGGGAAAAATTAAATTGATACCAGTCTTTGTCAAAGGAAGATCTGTTAAGATGATTAAGAGTAAGAAATGAAGCCTACATTGGGGATATGTTGAAATAGATAAACATCTGGCAAATGCTAATGTAGACTTGAGTGCTTACGTTGTATCGAACCCACAGTTATCAACGGTGGTTTCGATATTCCTTGGTCTCATCTGTTGCTATTAGACTGTCACCTCTCCCCTTCAACAGCCCAATCCTTCCCAACTCCAGTCCCCTCACCCCTGCCACTCTAATCCCTCACCCTCGTTCCTCTAGGACCCCAATGGATAAAGTTCACTTTGTCTAACTTTTTAGGGTTATCCTAGGTAATTTACGCAATGTATGGTAAATGTACTTATGTGTACCTGTGCCTAAACAAACTTACTTCCCTCCTCCACCCACAGACCATTATATCTCACTGCTTCTCCAAACCACTCCAGTGCCCCAGTTACTCCCACAAATGCTAAACAGTGACATTGAGAGTGTAAGATAAGATAATATAAAATTTTGGTCGAATTATAAACCTGGAGGGTCAGCCACTCAATCAATGCGCTACCGAGGTACATACTTACTTACTGCTAGATGAACAGGACAGCAGGTGTTAAGGAAGCATGCCCAACGTGTCCCACTCTCAGATCGACACCATGCCTAACCTTTCTAGGGTAGGGTAGGTGCCTGAGCCCGAGCCTTTAGCTCATAAGACTGTCATTCCCATTTGCGCCCTTGGGGCAGGGATGACAGACCAGAGAGGCCTAGCTTGTGGCTAGGCCTGGGGACAGTTGGTCCCAAAGATGAGGAGGTACTTGTGCCTCCTCCCATGGGAGACTTAGGTCTCAGACACTCCCTAAAGAGGGAGCCAAGGCCGGGCCACCACTTGGAAAAGGCCCGGACCGGGAGAATACCGGATAATCTTTAATTCTATTCTATTCCCACTCTCACACATATTAATGTGACATGGTGTTTAATACCGCAGTAATATTTTTTACCTTGTATATAACTCCTGAATAAATCTACTTCAGGTTCTCCAAAACAAGTGTAAACTTATTAATAAAAATGTTACCCTTCATACATGTGCCGTTTTCTTTATAAGCTTAAGTAAATAAGAAAACGAACAGTTTGTGCAGTAACTAAGGAAAAGAGTGACAGTTGTCCATTATCTGGACTAGTAAGTAGGTAAGTTTATTCAGGTATACACAAATACAGTTACATATATTATCATACATAGAAACATATGTGTAGATCATCTAGGATAACTCAAGAAAGTCAGAGTGACTTATTTCCATTAGGGTCCTTATTGGTCGTCACTGTGGCCAATGGTATTGACGATTAGACAGACATTTTTCTGAACAAAATACTTAGACTATACAACAAACATTGTCCTATAAAAACGAAACAGATCACGAATAAACGGCTCGGTTGCCCATGGCTAACCAGCAGCATTCTGAAATCCATTGATAAGAAACACCAATATGAAAAGCAATATAGACAGGGCTTAATACACAAAGATATTCTTAAACGCTATTCATCAGTTCTCACCAAAGTAATAAAGAAATCCAAACAACTGTACTACTCCAGCAGATTCACTGACACAAAAGGAGATATAAAAAAGACCTGGAAAACACTCTGTCAGATTCTGGGTACCCACAAACTGAAAAAAACAAGAATATTGTCCTAACTAAACCTAACGAAAGACCACTACATCCCACTGAAACAGCTAACAAGATGAACGACTTCTTCTCAGCCATAGGATCTAATCTTGCCAGTAAAATCCCACGTACCAACACCCATGCCGGGGACTATCTAGATGGGAATTTCCCAAATTCCTTCTATCTTGTACCAACTGAGCCCACGAAAGTAACTGAGATTATAAAGTCACTTTAAAATAACTCAGGGAACTTCTCATGTCCCACCATTTTTGTACAAGTGAGCGGCCCATGTCCTTTCGCATGCTATTTCATTACCTTTTAACAAGTCACTAGAAACTAGCACCTTCCCGAAACTACTCAAGACAGCAAGGGTTACACCAATACATAAAGATGGTGACCCTACAGATGTAAACAACTATAGGCCAATATGAAACTTACCATTGCTATCCAAAATCTTCGAGAAACTCGTGCACAGGAGACAGTATTCATTTATAACGGCACAAAACATACTCAACCCCTGCCAATTTGGATTCAGGAAAAATAAAAGCACTAATGATGCAATTGTAAAAATGCTAGACCTGCTTTACACAGCATTGGAAAATAAGGAATATCCGCTAGGAATTTTTATTGACCTAAGAAAAGCTTTTGAGACAGTAGACCACGGCATCCTACTCCACAAACTTGACCATTATGGTATAAGAGGCCATGCGCTTGCATATTTCAAATCCTACCTTACTAATAGGTGTCAGTATGTCACCATTAAAGACACAGCATCATCACCACGGCCACTTGATACTGGAGTTCCACAGGGAAGTGTCTTTGGACCCCTGCTCTTCCTCATTTACATCAATGATCTTCCAAACGTATCCCAACACCTGAAACCCATTCTCTTTGCTGACGACACGACTTACGTCATCTCTCACCCTAATCTTGCCACCCTCAACACCATTGTTAACGAGGAGCTGCTCAAAATATCGACTTGGATGACAGCCAATAAACTTACACTTAACACTGACAAAACCTACTATATTATGTTTGGTAGCAGAGCAGGTGCTGCGCAACTAAACATTAAGATCGACAGCACTCTAATTGCCAGACATAATGAGGGCAAATTCCCAGGCCTATACCTCGACAACAACCTGAATTTCAGCACCCATATCCAACACATATCAAAAAAAAAGTATCCAAAACAGTTGGGATCCTCTCCAAGATACGATACTATGTGCCGCAAAATGCCCTTCTCACACTATACCATTCACTCATATATCCATACCTCACCTATGCTATTTGTGCTTGGGAATCAACTGCAGCAATACACCTAAAGCCAATAATAACTCAACAAAAAGCTGCAGTAAGAATAATCACTAAATCCCATCCCTAGCACACCCCTTCCCCCACTCTTCATAGATCTAAACTTACTCCCTGTTCAGGACATCCACACTTACTACTGTGCAATCTACATATACAGGACCTTAAATTCCAATATTAGCCTTGACCTAAAATGCTTTCTTGATAGTTGTGACAGAACCCACAGGCATAACACCAGACACAAACATCTCTACGACATTCCCCGTGTCCGACTAAACCTTTACAAAAATTCAATGTATGTCAAAGGCCCTAAAATCTGGAACACCCTACCTGAGAACTCTAGAACTGCAGACACATTCATCACCTTCAAAACTACCGTTAGAAAGCATCTTATCTCCCTGATACACCCCGTCAACTAACTACATGTAAGCCACCTGGTGGTTCACACTTACACTCACTCACTCACCCATTTGACTATAAGCACAGAAATATGTATCTTAATCTTAAAATAATGATTCCTAACTAGTCACAAGTTTGCCTGTGATACTCCAATATAGAAACTATGTACTGTGCCAAAACAAAAGCATTCACATTGCTAAACTCACACACTAGTATTTAGTCACTTAGTATTTAGTCAACTTACTCCACAATTTGTAATAATTTAGGGTTAAGAATTAATCTAAGTTTGCCCGAAATGCCTAGCCATGCTAGGTGTCCTAGTGGCCCCCTCTGTAATTAGTATTTTATTACATGTAAACCACACAATAACCAAAATCTGTAAACCCCGCATTGTAATCCTCATAGATAATAAACTTTGATTTGATTTGATTTGATTTAATTTGATTTGATTATGTTCCTTTGTAATCATTTGGATACTGACAATAGGATAGGAATAGAGTGGATGATAAACCAACACATCGCAACGTATCTAATTATATTAATTAAAAATGCTGATTTATAAATGTCAACTAAGTGTTATATCACTGACATGCAAGGGTAATCAAGGACCTTAATAGAAGTAAGTCACTGACTTCTTCTACCTAAGAAAATGGCAACTGATCTAAACCCATGTTGCCCTGGGTTGTGTAACTGATGGGTATCTAGGTGGTTGGCGATCTTGCTTCTTAGGACCCTTTCAAAGATTTTTATGATATGGGATGTTAGTGCTATTGGTCTGTAGCTCTTTGCTATTACTTTTCTGCTACCTTTGTGGAGTGGGGCTATGTCTGTTGTTTTTAGCAGCTGTGGGACGACCCCCGTGTCCATGCTCCGTCTCCATAGGATGTTAAAAGTACGTGATAGGGGCTTCTTGCAGTTCTTGATGAACACGGAGTTCCATGAGTCTGGGCCTGGGGCAGAGTGCATGGGCATGTCATTTATCGTCTTTTCCTAGTCATTTGGTGTCAGGATAATATCAGATAGGTTTGAATTTACCAGATTATGTCTCGCTCATAAAAAAAAATATTTAGGTCTTCGACTCTCAGTCTGGTTAGCGGCTCCTGGAGTTTACCTGGAGAGAGTTCCGGGGGTCAACGCCCCCGCGGCCCGGTCTGAGACCAGGCCTCCTGGTGGATCAGAGCCTGATCAACCAGGCTGTTGCTGCTGGCTGCACGCAAACCAACATACGAGCCACAGCCCGGCTGATCCGGAACTGACTTTAGGTGCTTGTCCAGTGCCAGCTTGAAGACTGCCAGGGGTCTGTTGGTAATCCCCCTTATGTGTGCTGGGAGGCAGTTGAACAGTCTCGGGCCCCTGACACTTATTGTTGACAACTGAGTCATATTGGGACTTGAGTAGCTCACTCATTTCCTTGCTGTCATCTGTGTAGGACCCATCTTGTTTAAGTAGGGGCCCAATACTGGACGTTGTTCTCGACTTTGATTTGGCATAGGAAAAGATATATATATATATATATATATATATAGCAAGCCTGAGAGAGAAGAGAGCAACAGCAGTAGCAACAACAGTAGCAGCAGCAACAGCAGCAACAACAACAGTAGAAGGGAGAGATTTCGTTCGGATTTTTAACCCCGGAGAGTTAGCCACCCAGTATAACCCAAGAAAGTCAGTGCGTCATCGAGGACTGTCTAACTTATTTCCATTGTGGTCCTCAATCTTGTCCCCCAGGATGCGACCCACACCAGTCGACTAACACCCAGGTATCTATTTGCTGCTAGGTGAACAGGACAACAGGTGTAAGGAAACGTGTCGAAATGTTTCCACCCGTCGGGAATCGAACCCGGACCCTCCGTGTGTGAAGCGGGAGCTTTAGCCACCAGGCCACCTAGCCACGACAACGGCAGCAACAACAGCACTAACAGCAGTCACAACAGAAGAAGCAGCAACAGCAGCAGCAACAGCAACAGCAGCAGCAGCAACAGCAGCAGCAGCAGAAGCAGCAGCAGCAGCAGCAGCAGCAGCAGCAGCAGCAGCAGCAGCAGCAGCAGAAGCAGCAGCAGGAGCAGCAGCAGCAGCAGCAGCAGCAGCAGCAGCAACAGCAGCAGCAGCAGCAGCAGCAACAGCAGCAGCAACAGCAACAGCAGCAGCAGCACCAGCAGCAGCAGAAGCAGCAGCAGCAGCAGCAGGAGCAGCAGCAGCAGCAGCAGCAGCAGCAGCAGCAGCAGCAGCAGCAGCAGCAGCAGCAGCAGCATCAACAACAGAAACAGCAGCAGCAGCAGCAGCAGCACCAGCAGCAGCAGAAACAGCAGCAGCAGCAGCAGCAGCAGCAGCAGCAGCAGCAGCAGCAGCAGCAGCAGCAGCATCAACAACAGAAACAGCAGCAGCAACAGAGGCAGCAGCAGCAGCAGTAACAACAGAAACAGCAGCAGCAACAACAGTGTGGCCCGGTGGCCTGGTGGCTAAAGCTCCCGCTTCACACACGGAGGGCCCGGGTTCGATTCCCGGCGGGTGGAAACATTCCGACACGTTTCCTTACACCTGTTGTCCTGTTCACCTAGTAGCAAATAGGTACCTGGGTGTTAGTCGACTGGTGTGGGTCGCATCCTGGGGGACAAGATTAAGGACCCCAATGGAAATAAGTTAGACAGTCCTCGATGACGAACTGACTTTCTTGGGTTATCCTGGGTGGCTAACCCTCCGGGGTTAAAAATCCGAACGAAATCTTATCTTAACAGTAACAACAGCAGCACTAACAGCAGTCACAACAGAAGAAGCAGCAACAGCAGCATCACAAACAACAGTAACATCAGAGACAGCAACAGTCACAACAGAAGCAACAGTAGTGTGGGAATATAATTAACCAGTAAAGTAAGCAGTCATTAACTTTCAAACAATAAAGGTCAGGGTAGCCATGACGTCACACGGGTCAGAGTCTTGACCTGGTTGGCCACGTAACATTCTCTGGGTCGAGTCAACTGACCTGACCTTGTTATAAATGTCACTTGGTGAGCGCTTCCACCTGATGCTGCATTATCTCCTAAGTTATATCTCTATATACAATGTTATAATATATTATTTTAAATTATAGGATATTAACAAATATATTATTAAACTAAAATTAATAAAAATTAATAAATATTAAATGAAATTAATAAAATAATTACATACATAGTTAGATTAATTTTTAATTATTTTCATTTTTTGTACAAAAATTTGATGGGAAACTTATGTAGATTTAATATATTGGTGAAATTCGTGTCAGGAGACACTTGTTCTCTCTTATAACGAACAAAATAAGTGTTGAGTAATAGCTCTTGGTCCCGTACTGTGACTTTCGCCTCACTGATGTGAATACAAGTGTGATGAATGTTAAACCCCTGAGGATACTGAACTAAACCCCTGAGGATATTGAACTAAACCCCTGAGGATATTGAACTAAACCCCTGAGGATATTGAACTAAACCCCTGAGGATATTGAACTAAACCCCTGAGGATATTGAACTAAACCCCTGAGGATATTGAACTAAACCCCTGAGGATATTGAACTAAACCGGTGGAATAGATTTAATCCAGTTTGATCTGAGGACTGGGGGTTCGAATTTCGTATATTTAAAGCCTTTTACCGGGATGTCCTAATTTCGTATATTTAAAGCCTTTTACCGGTGTCCTAATTTCGTATAGTCTTTTACCGGGGTGTCCTAATTTCGTATAGTCTTTTACCGGGGTGTCCTATTTTCGTATATTTAAGGCCTTTTACCGGGGTGTCCTAATTTCGCATATTTAAAGCCTTTTACCGGGGTGTCCTAATTTCGTGTATTTAAAGTCTTTTACCGGGGTGTCCTAATTTCGTATAGTCTTTTACCGGGGTGTCCTAATTTCGTATATTTAAGGCCTTTTACCGGGGTGTCCTAATTTCGTATATTTAAAGCCTTTTACCGGGGTGTCCTAATTTCGTGTATTTAAAGTCTTTTACCGGGGTGTCCTAATTTCGTATAGTCTTTTACCGGGGTGTCCTAATTTCGTATATTTAAGGCCTTTTACCGGGGTGTCCTAATTTCGTATATTTAAAGCCTTTTACCGGGGTGTCCTAATTTCGTGTATTTAAAGTCTTTTACCGGGGTGTCCTAATTTCGTATATTTAAAGCCTTTTACTGGAGTGTCCTAATTTCGTATATTTAAAGTCTTTTACCGGGGTGTCCTAATTTCGTATATTTAATTATATAGTCTTTTGCCGGGGTGTCCTAATTTCGTATATCTAAAGCCTTGTACTGGGATGTCCTAATTTCGTATATCTAAAGCCTTTTACTGGGGTGTCCTAATTTCGTATATTTAAAGTCTTTTACCGGGGTGTCCTAATTTCGTATATTTAAAGCCTTTTACTGGAGTGTCCTAATTTCGTATATTTAAAGTCTTTTACCGGGGTGTCCTAATTTCGTATATTTAAAGCCTTTTACTGGAGTGTCCTAATTTCGTATATTTAAAGTCTTTTACCGGGGTGTCATAATTTCGTATATTTAATTAAAGTCTTTTACCGGGGTGTCCTAATTTCGTGTATCTAAAGCCTTTTACTAGCATCAAGGGCATTGTCTTGTACTGTTCAGCTTAGTGATAGTGCTTTCAGCTCAAGCTGAAAGACTGTTTCAGTCCTGGGTCCAGTGCCTGGACTGGACTCTTCATGTGTCTCTTTGATACAGCCCAGTGTCCAGTCCAGAGAGAACTTTGATACAGTCCAATGTCCAGTCCAGAGAGGACTTTGATAATCTAGTGTCCAGTCCAGAGAGAACTTTGATACAGTGTAGTGTCCAGTCCAGAGGGAACTTTGATACAGTGTAGTGTCCAGTCCAGAGGGAACTTTGATACAGTGTAGTGTCCAGTCCAGAGGGAACTTTGATACAGTGTAGTGTCCAGTCCAGAGGGAACTTTGATACAGTGTAGTGTCCAGTCCAGAGGGAACTTTGATACAGTGTAGTGTCCAGTCCAGAGAGAACTTTGATACAGTGTAGTGTCCAGTCCAGAGGGAACTTTGATACAGTGTAGTGTCCAGTCCAGAGGGAACTTTGATACAGTGTAGTCCAGGGAGAACCTTGATACTTAATGCTTCGACTACCACCCACAGGATAATTATAGTTTATATAATAACGATGGTAAATTAACAGATGTGTGCATAATAACACTATTAACCTAGCCTCACTCACTGGTTTTTCTTGTTCTCCATCAAAACGTGACCAGTGTGAGGCTGGTTGAGTTCCTCTCACTTTGTGACCTGTTTGACTGGCTGCCTTGCTTCCCTCCCCAGTGAGCACATTGTCTACAATATTTACAATGCAGACGTGAAGTTTCTATATATTAAGGTCGCTTCTTTCATCTTGGATTGCCAGTACTTACCCAGCTATCACTAAAATATTTGAGGTTAGGATAGGTAAGGTTCGTCAGGAAACAGGACAAGTGTTTCCTGACGTGGGTCTTATTCAGATGATAACCCGCCTATGGAAGCTTTTGGTCATCTGACCGAGGCCATCCGCTGGATTACCGGTCCACCCCTTACAGACCATAGCTGACATCAGTGACATACTATACAGAAAGCCCCTGGTTATGCAGAGTATTTCGGGCAAATTAGGTTAATTTTGTCCCCAGGATTCGACCCACACCAGTTGGCTAACGCCCAGGTACCTATTTTACTGCTAGGTGAACGTGGACAGCAGGTGTCTTAAGGACACACATCCTAATGTTTGCAACCGCACCGGGGATCGAACCACGGACCTCAGTGTGTGAGCTGAGTGCGCTACCAACCTAGTTACGGGACACCTAGATCGTACATAAACATTTCAACAGAGGCTCCTGGGCCACAATGAAGCGTTAAGCCCGTGGGAGGTCATAGAACGCCTAGGGAATGTGAGGTAACCAAGTCTGAGTCAAGAGAGAGAACATTCCAGGTGATATATAACAAGTGAATCATAATGTAAATATCGATTCTCTTGTGTTGGTATCGATATTGTTATTGCTCGGTCTGTTTACCTCCCGGGAGGGGACCTTGATGCTCCTGACGGGCTCTTGATTAAGAGAACTGGAGTTGCCAGAAATCCTGTGTGTGTCCCATGGGCTTTTAGATTATTGTATTCCATGAGAATACAAAATGCGTGCTAAAGGAATAACAGGAAAAGTCGGTCGATGGATCTATAATTTCCTCACTAACAGAACACAGAGAGTAGTCGTCAACAGAGTAAAGTCCGAGGCAGCTACGGTGAAAAGCTCTGTTCCACAAGGCACAGTACTCGCTCCCATCTTGTTCCTCATCCTTATATCCGACATAGACAAGGATGTCAGCCACAGCACCGTGTCTTCCTTTGCAGATGACACCCGAATCTGCATGACAGTGTCTTCCATTGCAGACACTGCAAAGCTCCAGGCGGACATCAACCAAATCTTTCAGTGGGCTGCAGAAAACAATATGAAGTTCAACGATGAGAAATTTCAATTACTCAGATATGGTAAACATGAGGAAATTAAATCTTCATCAGAGTACAAAACAAATTCTGGCCACAAAATAGAGCGAAACACCAACGTCAAAGACCTGGGAGTGATCATGTCGGAGGATCTCACCTTCAAGGACCATAACATTGTATCAATCGCATCTGCTAGAAAAATGACAGGATGGATAATGAGAACCTTCAAAACTAGGGAGGCCAAGCCCATGATGACACTCTTCAGGTCACTTGTTCTATCTAGGCTGGAATATTGCTGCACACTAACAGCACCTTTCAAGGCAGGTGAAATTGCCGACCTAGAAAATGTACAGAGAACTTTCAAGGCGCGCATAACGGAGATAAAACACCTCAATTATTGGGAGCGCTTGAGGTTCCTAAACCTGTATTCCCTGGAACGCAGGAGGGAGAGATACATGATTATATACACCTGGAAAATCCTAGAGGGACTAGTACCGAACTTGCACACGAAAATCACTCACTACGAAAGCAAAAGACTTGGCAGACGATGCACCATCCCCCCAATGAAAAGCAGGGGTGTCACTAGCACGTTAAGAGACCATACAATAAGTGTCAGGGGCCCGAGACTGTTCAACTGCCTCCCAGCACACATAAGGGGGATTACCAACAGACCCCTGGCAGTCTTCAAGCTGGCACTGGACAAGCACCTAAAGTCAGTTCCGGATCAGCCGGGCTGTAGCTCGTATGTTGGTTTGCGTGCAGCCAGCAGCAACAGCCTGGTTGATCAGGCTCTGATCCACCAGGAGGCCTGGTCTCAGACCGGGCCGCGGGGGCGTTGACCCCCGGAACTCTCTCCAGGTAAATTCCAGGTATACAGTAGTGTGCAAATTAATTTTGACATTAGTAAATATTGTGATTATCTCATAATATGTCTTAGTTTCCGGCTTAATTAATGTAGTTTGGGTTCTTTTCTTTTAATAAGAGTTCTGGCAACTATCCAGCTCTGGTGGTACCCTGCGACTCGTCAATGCTACAACAGCTGTTGTTCTGTAAGGCTATTCCTGCAATTAATATGCACCCTACTATAGTACACTTCTATTTCTTCGATCACACAATATACGATAGTCCTTAAAGTCAGTGCCCGATCAGCCAGGCTGTGGTTCGTTCACTGGATTGCATACTGCGAGCAGTAACAGCCTGGTTGATCAGTCCCTGACCCACCACGAGGCCTGGTCAAGGACTAGGCCGCGGGGGCGCTGTCCCCCAGAACGACCTATCTAGACGAAATCTAGACGAAACTAGATAGTTCTCAGTAGATAGCCTTGGTGTATACCTGGAGGGGGTTTCAGGGGTCAACGCCCCCGCTGCCTGGTCCATGACCAGGCTTCGAGGTGGACCAGGGCATGATCAACCAGGCTACCACTGTTTGTTGCACGCAAACCAACGTATGAACTAGAGCCTGCCCGGTCAGGTACTGACTTTAGGTGCCTATCCAGCTCCCTCTTGAAAACAGCCAAGGATCTATAGGTAATCCCCCCTTATGCATGCTGGGAGGCAGTTGAACAGTCTTGGGCCCCTGACACTTATTGTGCTGACTCTTAGTGCACTATCTGCCTCTCCCATGTACTCCCACGTACCTCATTGCCTCCCAATCTCCATGTGAGTCCTATAGATTCACTAGTCCCTTGAATACAACGATTATCATTTGTTTCACAGTGCTAGACATTACTTAGGGTAATTAAGGTCATCGCTAATGACCATTTCATCGCTAATGACCATTTCTCTCTTTCATCTCGACCTGTGACTTTGTAAATATATCATATTAATTGTTAAACATTGTTGTATCCATCACTGGAGAGAGAGAGAGAGAGAGAGAGAGAGAGAGAGAGAGAGAGAGAGAGAGAGAGAGAGAGAGAGAGAGAGAGAGAGAGAGAGAGAGAGAGAGAGAGAGAGGGAGGGAGGGAGAGAGAGAGAGAGAGAGAGAGAGAGAGAGAGAGAGAGAGAGAGAGAGAGAGAGAGAGAGAGAGAGAGAGAGAGAGAGAGAGAGAGAGAGAGAGAGAGAGAGCAGTGTACAAACATAATTCAGTACAGTGAACAACCACCAACATTCCACTGTACAAAAGGTCAGGGCAGCCAATTCCTTTCTAGATCATTGAATCAACTTGAATAAATCATACATTTAAAACGTACTTTCGATACATTAGCGACCTTTCTTATGGTGCCTATAACTGTAGTTTATTGCTTAAGAAATCCCATAGGGAATCCCGTAGCTGGATACCCTGAGGTCCGTGGTTCGATCCCCGGTACGGGTGGTAACATAAGGACGTGTTTCCATAAGACACCTGCTGTCCATGTTCACCTAGCAGTAAAATAGGTACCTGGGTGTTAGTGGACTGGTGTGGGTCGCATCCTGGGTGTTAGTGAACTGGTGTGGGTCGCATCCTGAGGACAAAATTGACTTAATTTGTGGGAAATGTTCAGCATAACAAGTGACTTTCTATGGTCTGTATACCTTGTACACGTAGAAATAAAGATTATCATTACTTATTAGCATGTGTCTAATTCTTAAGTAGTGTTTGTACACCAGAAAATAAAAAAAAAACAATTTGAGATATAATACCTTCTTCGTGGCCAGGCCCTCAACTTCCCCAAGTAAGAGGTATGCTGGAGGGCCGGGAGCTGGAGCACTACTCCCCGCTAAACACATCCAGGTGGGTACACACTCACTCAAAAACAAAAACTCATTAACATATTTTGGAGGAAAGTGTCAATATTTCTGGACCCGGAGAGATGGTCAACAAGTGAACGATAATAGACGCATCAGCGACGATCCGTGAACCTGTTTTTTTGTTTACATGTGAATGTCTGATGAACGATGACTCCTGTAAATGAGGGCAATTATTATTATTATTATTATTATTATTATTATTATTATTATTATTATTATTATTATTATTATTATTATTATTTGTCAAAGGGTTCTTGAATAAAAGAATTTGAGACACTTTCGCCTTCATTGGATCAAACTTTTGTGGGTGAGAGCGAGAGAGACCTTTCACTCTTCTTACCTATAATTCTTGAGTTATTCTTGCATAGAGATAACTGTCTTTGTGTGTGTGTGTGTGTGTGTGTGTGTGTGTGTGTGTGTGTGTGTGTGTGTGTGTGTGTACTCACCTATTTGTACTCACCTATTTGTGGTTGCAGGGGTCGAGTCACAGCTCCTGGCCCTGTGTACTCACCTATTTGTACTCACCTATTTGTGGTTGCAGGGGTCGATTCATAGCTCCTGGCCCCGCCTCTTCACTGATTGCTACTAGGTCCTCTCTCTCCCTGCTCCATGAGCTTTATCATACCTCGCCTTAAAACTATGTATGGTTCCCGCCTCCACTACTTCACTTTCTAGGCTATTCCACGGCCTGACCACTCTATGACTGAAGAAATACTTCCTAACATCCCTTTGATTCATCTGAGTCTTCAACTTCCAATTGTGACCTCTTGTGTCTGTGTCCCATCTCTGGAACATCCCGTCTTTGTCCACCTTGTCTATTCCGTGCAGTATTTTATATGTCGTTATCATGTCTCCCCTGACCCTCCTGTCCTCCAGTGTCGTCAGGCCGATTTCCCTCAACCTTTCTTCGTAGGACAATCCCCGTAGCTCTGGGACTAGTCTTGTTGCAAACCTTTGCACCTTCTCTAATTTCTTGACGTGCTTGACTAGGTGTGGATTCCAAACTGGTGCTGCATACTCCAGTATGGGCCTGACGTAAATGGTATACAGAGTCTTGAACGAATCCTTACTGAGGTATCGGAACGCTATCCGTAGGATTGCCAGGCGCCCGTATGCTGCAGCAGTTATCTGATTGATGTGCGCCTCAGGAGATATGCTCGGTGTTATACTCACCCCCAGATCTTTTTCCTTGAGTGAAGTTTGCAGTCTTTGGCCATCTAAACTATATTGTGTCTGCGGTCTTCTTTGCCCTTCCCCAATCTTCATGACTTTGCATTTGGCAGGGTTAAACTCAAGAAGCCAGTTACTGGACCAGGCTTGTAGCCTGTCCAGGTCTCTTTGTAGTCCTGCCTGATCCTCATCCGATTTGATTCTTCTCATTAACTTCACATCATCTGCAAACAAGGACACTTCTGAGTCTATCCCTTCCGTTATGTCGTTCACATATACCAAGAACAGCACAGGTCCTAGGACTGACCCCTGTGGAACCCCGCTTGTCACAGGCGCCCACTCTGACACCTCGTCGCGTACCATGACTCGTTGTTGCCTACCTGTCAGGTATTCTCTGATCCATTGCAGTGCCTTTCCTGTTATGTGTGCCTGATCCTCTAGCTTTTGCAGTAACCTCTTGTGAGGAACTGTGTCGAAGGCCTCCTTGCAGTCCAAAAAAATGCAGTCGATCCACCCCTCTCTCTCTTGTCTTACTTCTATCACCTTGTCATAAAACTCTAGTAGGTTTGTGACACAGGATTTTCCTTCCCTGAAACCGTGCTGGTTGTCAATTATACACTTGTTTCTTTCCAGGTGCCCCACCACTCTCCTCCTGATGATCTTCTCCATGACCTTGCATACTATACACGTTAGTGATACAGGTCTGTAGTTTAGTGCCTCATGTCTGTCTCCCTTTTTAAAAATTGGGACTACATTTGCCATTTTCCATACCTCAGGGAGTTGCCCAGTTTCAAATGATGTGTTGAAGATCTTTGTTAATGGTACACACAATATCTCTGCACTGCAATATCTGTGTGTGTGTGTGTGTGTGTGTGTGTGTGTGTGTGTGTGTGTGTGTGTACTCACCTAGTTGTACTCACCTAGTTGAGGTTGCGGGGGTCGAGTCCGAGCTCCTGGCCCCGCCTCTTCACTGATCGCTACTAGGTCACTCTCCCTGAGCCGTGAGCTTTATCATACCTCTGCTTAAAGCTATGTATGGATCCTGCCTCCACTACATCGCTTCCCAAACTATTCCACTTACTGACTACTCTGTGGCTGAAGAAATACTTCCTAACATCCCTGTGATTTATCTGTGTCTTCAGCTTCCAACTGTGTCCCCTTGTTACTGTGTCCAATCTCTGGAACATCCTGTCTTTGTCCACCTTGTCAATTCCCCTCAGTATTTTGTATGTCGTTATCATGTCCCCCCTATCTCTCCTGTGTGTGTGTGTGTGTGTGTGTGTGTGTGTGTGTGTGTGTGTGTGTGTGTGTGTGTGTGTGTGTGTGTGTGTGTGTGTGTGTGTGTGTGTGTGTGTGTGTGTGTGTGTGTGTGTGTGTGTGTGTGTGTGTGTCTGTGTGTGTCTGTGTGTGTGTCTGTCTGTGTGTCTGTGTGTCTGTGTGTCTGTGTGTGTATGTGTGTGTGTGTGTGTGTGTGTGTGTGTGTGTGTGTGTGTGTGTGTGTGTGTGTGTGTGTGTGTATGTGTGTGTGTGTGTGTGTGTGTGTGTGTGTGTGTGTGTGTGTGTGTGTGTGTGTGTGCGTGTGTGTGCGTGTGTGTCTGTGTCTGTGTGTGTGTATGTGTGTGTATGTGTGTGTGTGTGTGTGTGTGTGTGTGTGTGTGTGTGTGTGTGTGTGTCTGTGTGTGTGTGTGTGTATGTGTGTGTGTGTGTGTGTGTGTGTGTGTGTGTGTGTGTGTGTGTGTGTGTGTGTGTGTGTGTGTGTGTGTGTGTGTGTGTGTGTGTGTGTATGTGTACTCACCTAGTTGTACTCACCTAGTTGAGGTTGCGGGGGTCGAGTCCGAGCTCCTGGCCCCGCCTCTTCACTGATCGCTACTAGGTCACTCTCCCCGAGCCGTGAGCTTTATCATACCTCTTCTTAAAGCTATGTATGGATCCTGCCTCCACTACATCGCTTCCCAAACTATTCCACTTACTGACTACTCTGTGGCTGAAGAAATACTTCCTAACATCCCTGTGATTCATCTGTGTCTTTAGCTTCCAACTGTGTCCCCTTGTTACTGTGTCCAAACTCTGGAACATCCTGTCTTTGTCCACCTTGTCAATTCCCCTCAGTATTTTGTATGTCGTTATCATGTCCCCCCTATCTCTCCTGTCCTCCAGTGTCGTCAGGTTGATTTCCCTTAACCTCTCCTCGTAGGACATACCTCTTAGCTCTGGGACTAGTCTTGTTGCAAACCTTTGCACTTTCTCTAGTTTCTTTACGTGCTTGGCTAGGTGTGGGTTCCAAACTGGTGCCGCATACTCCAATATGGGCCTAACGTATACGGTGTACAGGGTCCTGAACGATTCCTTATTAAGATGTCGGAATGCTGTTCTGAGGTTTGCTAGGCGCCCATATGCTGCAGCAGTTATTTGGTTGATGTGCGCTTCAGGAGATGTGCCTGGTGTTATACTCACCCCAAGATCTTTTTCCTTGAGTGAGGTTTGTAGTCTCTGACCCCCTAGACTGTACTCCGTCTGCGGCCTTCTTTGCCCTTCCCCAATCTTCATGACTTTGCACTTGGTGGGATTGAACTCCAGGAGCCAATTGCTGGACCAGGTCTGCAGCCTGTCCAGATCCCTTTGTAGTTCTGCCTGGTCTTCGATCGAGTGTATTCTTCTCATCAACTTCACGTCATCTGCAAACAGGGACACCTCAGAGTCTATTCCTTCCGTCATGTCGTTCACAAATACCAGAAACAGCACTGGTCCTAGGACTGACCCCTGCGGGACCCCGCTGGTCACAGGTGCCCACTCTGACACCTCGCCACGTACCATGACTCGCTGCTGTCTTCCTGACAAGTATTCCCTGATCCATTGTAGTGCCTTCCCTGTTATCCCTGCTTGGTCCTCCAGTTTTTGCACCAATCTCTTGTGGGGAACTGTGTCAAACGCCTTCTTGCAGTCCAAGAAAATGCAATCCACCCACCCCTCTCTCTCTTGTCTTACTGCTGTCACCATGTCATAGAACTCCAGTAGGTTTGTGACACAGGATTTCCCGTCCCTGAAACCATGCTGGCTGCTGTTGATGAGATCATTCCTTTCTAGGTGTTCCACCACTCTTCTCCTGATAATCTTCTCCATGATTTTGCATACTATACATGTCAGTGACACTGGTCTGTAGTTTAACGCTTCATGTCTGTCTCCTTTTTTAAAGATTGGGACTACATTTGCTGTCTTCCATGCCTCAGGCAATCTCCCTGTTTCGATAGATGTATTGAATATTGTTGTTAGGGGTACACATAGCGCCTCTGCTCCCTCTCTCAATACCCATGGGGAGATGTTATCTGGCCCCATTGCCTTTGAGGTATCTAGCTCACTCAGAAGCCTCTTCACTTCTTCCTCGGTTGTGTGCACTGTGTCCAGCACTTGGTGGTGTGCCCCACCTCTCCGTCTTTCTAGAGTCCCTTCTGTCTCCTCT
>NC_091366.1:4933137-4937194 GCF_038502225.1 Cherax quadricarinatus
TTATCATGTCTCCCCTGACCCTCCTGTCCTCCAGTGTCGTCAGGCCGATTTCCCTTAATCTTTCTTCATAGGACATTCCCCTTAGCTCTGGAACTAACCTTGTTGCAAACCTTTGTACTTTCTCTAGTTTCTTGACGTGCTTTATCAAGTGCGGGTTCCAAACAGGTGCTGCATACTCCAGTATGGGCCTGACATACACGGTGTACAGTGTCTTGAATGATTCCTTACTAAGGTATCGGAATGCTGTTCTCAGGTTTGCCAGGCGCCCATATGCTGCAGCAGTTATCTGATTGATGTGTGCTTCCGGAGACATGCTCGGTGTTATACTCACCCCAAGATCTTTCTCCTTGAGTGAGGTTTGCAGTCTTTGTCCACCTAGCCTATACTCTGTCTGCGGTCTTCTGTGCCCTTCCCCTATCTTCATGACTTTGCATTTGGCAGGATTAAATTCGAGAAGCCATTTGCTGGACCAGGTGTCCAGTCTGTCCAGGTCTCTTTGAAGTCCTGCCTGGTCCTCATCAGATTTAATTCTCCTCATTAACTTCACATCATCTGCAAACAGGGACACTTCTGAGTCTAACCCTTCCGTCATGTCGTTCACATATACCAAAAATAGCACTGGTCCTAAGACCGACCCCTGTGGGACCCCGCTCGTCACAGGTGCCCACTGTGATACATCATTACGTACCATGACTCGTTGTTGCCTCCCTGTCAGGTATTCTCTGATCCATTGCAGTGCCCTTCCTGTTATATGCGCCTGATGCTCTAGCTTCTGCACTAATCTCTTGTGAGGAACTGTGTCAAAGGCCTTCTTGCAGTCCAAGAAGATGCAATCAACCCACCCCTCTCTCTCTTGTCTTACTTCTGTTATTTTATCATAAAACTCCAGAAGGTTTGTGACACAGGATTTGCCTTCCGTGAATCCGTGCTGGTTGGCATTTATACTCCTGTTCCGTTCCAGGTGCTCCACCACTCTCCTCCTGATAATCTTCTCCATAATTTTGCATACTATACACGTCAATGACACAGGTCTATAGTTTAGTGCCTCTTTTCTGTCTCCTTTTTTGAAAATGGGAACTACATTTGCTGTCTTCCATACCTCAGGTAGTTGCCCAGTTTCCAGGGATGTGTTGAAGATTGTGGTAAGTGGTACACACAACATATCTGCTCCCTCTCTAAGGACCCATGGAGAGATGTTGTCCGGTCCCATTGCCTTTGAGGTATCGATGTCCCTTAGCAGTTTCTTTACCTCCTCCTCATCTGTATGTATGTCGTCCAACACTTGTTGGTGTATTCCTTGTTGGTGTCCCCATCTGGTCTGTCCCCCCAGAGTCCTTCCTGTCTCTACTGTAAATACTTCCTTAAATCTCGTGTTGAGCTCCTCACATACCTCTTGATCGTTTCTTGTGAGTTCCCCACCTTCTTTCCTCAGCCTTATCACCTGGTCCTTGACTGTTGTCTTCTTCCTAATGTGGCTATACAGCAGTTTCGGGTCAGATTTGACTTTCGATGCTATGTCGTTTTCATACTGTCTCTGGGCCTCCCTCCTTATCTGTGCATACTCGTTTCTGGCTCTTCTACTAATCTCCTTGTTTTCCTGGGTCCTATGCCTCCTGTACCTTTTCCATTCTCTGTTGCACTTAGCTTTTGCCTCCCTACACCTTCGGGTAAACCAAGGACTCGTCTTGGTCTTCCTATTATTTCTGTTTCCCTTGGGAACAAAACTTTCCTCTGCCTCCTTGCACTTTGTTGCCACATATTCCATCATCTCGTTTACTGATTTTCCTACCATTTCTCTGTCCCACTGAACCTCCTGCAGGAAGTTTCTCATACCTGTGTAGTCCCCCCTTTTGTAGTTTGGCCTGTCCCCTTCAGTTCCTGTTCCCTTCTCCACTTGTAACTCTACTATATAGTCAAAACTCAGAACCACATGATCGCTAGCTCCAAGGGGCCTCTCGTAAGTGATGTCCTCGATGTCTGAACTGCTCAGGGTGAACACAAGATCCAGTCTTGCTGGCTCATCCTCCCCTCTCTCTCTGGTTGTGTCCCTGACATGTTGATGCATGAGGTTTTCAAGTACCACATCCATCATCTTTGCTCTCCATGTTTCGGGACCCCCATGTGGCTCCAGGTTTTCCCAGTCGATCTCCCTGTGGTTGAAATCGCCCATTACCAGTAACTTTGCTCTGCTCGAGTGAGCTCTTCTTGCCACCTCAGCCAGTGTGTCCACCATCACCCTGTTGTTTTCTTCGTACTCCTCTCTTGGCCTCCTGCAGTTCTGTGGTGGGTTATACATCACTCCAATGACTACTTTATGTTCTCCGGACTGAATTGTACCTACAATGTAGTCTCTTTCTCCAATCATGTCCATGCCTTCCATTTCCTCAAATCCCCATTGGTGTTTTATGAGCAGTGCAACCCCTCCTCCCCCTCTACTCCTTCTATCTTTCCTCAGGATCTGATATCCTGTTGGGAAGATTGTGTCTGTTATTATCTCAGCGAGTTTTGTTTCTGTGACTGCTATGATGTCTGGGGATTTTTCACTGATTCTTTCATTCCACTCCTCATGTTTATTCATTATTCCATCCGCATTTGTGTACCAAACCTTTAGTTTCTTTTCTATCATTGTGGTCATGCAAGTGTATTGGGGTTGGGGGAGGGAGAGCCTTGGTGGGGGCCTATATGGGGCTGTGGTGTAGGTGGGGTATGTGCTGATGGGGGTGGGGTCAGAATGCCCATAAGGGACAGCTGTTGGGGTGAGGTTTGTGATAAGGGGGTTGGTGGCAGAGGGAACAGTGAGTGGGTTGGAGTATAGGTTGCTCAGTTGCGTTGGGAATGTCGCGGGTGGGGTCTTTTGGTGGGAGATTCTGTGGGGTGTGTTTGCCCTTCCTCCTGTGTCTGGGTCCTGCTCATTTTCATTGCTTCTCGTTCCTCCTTGCGTCTCTGTACCCTCTCTTTCAGTGTAGTCCTTTCTTCTTGTGTTCTGTCGCGGTCGAGGAATACTCTCTGGTACCCCTCTTTGTCTCTCAGTCTTGCTTTCTCTTGCAGAATCCTGATTCGAACTGATTCTTCCTTGAAAGTTACTCTGACAGGCCGTATCCTTCCACTCGCAAACCACCCAATTCTCTGAAAATTTGTCACCTGGGTCATATTGCCCTCCCCTATTGTTTTCATGATGCCTTCAATCATTTTTTTCTCCTCCTGTTTTATTTCTTCAAAGTTGGCCCCCTTGGCTTCTTGGAGCCCGTACACAAAAACTGACCTCGCCCTTTCCTCCTCCCACTGAGTCTCCATCTGCTTCCTCTGAGGCATTTTGTTTCCTTCCATTGACATGTTCTTGCCTTCAGTCCCTGTCATATCTGAAACATCTATTCTTAGTGGACTGTCTTTCCTGGCCAGCTGTCCCTTGCTACTGCAGTTGGCTGTTAGAGCCTCTGCATATAACAAACCTTCATTTTCTTCGGACCTGTCGCTTGATCTTAGTGTGCTCATCGTCTTTTCCCTGGCCCCACGTGGGTCTGATAGGTCCTTCGTGTACGTCATGTCTCCGTTGTTGCTTACCATCCCCTTGTCTGCGCCTGACTCTGAATTTCCATCATTGTCTTCAGACCTGTCGTTTGATCTCAGTGTGCTCGTCGTCTTTTCCCTGGCCCCACGTGGGTCTGATAGGGCCTTCCTGTACGGCATGTCTCCGTTGTTGCTTACCATCCCCTTGTCTGCGCCTGACTTTGAATTTCCTGATGTCACGTCTGAATTGTCATTTGTCTCTCTAATCTGTTTCAGGCTTTGCAGTTTCTCTTCTAAGCACTGTATCCTAGCTTCTGCTGCTAAGGTCTGTACTTCCCACTTCCTGCACTCTTCAGCTATCCGCTCCTCCATTTTCTTACCAAGCTCTACTATCTTCCTTCCCCACTCTTCCTCCCTTTTTTGGAGCTCTAACTCCCAGTCTTTCCTCCCTGGTTCTTCTACCAGATCTCTGGTTTTCCGTCCTCTAAGGCCACCCATATTTTTTTTTTTTTTTTTTTTTTTTTTTTTTTTTTTTTTTTTTTTTTTTTTT
>NC_091366.1:4937294-4944794 GCF_038502225.1 Cherax quadricarinatus
TGGTGGTGGTGCTAGTGTGAGGGTGGTGGTGGTGCAAGTGTGAGGGTGGTGGTGGTGCTAGTGTGAGGGTGGTGGTGGTGCTAGTGTGAGGGTGGTGGTGGTGCAAGTGTGAGGGTGGTGGTGGTGCAAGTGTGAGGGTGGTGGTGGTGCTAGTGTGAGGGTGGTGGTGGTGCTAGTGTGAGGGTGGTGGTGGTGCTAGTGTGAGGGTGGTGGTGGTGCTAGTGTGAGGGTGGTGGTGGTGCAAGTGTGAGGGTGGTGGTGGTGCTAGTGTGAGGGTGGTGCTAGTGTGAGGGTGGTGGTGGTGCAAGTGTGAGGGTGGTGGTGCAAGTGTGAGGGTGGTGGTGGTGCTAGTTTGAGGGTGGTGGTGGTGCAAGTGTGAGGGTGGTGGTGCAAGTGTGAGGGTGGTGGTGGTGCAAGTGTGAGGGTGGTGGTGGTGCAAGTGTGAGGGTGGTGGTGGTGCTAGTGTGAGGGTGGTGGTGGTGCAAGTGTGAGGGTGGTGGTGGTGCAAGTGTGAGGGTGGTGGTGGTGCTAGTGTGAGGGTGGTGGTGGTGCTAGTGTGAGGGTGGTGGTGGTGCTAGTGTGAGGGTGGTGGTGGTGCTAGTGTGAGGGTGGTGGTGGTGCAAGTGTGAGGGTGTTGGTGGTGCTAGTGTGAGGGTGGTGGTGGTGCAAGTGTGAGTGGTGAGTGTGTGGTGGTGGTGCAAGTGTGAGGGAGGGTGGTGGTGGTGCAAGTGTGAGGGTGGTGGTGGTGCTAGTGTGAGGGTGTGAGTGTGAGGGTGGTGGTGGTGCTAGTGTGAGGGTGGTGGTGGTGCAAGTGTGAGGGTGGTGGTGTAAGTGTGAGGGTGGTGGTGGTGCTAGTGTGAGGGTGGTGGTGGTGCTAGTGTGAGGGTGGTGGTGGTGCAAGTGTGAGGGTGGTGGTGGTGCTAGTGTGAGGGTGGTGGTGGTGCAAGTGTGAGGGTGGTGGTGGTGCTAGTGTGAGGGTGGTGGTGGTGCTAGTGTGAGGGTGGTGGTGGTGCTAGTGTGAGGGTGGTGGTGGTGCTAGTGTGAGGGTGGTGGTGGTGCAAGTGTGAGGGTGGTGGTGGTGCTAGTGTGAGGGTGGTGGTGGTGCAAGTGTGAGGGTGGTGGTGGTGCTAGTGTGAGGGTGGTGGTGGTGCTAGTGTGAGTGGTGAGGGTGGTGGTGGTGCTAGTGTGAGGGTGGTGGTGGTGCTAGTGTGAGGGTGGTGGTGGTGCTAGTGTGAGGGTGGTGGTGGTGCTAGTGTGAGGGTGGTGGTGGTGCAAGTGTGAGTGGTGAGGTGAGGGTGGTGGTGGTGCTAGTGTGAGGGTGGTGGTGGTGCAAGTGTGAGTGTGAGGGTGGTGGTGGTGCTAGTGTGAGGGTGGTGGTGGTGCTAGTGTGAGGGTGGTGGTGGTGCAAGTGTGAGGGTGGTGGTGGTGCTAGTGTGAGGGTGGTGGTGGTGCTAGTGTGAGGGTGGTGGTGGTGCTAGTGTGAGGGTGGTGGTGGTGCTAGTGTGAGGGTGGTGGTGGTGCAAGTGTGAGGGTGGTGGTGGTGCTAGTGTGAGGGTGGTGGTGGTGCTAGTGTGAGGGTGGTGGTGGTGCAAGTGTGAGGGTGGTGCAAGTGTGAGGTGTGAGGGTGGTGGTGCTAGTGTGAGGGTGGTGGTGGTGCTAGTGTGAGGGTGGTGGTGGTGCTAGTGTGAGGGTGGTGGTGGTGCAAGTGTGAGTGTGAGGGTGGTGGTGGTGCTAGTGTGAGGGTGGTGGTGGTGGTGGTGGTGCTAGTGTGAGGGTGGTGGTGCTAGTGTGAGGGTGGTGGTGGTGCAAGTGTGAGGGTGGTGGTGGTGCTAGTGTGAGGGTGGTGGTGGTGCTAGTGTGAGGGTGGTGGTGGTGCTAGTGTGAGGGTGGTGGTGGTGCTAGTGTGAGGGTGGTGGTGGTGCTAGTGTGAGGGTGGTGGTGGTGCTAGTGTGAGGGTGGTTGTGGTGCTAGTGTGAGGGTAGTGGGTGGGTGGTGGTGGTGCAAGTGTGAGGGTGGTGGTGGTGCTAGTGTGAGGGTGGTGGTGGTGCTAGTGTGAGGGTGGTGGTGGTGCTAGTGTGAGGGTGGTGGTGGTGCTAGTGTAGAACGAGTGTGGGTGGTGGCGGTGCTAGTGTGAGGGTGGTGGTGCTAGTGTGAGGGTGGTGGTGCTAGTGTGAGGGTGGTGGTGGTGTGAGGGTGGTGGTGGTGCTAGTGTGAGGGTGGTGGTGGTGCTAGTGTGAGGGTGGTGGTGGTGCAAGTGTGAGGGTGGTGGTGGTGCTAGTGTGAGGGTGGTGGTGGTGCTAGTGTGAGGGTGGTGGTGGTGCTAGTGTGAGGGTGGTGGTGGTGCTAGTGTGAGGGTGGTGGTGGTGCTAGTGTGAGGGTGGTGGTGGTGCTAATGTGAGGGTGGTGGTGGTGCTAGTGTGAGGGTGATGGTGGTGCTAGTGTGAGGGTGGTGGTTGTGCTAGTGTGAGGGTGGTGGTGGTGCTAGTGTGAGGGTGGTGGTGGTGCTAGTGTGAGGGTGATGGTGGTGCTAGTGTGAGCGTGGTGGTGGTGCTAGTGTGAGGGTGATGGTGCTAGTGTGAGGGTGGTGGTGGTGCTAGTGTGAGGGTGGTGGTGGTGCTAGTGCTCAATGAGTGGGTGGTGGTGCTAGTGTTCAATGAGTGGGTGGTGGTGGTGCTAGTGTTCAATGAGTGGGTGGTGGTGGTGCTAGTGTTCAATGAGTGGGTGGTGGTGGTGCTAGTGTTCAATGAGTGGGTGGTGGTGGTGCTAGTGTTCAATGAGTGGGTGGTGGTGCTAGTGTGAGGGTGGTGGTGGTGCTAGTGTGAGGGTGGTGGTGGTGCTAGTGTGAGGGTGGTGGTGGTGGTGGTGGTGCTAGTGTGAGGGTGGTGGTGGTGCTAGTGTGAGGGTGGTGGTGGTGCTAGTGTGAGGGTGGTGGTGGTGCTAGTGTGAGGGTGGTGGTGGTGCTAGTGTGAGGGTGGTGGTGGTGCTAGTGTGAGGGTGGTGGTGGTGCTAGTGTGAGGGTGGTGGTGGTGCTAGTGTGAGGGTGGTGGTGGTGCTAGTGTGAGGGTGGTGGTGGTGCTAGTGTGAGGGTGGTGGTGGTGCTAGTGTGAGGGTGGTGGTGGTGCTAGTGTGAGGGTGGTGGTGGTGCTAGTGTGAGGGTGATGGTGCTAGTGTGAGGGTGGTGGTGCTAGTGTGAGGGTGATGGTGGTGCTAGTGTGAGGGTGGTGGTGGTGCTAGTGTGAGGGTGGTGGTGGTGCTAGTGTGAGGGTGGTGGTGGTGCTGCTAGTGTGAGGGTGGTGGTGGTGCTAGTGTGAGGGTGGTGGTGGTGCTAGTGTGAGGGTGGTGGTGGTGCTAGTGTGAGGGTGGTGGTGGTGCTAGTGTGAGGGTGGTGGTGGTGCTAGTGTGAGGGTGGTGGTGCTAGTGTGAGGGTGGTGGTGGTGCTAGTGTGAGGGTGGTGGTGGTGCTAGTGTGAGGGTGATGGTGGTGCTAGTGTGAGGGTGGTGGTGGTGCTAGTGTGAGGGTGGTGGTGGTGCTAGTGTGAGGGTGGTGGTGGTGCTAGTGTGAGGGTGGTGGTGGTGCTAGTGTGAGGGTGATGGTGGTGTGGGTGGTGGTGGTGCTAGTGTGAGGGTGGTGGTGGTGATAGTGTGAGGGTAGTGGTGGTGCTAGTGTGAGGGTGATGGTGGTGCTAGTGTGAGGGTGGTGGTGGTGCTAGTGTGAGGGTGGTGGTGGTGCTGCTAGTGTGAGGGTGGTGGTGGTGCTAGTGTGAGGGTGGTGGTGGTGCTAGTGTGAGGGAGGTGGTGGTGTGAGGGTGGTGGTGCTAGTGTGAGGGTGCTGGTGCTAGTGTGAGGGGGGTGGTGGTGCTAGTGTGAGGGTGGTGGTGGTGCTAGTGTGAGGGTGGTGGTGGTGCTAGTGTGAGGGTGGTGGTGGTGCTAGTGTGAGGGTGGTGGTGGTGCTAGTGTGAGGGTGGTGTAGGTGCTAGTGTGAGGGTGGTGGTGGTCCAGTGTGAGGGTGGTGGTGGTCTAGTGTGAGGGTGGTGGTGGTGCTAGTGTGAGCGTGTTGGTGGTGCTAGTGTGAGGGTGGTGGTGGTGCTAGTGTGAGGGTGGTGGTGGTCCAGTGTGAGGGTGGTGGTGGTCTAGTGTGAGGGTGGTGGTTGTGCTAGTGTGAGGGTGGTGGTGGTGCTAGTGTGAGGGTGGTGGTGGTGCTAGTGTGAGGGTGATGGTGGTGCTAGTGTGAGGGTGGTGGTGGTGCTAGTGTGAGGGAGCTGGTGGTGCTCGTGTGCGGGTGTTGGTGGTGCTAGTGTGAGGGTGGTGGTGGTGCTAGTGTGAGGGTGGTGGTGGTGCTAGTGTGAGGGTGGTGGTGGTCCAGTGTGAGGGTGGTGGTGGTGTAGTGTGAGGGTGGTGGTGGTGCTAGTGTGAGGGTGGTGGTGGTGCTAGTGTGAGGGTGGTGGTGGTCCAGTGTGAGGGTGGTGGTGGTGTAGTGTGAGGGTGGTGGTGGTGCTAGTGTGAGGGTGGTTGTGGTGCTAGTGTGAGGATGGTGGTGGTGCTAGTGTGAGGGTGGTGGTGGTGCTAGTGTGAGGGTGGTGGTGGTGCTAGTGTGAGGGTGGTGGTGGTGCTAGTGTGAGGGTGGTGGTGGTGCTAGTGTGAGGGTGGTGGTGGTGCTAGTGTGAGGGTGGTGGTGGTGCTAGTGTGAGGGTGGTGGTGGTGCTAGTGTGAGGGTGGTGGTGGTGCTAGTGTGAGGGTGGTGGTGGTGCTAGTGTGAGGGTGATGGTGCTAGTGTGAGGGTGATGGTGGTGCTAGTGTGAGGGTGGTGGTGGTGCTAGTGTGAGGGTGGTGGTGGTGCTAGTGTGAGGGTGGTGGTGGTGCTAGTGTGAGGGTGATGGTGGTGCTAGTGTGAGGGTGGTGGCGGTGGTGTGAGGGTGGTGGTGCCAGTGTGAGGGTGCTGGTTGTGCCAGTGTGAATGTGGTGGTGGTGCTGTGAGGGTGGTGGTGCTGTGAGGGTGGTGGTGGTGCTAGTGTGAGGGTGTGAGGGAGGGTGGTGGTGGTGCTAGTGTGAGGGTGGTGGTGGTGTGAGGGTGGTGGTGGTCCAGTGTGAGGGTGGTGGTGGTCTAGTGTGAGGGTGGTGGTGGTGCTAGTGTGAGGGTGGTGGTGGTGCTAGTGTGAGGGTGGTGGTGGTCCAGTGTGAGGGTGGTGGTGGTGCTAGTGTGAGGGTGGTGAGTGTGAGGGTGGTGGTGGTGCAAGTAGTGTGAGGGTGGTGGTGGTGCTAGTGTGAGGGTGGTGGTGGTGCAAGTGTGAGGGTGGTGGTGGTGCAAGTGTGAGGGTGGTGGTGGTGCTAGTGTGAGGGTGGTGGTGGTGCTAGTGTGAGGGTGGTGGTGGTGCTAGTGTGAGGGTGGTGGTGGTGCTAGTGTGAGGGTGGTGGTGGTGCTAGTGTGAGGGTGGTGGTGGTGCAAGTGTGAGGGTGGTGGTGGTGGTGCTAGTGTGAGTGTGAGGTGAGGGTGGTGGTGGTGCTAGTGTGAGGGTGGTGGTGGTGCTAGTGTGAGGGTGGTGGTGGTGCTAGTGTGAGGGTGGTGGTGGTGCAGTGTGAGGGTGGTGGTGGTGCAAGTGTGAGGGTGGTGGTGGTGCAAGTGTGGTGGTGGTGGTGCAGTGTGTGGTGGTGGTGCTAGTGTGAGGGTGGTGGTGGTGCTAGTGTGAGGGAGGGTGGTGGTGGTGCAAGTGTGAGGGTGGTGGTGGTGCTAGTGTGAGGGTGGTGGTGGTGCTGTGAGGGTGGTGAGGGTGGTGGTGGTGCAAGTGTGAGTGTGAGGGTGGTGGTGGTGCTAGTGTGAGGGTGGTGGTGGTGCTAGTGTGAGGGTGGTGGTGGTGCTAGTGTGAGGGTGATGGTGGTGCTAGTGTGAGGGTGAGTGAGGTGGTGGTGGTGCTAGTGTGAGGGTGGTGGTGGTGCAAGTGTGAGGGTGGTGGTGGTGCTAGTGTGAGGGTGGTGGTGGTGCTAGTGTGAGTGTGAGGGTGGTGGTGGTGCGAGTGTGAGGGTGGTGGTGGTGCTAGTGTGAGGGTGGTGGTGGTGCTAATGTGAGGGTGGTGGTGGTGCTAGTGTGAGGGTGATGGTGGTGCTAGTGTGAGGGTGGTGGTTGTGCTAGTGTGAGGGTGGTGGTGGTCTAGTGTGAGGGTGGTGGTGGTCTAGTGTGAGGGTGGTGGTGGTCTAGTGTGAGGGTGGTGGTGGTCTAGTGTGAGGGTGGTGGTGGTCTAGTGTGAGGGTGGTGGTGGTCTAGTGTGAGGGTGGTGGTGGTCTAGTGTGAGGGTGGTGGTGGTCCAGTGTGAGGGTGGTGGTGGTCTAGTGTGAGGGTGGTGGTGGTGGTGAGGGTAGTGTGAGGGTGGTGGTGGTGCTAGTGTGAGGGTGGTGGTGGTGCTAGTGTGAGGGTGGTGGTGGTCTAGTGTGAGGGTGGTGGTGGTCTAGTGTGAGGGTGGTGGTGGTCCAGTGTGAGGGTGGTGGTGGTCTAGTGTGAGGGTGGTGGTGTAGTGTGAGGGTGGTGGTGGTCTAGTGTGAGGGTGGTGGTGGTGCTAGTGTGAGGGTGGTGGTGGTGCTAGTGTGAGGGTGGTGGTGGTGCTAGTGTGTGGGTGGTGGTGGTGCTAGTGTGAGGGTGGTGGTGGTGCTAGTGTGAGGGTGGTGGTGGTGCTAGTGTGAGGGAGGTGGTGGTGCTAGTGTGAGGGTGGTGGTGCTAATGTGAGGGTGGTGGTGGTGGTGGTGTGAGGGTGGTGGTGGTGCTAGTGTGAAAGTGGTGGTGGTGGTGTGAGGGGTGGTGATGCTAGCGTGAGGGTGGTGGTGCTAGTGTGAGGGTAGTGGTGCTAGTGTGAGGGTGGTGGTGGTGTGAGGGTGGTGGTGCTAGTGTGTTGGTGGCGGTGCTAGTGTGAGGGTGGTGGTGCTAGTGTGAGGGTGGTGGTGCTAGTGTGAGGGTGGTGGTGGTGCTAGTGTGAGGGTGGTGGTGGTGGTGTGAGGGTGGTGGTGCTAGTGTGAGGGTGGTGGTGGTGGTGCTAGTGTGAGGTTGGTGGTGGTGATAGTGTGAGGGTGGTGGTGGTGCTAGTGTGAGGGTGGTGGTGGTGCTAGTGTGAGGGTGGTGGTGGTGCTAGTGTGAGGGTGGTGGTGATGATGGTGGTGGTGGTGATGGTGGTGGTGGTGCTAGTGTGAGGGTGATGGTGGTGCTAGTGTGAGGGTGATGGTGGTGCTAGTGTGAGGGTGGTGGTGGTGCTAGTGTGAGGGTGGTGGTGGTGCTAGTGTGAGGGTGGTGGTGGTGCTAGTGTGAGGGTGGTGGTGGTGCTAGTGTGAGGGTGGTGGTGGTGGTGCTAGTGTGAGGTTGGTGGTGGTGATAGTGTGAGGGTGGTGGTGGTGCTAGTGTGAGGGTGGTGGTGGTGCTAGTGTGAGGGTGGTTTTGGTGCTAGTGTGAGGGTGGTTGTGGTGCTAGTGTGAGGATGGTGGTGGTGCTAGTGTGAGGGTGGTGGTGGTGCTAGTGTGAGGGTGG
>NC_091366.1:4947294-4952294 GCF_038502225.1 Cherax quadricarinatus
AACAAAGGCAAAAAGCAAGTCTAAACTACTCAGAACCCAGAGAGAGAGAGAGAGAGAGAGAGAGAGAGAGAGAGAGAGAGAGAGAGAGAGAGAGAGAGAGAGAGAGAGAGAGAGAGAGAGAGAGAGAGAGAGAGGGATGAGTTAACGGGGCTTAAAGTCTATCTACTACACAAATCATCAAGACATCTCGACATCTCGTAACGTGTTCGCTAACACTCAAGAATACTATACTTGTAACTGTATACTATATACTTCAAGGCATACACATCACTGTATGCATCATTAAGATCAACAATCATTACTCATCTACTACCCAAGAACCAGGAAAAGTGGTCCCAACACGAATATGACGGTGATGTATACAAGACTAACTCAGAGGTTAGAACTCTTAAGGACTGACCAGGTGGGGATAGTGGAGAATTGTGGGGACGAGAGGAAAGTCTACGATAAAAGAATAAGCCAGGGTTAGACCCGGTAACTAAGCCATTTTGTGGTACACAAATAACCCGGTATCAGTATGGGGATAAGTATTTGAAAAATCTGCTGAATTTTGGATTATATTTTTCGTCTGAAGTGTTTTACACCGTCTTTTTATTCCTTACGACGACGTTTCGTTCCGACTTGGACTTTGTAAATGGTCCAAGTCGGACCGAAGCGTCGTCGTAAGCTCCTTTCTCATATGTGAGGGTTATTTATGCCTTGTTCCAGTCACGATATTACGCCTTTTCGTTATTTACATCGTGTGGTATCTGCAGTAGACGGCTGGGTGGGATCAGGAAGCAAAGTGTCGGATGCTGTCGGGTCCCTAACGACACTGTAAGGCTCCTCGTCTCGCTACAGAGATGCACGTCTCTCGCTGTTGTTATCATGGCAAGAACGGTGGAAAGTATAACAGTAAGGTGGTGTTTGCCAAAGAAAAACGGGACACTGTTTGAAGGTCTATACTTCCAAAGGTCAGGAAGAGTGGCTTGTGTATGAGAATTAGTGATATAGAAGCAGGACTGTAAAGAGCTCACGAAAGATTTAGAGGATTGTGAGGGCGTCTAATTGTGTCATCAAAGAAGGTAGTCTAGAAGTTATGTTTGTGTTGCAAGTCTGTTTAGCTGTCCGTTGCTCTGCGACGTAGCTCGATTGGTAGCGCACTCAGCTCACATACTGAGCTCTGGGGGTCGATACCTGGTACTGGTGGCAACATTAGGATGTTTTTCCTTAAGATACCTGCTGTCCATGCTCACCCATCAGTAAAATAGGTACCTAGGTGTTAGTCGACTGGTGTGGGTCGCATCCTGGGACAAAACTGTCCTAATTTTCCCGAAATGCTATACATATATATACTAGTATGTCACTGATGTCAGCTATGGTCTGTATATCTAGTCCATGTCCTTGTAGAAATAAAGATTATTATTATAAGACGTTTAGAAGTGTGGTATGCCAGTTATGAGGCGGAGTGACTGGCTCGTGGTATTCTCCCACCTCACGTCCAGCAGTCAGCGCAACGACCCATTCTAGATTCGCTATAGTAGTAGGGTGTTAGTCTTGGCCGCCAGGGAGAGCTAGCGGTGTGTATGAGGGGCCTAGTTAGAGCAGTGAATGGGTGAAGTTTTGTAGAGGTATGTGCAAGTTTGTGTTTGTATCGCCATAGTTCTCTTAGCGATGATATGTGTGTGCAGACGTAACTTGCAGTCAAGGTTGGCTTCATGTACGGTGGTGGAGGAAGTGTGTCGTAGGTATTCATGCAACAGAGGTTCCTAGTTGGACAAGAGCAGTGATGCTTCGTCTGTGATAGTAATGTGTTACGTTACATACATCGTATCTATTTCGGGTTGTGCTCTGTGTGTGTGCAAGGAATCTGGTGTTTTCGTAAACTGTAAAGTTGTGTAATGTCATCTGTATATGTGATGGTGACAAAGGTAGGTATAAGGTTTGTCTGGAAACAGGACAAGTGTTTCCTAACGCGTGCCTTACTTATATAATGATTACCCACAGCTGGAGCTAATTGGTCATCTGACCGAGGCCTTCCGCTGGCTTAGTCCTCCACCCCCTTAAAAATTTGGACATTATTTCCTACTGACAAATAACAAATTATTATTATTATTAAAGATTAGCCGGTATTCTCCCGGCCCGGGCCTTTTCCAAGTGGTGGCCCGGCCTTGGCTCCCTCTTTAGGGAGTGTCTGAGACCTAAGTCTCCCATGGGAGGAGGCACAAGTACCTCCTCATCTTTGGGACCAACTGTCCCCAGGCCTAGCCACAAGCTAGGCCTCTCTGGTCTGCCATCCCCGCCCCAAGAGGGCAAATGGGAATGACAGTCTTGTGAGCTGTAAGCTCGGGCTCGGGCTCGGGCACCTACCCTACCCTAGAAGGGCTGGGCATGGTGTCGATGCAAATAACAAAACATAAAAAGCTCTGAAATGAAAATGTCCGGCGGACCTCCTGTGCTCAACAACTGCGAGTAAGAAGGGCAGTCAATGGCGAAAGGCCTGTAATATTTTCAGTAGTTAGCACACTGGTCTAAAAGTGTCAGGACTTGCCTGCCGTGGGTTCGAGACTCACCCTTTTTGTGCTTAGTATGCAGTCGTGTTATTACTACCTCGTGGAGTTGTGTGGCAAAAGTTAACCTAGACAGTTAGCGAACAGGTCCAGGCAGAGAGTGAGTCAGGACAACACACCCAGCAGGTTAACCTTGGGTGCCGTGGTAAAGGTTCGCGCCACCACCTCATACACTTCAGACATCACAGGATATATACGGGTGTTTCAAAATATAGACCCAGTTTGAGAGCAAACTGCTTCGAAATTAGTAGATCATTTTGAAACACCCTGTATACGCCGTCTCAGTGTATATACATCAAGTGTCCCAGTTTGTATACACAATACTAAAGAATAGCTATAATCATAACCATAACTTTTAAAGTGGTGGAGTGGTAAGCCAGTAGAAGGGCTCGGTCAGATGACCAAAAGCTCCAGCTATGGGTCATCATGAACCCAAGACCCGCGTCAGGAAACACGTCTCCTGTTTCCTGACAAACCTTACCTCACATAAGTGATGCAACATTTCACCCCTAATGGACTGGAAGAGGTTTAGGGCGAAACGTTGTCTCTCTAAACTACCCTTAAACTACACATGCGACTTATTGCACAGTATTGCAGGCAACAAAGAACAAATGCAACGTGTATTTTGATCTGTCAGGAATGCAACAAGATATATCAGTATTCACGAGTTGTTTTAAAACTTGTAAGCCAAAAAAAAAAAAAAAATCTCGAAGCCGGTTTACAGACGGTGTCAGGAGCTGCGACTCGACCCCCCACGAAAGGTAATCTGGCGAGTACACACATGCAAAATACAGGTCAGAGTATTTTGATCCACTTCGCATGTACTAAGAGATGTACTCAAGCTAGTACCAGCAGGTGTACCAGCTGGTACAAGTGTACTCGGAGTTGACGATTGGATATTAGGAAGTATTTCTTCAGTCATAGAGTTGTCAGGAAGTGGAATAGTTTGGAAAGTGACGTAGTGGAGGCAGGAACCATACATAGTTTTAAGACGAGGTATGATAAAGCTCATGGAGCAAGGAGATAGAGGACCTAGTAGCAAACCAGTGGAGAGGCGGGGCCAGGAGCTATGAATCGACCCCTGCAACCACAACTAGGTGAGTACACACACACACACACAAACACACACAGACACACACACACACACACACACACACACACACACACACACACACACACACACACACACACACACACACACACACACACACACACACACACTATAGTTTAGATGGCCAAAGACTGCAAACCTCACTCAAGGAAAAAGATCTGGGGGTGAGTATAACACCGAGCATACCTCCTGAAGCGCACATCAATCAGATAACTGCTGCAGCATACGGGCGCCTGGCAATCCTACGGATAGCGTTCCGATACCTCAGTAAGGATTCGTTCAAGACTCTGTATACCATTTACGTCAGGCCCATACTGGAGTATGCAGCACCAGTTTGGAATCCACACCTAGTCAAGCACGTCAAGAAATTAGAGAAAGTGCAAAGGTTTGCAACAAGACTAGTCCCAGAGCTACGGGGATTGTCCTACGAAGAAAGGTTGAGGGAAATCGGCCTGATGACACTGGAGGCCAGGAGGGTCAGGGGAGACATGATAACGACATAAAATACTGCGCGGAATAGACAAGGTGGACAAAGACGGGATGTTCCAGAGATGGGACACAGACACAAGAGGTCACAATTGGAAGTTGAAGACTCAGATGAATCAAAGGGATGTTAGGAAGTATTTCTTCAGTCATAGAGTGGTCAAGCCGTGGAATAGCCTAGAAAGTGAAGTAGTGGAGGCGGGAACCATACATAGTTTTAAGGCGAGGTATGATAAAGCTCATGGAGCAGGGAGAGAGAGGACCTAGTAGCAATCAGTGAAGAGGCGGGGCCAGGAGCTATGACTCGACCCCTGCAACCACAAATAGGTGAGTACACACACACACACACACACACACACACACACACACACACGCTTCATCGTGTCTCTGACCTGATTCCGTCCTGAAATATACCGTCTATATGCAGACTCCTGCTGGCCTATACCATAGATATTTATATACCATTATTATTCCTGTTACTACCACTATTACTAGTACTACTACTGTGAATAATAATAATAATAATAATACTGAGAGAGGTGGAAGGAAGGTGACCTGCAGAACCGGACTGGGCAGGAGACTCAATATAACTCCAGGTAGTAGAACAGAGCCTTCAGGGTTGTGTTGTCTGCTCTCACACACACGGCTGCTGCCCCACTTGTACTTACCTGTTGGCTTACCTATTTGTGGTTGGAGGGGTCGATTCACAGCTCCTGGCCCTGCCTCTTCGCTGATGGCTACTAGGTACACTCTCTTCATACCTCTTCTTCAAGCTATGTATGAATCCTGCCTCCACTACGTCACTCTCCACATTGTTAGACTCTGACAACTTTATGGCTGAAGAAATACTTCCTAAC
>NC_091366.1:4954794-4994794 GCF_038502225.1 Cherax quadricarinatus
ATAAACACTAACAGGCAAATGGGAATGTTTAGTTTAACACGTTTATTATACACCCCAGACCCACCCTTTGGGACTGTGCATAGTGGTATTAGAGAGAGAAACAGAGAAACAGAGACGAACAGAACTGACATACCATAACGGGTCTTATAGCATTCATATTACTGTTATAATAATAATAATAATAATAATAATAATAATAATAATAATAATAATAATAATCTTTATACGAGTACTTGATGCAACGTTTACAGACCATAGCTGACACCAATGACATACTATATAGAAAGTTCCTGGTTATGCAGAGCATTTCCCATAACTTGGGTTAATTTTGTGTCATTAGGATTCGACCCACACTAGTAGACTAACACCCAGGTACCTACTTACTGCTAGGTGAACAGGAACAGCATGTGTAAGGTGACTAACATCCGGGTACCTACTTACTGCTAGGTGAACAAGAACAGCATGTGTAAGGTGACTAACACTCAGGTACCTACTTACTGCTAGGTGAACAGGAACGGGGTGTGTAAGGTGACTAACATCCGGGTACCTACTTACTGCTAGGTGAACAGGAACAGCATGTGTAAGGTGACTAACACCCAGGTACCTACTTACTGCTAGGTGAACAGGAACAGCATGTGTAAAGTGACTAACACTCAGGTACCTACTTACTGCTAGGTGAAGAGGAACAGCATGTGTAAGGTGACTAACACTCAGGTACCTACTTACTGCTACGTAAACAGGAACAGCGTGTATAAGGTGACTAACATCCGGGTACCTACTTACTGCTAGGTGAACAGGAACAGCGTGTGTAAGGTGACTAACATCCGGGTACCTACTTACTGCTAGGTGAACAGGAACAGCGTGTGTAAGGTGACTAACATCCGGGTACCTACTTACTGCTAGGTGAACAGGAACAGCATGTGTAAGGTGACTAACACTCAGGTACCTACTTACTGCTAGGTGAACAGGAACAGCATGTGTAAGGTGACTAACATCCGGGTACCTACTTACTGCTAGGTGAACAGGAACAGCATGTGTAAGGTGACTAACACTCAGGTACCTACTTACTGCTAGGTGAACAGGAACAGCGTGTATAAGGTGACTAACATCCGGGTACCTACTTACTGCTAGGTGAACAGGAACAGCGTGTGTAAGGTGACTAACATCCGGGTACCTACTTACTGCTACGTGAACAGGAACAGCATGTGTAAGGTGACTAACATCCGGGTACCTACTTACTGCTAGGTGAACAGGAACAGCATGTGTAAGGTGACTAACACTCAGGTACCTACTTACTGCTACGTGAACAGGAACAGCACTTGTAAGGTGACTAACATCCGGGTACCTACTTACTGCTAGGTGAGCAGGGGCAGCAGGTGTCTTAAGGAAACACGCTCCAATACTTCCATTTGCTGAAACAACTCTGACATAATAATAATAATAATAATAATAATAATAATAATAATAATAATAATAATAATAATAATAATAATGATAAACAGAGCAGACATAGGCATTGCTCATCATGGATCATCGACTGGACCGCTATTTGTGTCTCACGTATGGTCAGGAAGTGAACCAGACTTTTCTCTCTCTCTCTCCCTCTCTCTCTCTCTCTCTCTCTCTCTCTCTCTCTCTCTCTCTCTCTCTCTCTCTCTCTCTCTCTCTCTCTCTCTCTCTCTCTCTCTCACATACACACACAGCACTGCAGTGTAAGTCATTGACTTGTAGTCCATCTGAAGGATTTTTCAGAGATTGTTGCTTGAAGGGGAGAAGATCTGAAGGGATGATGTGAAGGGGTAGAGATATGAAAGGGGGGTACAAGGGGGAGAAATCTCAAGATTGAGCAAAGAGAAAGTACAAACGACACATGGATGGATGGGCGCAAAAAGCAGTGTGTTTGTATGTTGACAGTGATACGAGAGAGAGAGAGAGAGAGAGAGAGAGACAGAGAGAGAGACAGAGAGAGAGAGAGAGAGAGAGAGAGAGAATGGTGGTAAAATATATTTTGTAAAAAGCCATTTTACGAGAGGCATTTAATGATAGGTGTTATATAAGAGGTGTGTCAGCCGTGGCTGTCACACCTGAAGGTGTAGTCAGCGTGTGTGTCGCGTCCGGGCAAGAGGCGACCATCCGCGCCGGGCCAGATTTTTCGACCTCACAGAGCCAGAGGTGGGGAGAGTGTGCCCGGCTCTATTACCATACCTTGGGGCACTGGGCCAGCTGATGCTGGCTCTATCATGCCCACACACACACACACACATACATGCACACACACACACACACACACACACACACACACACACACACACACATACACACACACACACACACACACACACACACACACACACACACAGACACACACACACACACACACACACACACACACACACACAACACACACTCACACACACTAGCGAAGAGTCGGGGACAGGAGTTGAGACTCGACCCCTGTAACCATACACAGGTGATTACTCAGGTGACCACTAACAACCACACTCCACAAACTACCTTCAATCACCCAGTGCAAACACCGAGAGAGTTTAAATCACCTCATTTGGGGGATTAACTGATTTCTCTCTACTTACTAATCTTAACCTGATTGGTGCAGATTGTAAGGAAACTCAGTAGACGGGATTACAAGGGGATTCACAGGATTACAAGGGATTTCACAGGATTACAAGGGATTCCAAAGAATTATATTGAATTCCAGTGAATTACAATGTATGTATGTATATATATATATATATATATATATATATATATATATATATATATATATATATATATATATATATATATATATATATATATATATATATATATATTATGCAGTAATCAGTGAGGCGATCAGATGAAAGTCGTGAATATCCTTGAGATTAATTTCACAGTTGATTTGAAATTCATTGTAGCTTGACCTGGAGGAGGACTAGGTGGAGGACTAGGTGGAGGACTTGGTGGAGGACTTGGTGGAGGACTAGACGGAGGACTAGGTGGAGGACTAGGTGGAGGGCTAGGTGGAGGACTAGTTGGAGGACTAGGTGGAGGACTAGGTGGAGGACTAGGTGGAGCACTAGGTGGAGGACTAGGTGGAGGACTAGGTGGAGGACTAGGTGGAGGACTAGGTGGAGGACTAGGTGGAGGACTAGGTGGAGGACTAGACGGAGGACTAGGTGGAGGACTAGGTGGAGGACTAGGTGGAGGACTAGGTGGAGGGCTAGGTGGAGGACTAGTTGGAGGACTAGGTGGAGGACTAGGTGGAGGACTAGGTGGAGGACTAGGTGGAGGACTAGGTGGAGGGCTAGGTGGAGGACTAGATGGAGGACTAGGAGGAGGACTAGATGGAGGACTAGGAGGAGGACTAGATGGAGGACTAGGAGGAGGACTAGATGGAGGACTAGGAGGAGGACTAGATGGAGGACTAGGAGGAGGACTGGATGGAGGACTAGGAGGAGGACTGGATGGAGGACTAGGAGGAGGACTAGGAGGAGGACTAGGAGGAGGACTAGATGGAGGACTAGGTGGAGGACTAGGTGGAGGACTAGGTGGAGGACTTGGTGGAGGACTTGGTGGAGGACTAGGTGGAGGACTAGGTGGAGGACTAGGTGGAGGGCTAGGTGGAGGACTAGTTGGAGGACTAGGTGGAGGACTAGGTGGAGGACTAGGTGGAGCACTAGGTGGAGCACTAGATGGAGGACTAGGTGGAGGACTAGGTGGAGGACTAGGTGGAGGACTAGGTGGAGGACTAGGTGGAGGACTAGACGGAGGACTAGGTGGAGGACTAGGTGGAGGACTAGATGGAGGACTTGGTGGAGGACTAGGTGGAGGACTAGGTGGAGGACTTGGTGGAGGACTTGGTGGAGGACTAGGTGGAGGACTAGGTGGAGGACTAGGTGGAGGGCAAGGTGGAGGACTAGTTGGAGGACTAGGTGGAGGACTAGGTGGAGGACTAGGTGGAGCACTAGGTGGAGGACTAGATGGAGGACTAGGTGGAGGACTAGGTGGAGGACTAGGTGGAGGACTAGGTGGAGGACTAGGTGGAGGACTAGGTGGAGGACTAGACGGAGGACTAGGTGGAGGACTAGGTGGAGGACTAGGTGGAGGACTAGGTGGAGGGCTAGGTGGAGGACTAGTTGGAGGACTAGGTGGAGGACTAGGTGGAGGACTAGGTGGAGGACTAGGTGGAGGACTAGGTGGAGGGCTAGGTGGAGGACTAGTTGGAGGACTAGGTGGAGGACTAGGTGGAGGACTAGGTGGAGCACTAGGTGGAGGACTAGATGAAGGACTAGGTGGAGGACTAGGTGGAGGACTAGGTGGAGGACTAGGTGGAGGACTAGGTGGAGGACTAGGTGGAGGACTAGATGGAGGACTAGGTGGAGGACTAGGTGGAGGACTAGGTGGAGGACTTGGTGGAGGACTTGGTGGAGGACTAGGTGGAGGACTAGGTGGAGGACTAGGTGGAGGGCTAGGTGCAGGACTAGTTGGAGGACTAGGTGGAGGACTAGGTGGAGGACTAGGTGGAGCACTAGGTGGAGCACTAGATGGAGGACTAGGTGGAGGACTAGGTGGAGGACTAGGTGGAGGACTAGGTGGAGGACTAGGTGGAGGACTAGGTGGAGGACTAGACGGAGGACTAGGTGGAGGACTAGACGGAGGACTAGGTGGAGGACTAGGTGGAGGACTAGATGGAGGACTTGGTGGAGGACTAGGTGGAGGACTAGGTGGAGGACTTGGTGGAGGACTTGGTGGAGGACTAGGTGGAGGACTAGGTGGAGGACTAGGTGAAGGGCTAGGTGGAGGACTAGTTGGAGGACTAGGTGGAGGACTAGGTGGAGGACTAGGTGGAGCACTAGGTGGAGGACTAGGTGGAGGACTAGGTGGAGGACTAGGTGGAGGACTAGGTGGAGCACTAGGTGGAGGACTAGGTGAAGGACTAGACGGAGGACTAGGTGGAGGACTAGGTGGAGGACTAGATGGAGGACTAGGTGGAGGACTAGGTGGAGGACTAGGTGGAGGACGAGGTGGAGGACTAGGTGGAGGACTAGGTGGAGGACTAGGTGGAGGACTAGGTGGAGCACTAGGTGGAGCACTAGGTGGAGGACTAGGTGGAGGACTAGGTGGAGCACTAGGTGGAGGACTAGGTGGAGGACTAGATGGAGGACTAGGTGGAGGACTAGGTGGAGGACTAGGTGGAGGACTAGGTGGAGGACTAGGTGGAGGACTAGGTGGAGGACTAGGTGGAGGACTAGACGGAGGACTAGGTGGAGGACTAGGTGGAGGACTAGATGGAGGACTAGGTGGAGGACTAGGTGGAGGACTAGGTGGAGGAGTAGGTGGAGGACTAGGTGGAGGACTAGGTGGAGGACTAGGTGGAGGACTAAGTGGAGGACTAGGTGGAGGACTAGGTGGAGGACTAGGTGGAGGACTAGGTGGAGGACTAGGGGGAGGAAGATGTGTTCACCACGACCTTGATGTGTTCAGTACGACCTTGATGTGTTCACATCGACCTTGATGTAGTCACGACCTTGATGTGTTCACAACGACCTTGATGTGTTCACCACGACCTTGATGTGTTCACGACCTTGATGTGTTCACCACGACCTTGATGTGTTCAGTACGACCTTGATGTGTTCAGTACGACCTTGATGTGTTCACCACGACCTTGATGTGTTCACCACGACCTTGATGTGTTCAGTACTACCTTGATGCGTTCACAACGACCTTGATGTGTTCACAACGACCTTGATGTGTTCACCACTACCTTGATGTGTTCACCACGACCTTGATGTGTTCAGTACTACCTTGATGTGTTCACAACGACCTTGATGTGCTCACAACGACCTTGATGTGTTCACCACGACCTTGATGTGTTCACCACGACCTTGATGTGTTCACCACGACCTTGATGTGTTCAGTACAACCTTGATGTGTTCACAACGACCTTGATGTGTTCACCACGGCCTTGATGTGTTCACCACGACCTTGGTGTGTTCACCACGACCTTGATGTGTTCACCACGACCTTGATATGTTCACCACGACCTTGATGTGTTCAGTAAGACCTTGATGTGTTCACCACGACCTTGATGTGTTCACCACGACCTTGATGTGTTCACCACGTCCTTGATATGTTCACCACGACCTTGATGTGTTCACCACGACCTTGATGTGTTCACCACGACCTTGATGTGTTCAGTAAGACCTTGATGTGTTCACGACCTTGATGTGTTCACCACGACCTTGATGTGTTCACCACGTCCTTGATATGTTCACCACGACCTTGATGTGTTCACCACGACCTTGATGTGTTCACCACGACCTTGATATGTTCACCACGACCTTGATGTGTTCAGTAAGACATTGATGTGTTCACCACGACCTTGATGTGTTCACCACGACCTTGATGTGTTCACCACGTCCTTGATATGTTCACCACGACCTTGATGTGTTCAGTAAGACCTTGATGTGTTCACCACGACCTTGATATGTTCACCACGACCTTGATGTGTTCAGTAAGACCTTGATGTGTTCACCACGACCTTGATGTGTTCACCACGACCTGGATATTTTCACCACGTCCTTGATATGTTCACCACGACATTGATGTGTTCAGTAAGACCTTGATGTGTTCACCACGTCCTTGATGTGTTCACCACGACCTTGATGTGTTCACCACGACCTTGATGTGTTCACCACGACCTTGATATGTTCACCACGACCTTGATGTGTTCACCACGACCTTGATATGTTCACCACGACCTTGATGTGTTCACCACGACCTTGATATGTTCACCACGACCTTGATGTGTTCACCACGACCTTGATATGTTCACCACGACCTTGATGTGTTCACCACGACCTTGATATGTTCACCACGACCTTGATGTGTTCATCACGACCTTGATGTGTTCACCACGACCTTGATGTGTTCACCACGACCTTGATGTGTTCACCACGACCTTGATATATTCACCACGACCTTGATATATTCACCACGACCTTGATATGTTCACCACGACCTTGATGTGTTCACCACGACCTTGATGTGTTCACCACGACCTTGATATGTTCACCACGACCTTGATATATTCACCACGACCTTGATATGTTCACCACGACCTTGATATGTTCACCACGACCTTGATATGTTCACCACGACCTTGATGTGTTCACCACGACCTTGATGTGTTCACCACGACCTTGATATGTTCACCACGACCTTGATATATTCACCACGACCTTGATGTGTTCACCACGACCTTGATATGTTCACCACGACCTTGATGTGTTCACCACGACCTTGAACCTGCCGACCTTACCAGTGGGCGTCGGAAATACATAATAAATAATAATTAAAAAGCTGAGTCAGGAAGTTAATTATCCCAGGATAATTATTCTTATAGTCACGCCTGATACATCCAATTATATACACCATTAAATAATTATACAAGGTCAATATATATATATATATATATATATATATATATATATATATATATATATATATATATATATATATATATATACATATATATATATAATTATATATATATATATATATATATATATATATATAATTATATATATAATTATATATAATTATATAATTATATATAATTATACAAGGTCCATATATATATATATATATATATATATATATATATATATATATATATATATATATATATATATATATATATATATATATATATATATATATATAAGGGAAGGTGAGTAATACAGTAGAACCTGGTTAATACAGTTACCAGTCAGAGATAACTGTCCCTGAGTGGTCTGCTCTGATTGGTCAAGTGACATTTAGAGAGGTAGAGTTGAGCTCCAGCTTCTGGTCCCATTACTCTTCAGCCTTGAAATTAACAGTTGATGTTTGTGGACGTTATCATAATTGTGTAAATATTATTGGTAATTAAATACTGAGATATTATATTGTAATATAATAATTTTTAATGTATTGTAATATAAAATTTTTTAATGTATTGTAATATAATAATTTTTAATGTATTGTAATATAATAATTTTTAATGTATTATAATATAATAATTTTTAATGTATTATAATATAATAATTTTTAATGTATTGTAATATAATAATTTTTAATGTATTGTAATATAATAATTTTTAATGTATTGTAATATAATAATTTTTAATATATTGTAATATAATAATTTGTAGGTTTTGATTTAATAAAAAAATTCTTACGACATTATAATTATTATTAATTACAATAATTATTATTATTAATTATAATTATTGTCAATTATAATTATTATTATTTGTAATAATTATTATTTGTTTAGTAATAATTATTAATTATGATTATTATTAATGATAATAATTATTATCTATAGTAATTATTATTCTGTCAATAATAATTTATCAACATTTCCTAAGAATGTCTGGTGGAGCGTTAAACCCGTGTGGGTCACACCGTGAGTTGTGGAGGCTTGAACCTCCGTTTGATAATATATAACCAGTCAGACTGTTGGTGGTGGCCCACTGCACGCAGAGTGAAGGTAATTGTAGCCTGGGGATGATTGTACCAGATCACCAGTGTGATTGTAGCCTGGGGATGATTGTACCAGATCACCAGTATGATTGTAGCCTGGGGATGATTGTACCAGATCACCAGTATGATTGTAGCCTGGGGATGATTGTACCAGATCACCAGTATGATTGTAGCCTGGGGATGATTGTACCAGATCACCAGTATGATTGTAGCCTGGGGATGATTGTACCAGATCACCAGTATGATTGTAGCCTGGGGATGATTGTACCAGATCACCAGTATGATTGTAGCCTGGGGATGATTGTACCAGATCACCAGTATGATTGTAGCCTGGGGATGATTGTACCAGATCACCAGTATGATTGTAGCCTGGGGATGATTGTACCAGATCACCAGTATGATTGTAGCCTGGAGGTGATTGTAGCAGATCACCAGTATGATTGTAGCCTGGGGATGATTGTACCAGATCACCAGTATGATTGTAGCCTGGGGATGATTGTACCAGATCACCAGTATGATTGTAGCCTGGGGATGATTGTACCAGATCACCAGTATGATTGTAGCCTGGGGATGATTGTACCAGATCACCAGTATGATTGTAGCCTGGGGATGATTGTACCAGATCACCAGTATGATTGTAGCCTGGGGATGATTGTACCAGATCACCAGTATGATTGTAGCCTGGGGATGATTGTACCAGATCACCAGTATGATTGTAGCCTGGAGGTGATTGTAGCAGATCACCAGTATGATTGTAGCCTGGGGATGATTGTACCAGATCACCAGTATGATTGTAGCCTGGAGGTGATTGTACCAGATCACCAGTATGATTGTAGCCTGGGGATGATTGTACCAGATCACCAGTATGATTGTAGCCTGGGGATGATTGTACCAGATCACCAGTATGATTGTAGCCTGGAGGTGATTGTAGCAGATCACCAGTATGATTGTAGCCTGGAGGTGATTATACCAGATCACCAGTGTGATTGTAGCCTGGAGGTGATTGTACCAGATCACCAGTGTGATTATAGCCTGGGGATGATTGTACCAGATCACCAGTGTGATTGTAGCCTGGGATGATTGTACCAGATCACCAGTGTGATTGTAGCCTAGGGATGATTGTACCAGATCACCAGTGTGATTGTAGCCTGGGGATGATTGTACCAGATCACCAGTATGATTGTAGCCTGGGATGATTGTACCAGATCACCAGTGTGATTGTAGCCTGGGATGATTGTACCAGATCACCAGTGTGATTGTAGCCTAGGGATGATTGTACCAGATCACCAGTGTGATTGTAGCCTGGGGATGATTGTACCAGATCACCAGTATGATTGTAGCCTGGGGATGATTGTACCAGATCACCAGTGTGATTGTAGTCTGGGGATGATTGTACCAGATCACAAGTATGATTGTAGCCTGGGGATGATTGTACCAGATCACCAGTGTGATTGTAGCCTGGGGATGATTGTATCAGATCACCAGTATGATTGTAGCCTGGGGATGATTGTACCAGATCACCAGTATGATTGTAGCCTGGGGATGATTGTACCAGATCACCAGTGTGATTGTAGCCTGGGGATGATTGTACCAGATCACCAGTATGATTGTAGCCTGGGGATGATTGTACCAGATCACCAGTGTGATTGTAGCCTGGGATGATTGTACCAGATCACCAGTATGATTGTAGCCTGGGGATGATTGTACCAGATCACCAGTGTGATTGTAGCCTGGGATGATTGTACAAGATCACCAGTATGATTGTAGCCTGGGGATGATTGTACCAGATCACCAGTATGATTGTAGCCTGGGATGATTGTACCAGATCACCAGTATGATTGTAGCCTGGGATGATTGTACCAGATCACCAGTGTGATTGTAGCCTGGGATGATTGTACCAGATCACCAGTATGATTGTAGCCTGGGATGATTGTACCAGATCACCAGTATGATTGTAGCCTGGGGATGATTGTACCAGATCACCAGTGTGATTGTAGCCTGGGATGATTGTACCAGATCACCAGTATGATTGTAGCCTGGGGATGATTGTACCAGATCACCAGTATGATTGTAGCCTGGGATGATTGTACCAGATCACCAGTATGATTGTAGCCTGGGATGATTGTACCAGATCACAAGTGTGATTGTAGCCTGGGATGATTGTACCAGATCACCAGTATGATTGTAGCCTGGGATGATTGTACCAGATCACCAGTATGATTGTAGCCTGGGATGATTGTACCAGATCACCAGTATGATTGTAGCCTGGGATGATTGTACCAGATCACCAGTATGATTGTAGCCTGGGGATGATTGTACCAGATCACCAGTATGATTGTAGTCTGGGATGATTGTACCAGATCACCAGTATGATTGTAGCCTGGGATGATTGTACCAGATCACCAGTATGATTGTAGCCTGGGGATGATTGTACCAGATCACCAGTATGATTGTAGCCTGGGGATGATTGTACCAGATCACCAGTGTGATTATAGCCTGGGGATGATTGTACCAGATCACCAGTGTGATTGTAGCCTGGGGATGATTGTACCAGATCACCAGTATGATTGTAGCCTGGGGATGATTGTACCAGATCACCAGTATGATTGTAGCCTGGGATGATTGTACCAGATCACCAGTGTGATTGTAGCCTGGGGATGATTGTACCAGATCACCAGTATTATTGTAGCCTGGGGATGATTGTACCAGATCACCAGTATGATTGTAGCCTGGGGATGATTGTACCAGATCACCAGTGTGATTGTAGCCTGGAAATGATTGTACCAGATCACCAGTATGATTGTAGCCTGGGGATGATTGTACCAGATCACCAGTGTGATTGTAGCCTGGGGATGATTGTACCAGATCACCAGTGTGATTGTAGACTGGGGATGATTGTACCAGATCACCAGTGTGATTGTAGCCTGGGGATGATTGTACCAGATCACCAGTGTGATTGTAGCCTGGAGGTGATTGTACCAGATCACCAGTGTGATTGTAGCCTGGGGATGATTGTACCAGATCACCAGTGTGATTGTAGCCTGGAGGTGATTGTACCAGATCACCAGTGTGATTGTAGCCTGGGGATGATTGTACCAGATCACCAGTGTGATTGTAGCCTGGAGGTGATTGTACCAGATCACCAGTGTGATTGTAGCCTGGGGATGATTGTACCAGATCACCAGTGTGATTGTAGCCTGGAGGTGATTGTACCAGATCACCAGTGTGATTGTAGCCTGTGGATGATTGTACCAGATCACCAGTATGATTGTAGCCTGGGGATGATTGTACCTGATCACCAATGTGATTGGCCAAGGATTAGAAAGATTGGAAGTAACGGTAAACTGTTAATCTGTTATAAAAACAGAGAAACCCGTTTGTGGGTAGACTACTGTTAGGAAACGTGTTCTGTCGACACTACCCGGGTATTATTGGTACCCTAATGTCTCCCCTCCCTCCCTGCCTCCCTGCCTCCCTCCCTTCATTATTCTCCCTCTCTCCCTTCCTCCATCATTCTCCCTTCCTCCCTACATCATTCTCCCTTCCTCTCTCTACTCCTTCGTCACAACTTTCTAGTTCTGTGTAAGATATCTCCAACACCTGACGGAGGTGATCAAGGGTTAGATAAAAGGTATCCGTGTACCTAGTAAGGTATCCGTGTACCTAGTAAGGTATCCGTGTACCTAGTAAGGTATCCGTGTACCTAGTAAAGTATCCGTGTACCTAGTAAGGTATCCGTGTACCTAGTAAGGTATCCGTGTACCTAGTAAGGTATCCGTGTACCTAGTAATGTATCCGTTGTATCTAGTGAGATATCCGTGTACCTAGTAAGGTATCCGTGTACCTAGTAATGTATCCGTTGTATCTAGTGAGATATCCGTGTACCTAGTAAGGTATATCCGTTGTATCTAGTGAGATATCCGTGTACCTAGTAATGTATCCGTTGTATCTAGTGAGATATCCGTGTACCTAGTAAGGTATCCGTTGTATCTAGTGAGATATCCGTGTACCTAGTAAGGTTTCCGTTGTACCTAACGCCGTTAATTAAAAAGAAGTGTTACAAGGTCTTTATTCACCTCTCTTATCTCACACTTGTCGACCTTCTGGCCTCGTAACAGTCTCTTCTCGTGATGTTATTACCACAGGGGAAAGTACAGACTCATCTGTGATTTTATTGATCTATCTGGCTGTTAAAACCTGAGATCTATCGTGTCTGAGTGACTTTATAGATCTATCTGGCTGTTAAAACCTGAGATCTATCGTGTCTGAGTGACTTTATAGATCTATCTGGCTGTTAAAACCTGAGATCTATCGTGTCTGAGTGACTTTATTGATCTATCTGGCTGTTAAAACCTGAGATCTATCGTGTCAGAGTGACTTTATTGATCTATCTGGCTGTTAAAACCTGAGATCTATTGTGTCTGAGTGACTTTATTGATCTATCTGGCTGTTAAAACCTGAGATCTATCGTGTCTGAGTGACTTTATAGATCTATCTGGCTGTTAAAACCTGAGATCTATCGTGTCTGAGTGACTTTATAGATCTATCTGGCTGTTAAAACCTGAGATCTATCGTGTCTGAGTGACTTTATTGATCTATCTGGCTGTTAAAACCTGAGATCTATCGTGTCTGAATGACTTTATTGATCTATCTGGGGGTCAACGCCCCCGAGCCGCGGGGGGCGTTGACCCCCGTTAGCCTCTTCACGTACACGACATCCTGGTGGAAGACCTACCTGGAGTCTATCTAGAAGGTATTCCGGGGGTCAACGCCCCCGAGATCCAGTCCTCGACCAGGCGTCCCGGTGCATCAGGCCCTGATCAACCAGACCTCGGTCAGAGGACCGAAAGCTCCAGCTGTGGGTCATCATATGACTAAAATCCACGTCAGAAACGACCTGTTTCCTGACAAACCTTACCTAACCTAACCTAACCTAACCTAACCTAACCTTACCTAACCTAACCTAACCTAACCTAACCTAACCTAACCTAACCTTACCTAACCTAACCTAACCTAACCTAACCTAACCTTACCTAACCTAACCTAACCTAACCTTACCTAACCTAACCTAACCTAACCTAACCTAACCTAACCTAACCTTACCTAACCTAACCTAACCTAACCTAACCTAACCTAACCTTACCTAACCTAACCTAACCTAACCAAACCTAACCTAACCTAACCTAAAATAACCTAATCTAACCTAACCTTACCTAACCTAACCAAACCTAACCTAACCTAACCTATCCTAACCTAACCTAACCTAACCTAACCTAACCTAACCTAACCTAACCTAACCTTACCTAACCTAACCTAACCTAACCTAACCTAAAATAACCTAATCTAACCTAACCTAACCTAACCTAACCTAACCTAACCTAACCTAAAATAACCTAACCTAAAATAACCTAACCTAACCTAACCTAACCTAACCTAACCTAAAATAACCTAACCTAAAATAACCTAACCTAACCTAACCTAACCTAACCTAAAATAACCTAACCTAACCTAACCTAACCTAACCTAACCTAACCTAAAATAACCTAACCTAACCTAACCTAACCTAACCTAAAATAACCTAACCTAACCTAACCTAACCTAACCTAACCTAACCTAAAATAACCTAACCTAACCTAACCTAACCTAACCTAACCTAACCTAAAATAACCTAACCTAACCTAACCTAACCTAACCTAACCTAACCTAACCTAACCTAAAATAACCTAACCTAACCTAACCTAACCTAACCTAACCTAACCTAACCTAACCTAAAATAACCTAACCTAAAATAACCTAACCTAACCTAACCTAAAATAACCTAACCTAAAATAACCTAACCTAACCTAACCTAACCTAAAATAACCTAACCTAAAATAACCTAACCTAACCTAACCTAACCTAACCTAACCTAAAATAACCTAACCTAAAATAACCTAACCTAACCTAACCTAAAATAACCTAACCTAAAATAACCTAACCTAACCTAACCTAAAATAACCTAACCTAAAATAACCTAACCTAACCTAACCTAACCTAAAATAACCTAACCTAAAATAACCTAACCTAACCTAACCTAACCTAACCTAAAATAACCTAACCTAAAATAACCTAACCTAACCTAACCTAACCTAACCTAACCTAACCTAACCTAAAATAACCTAACCTAAAATAACCTAACCTAACCTAACCTAACCTAAAATAACCTAACCTAAAATAACCTAACCTAACCTAACCTAACCTAACCTAACCTAAAATAACCTAACCTAAAATAACCTAACCTAACCTAACCTAACCTAACCTAAAATAACCTAACCTAAAATAACCTAACCTAACCTAACCTAACCTAACCTAACCTAACCTAAAATAACCTAACCTAAAATAACCTAACCTAACCTAACCTAAAATAACCTAACCTAAAATAACCTAACCTAACCTAACCTAACCTAACCTAACCTAAAATAACCTAACCTAAAATAACCTAACCTAACCTAACCTAAAATAACCTAACCTAAAATAACCTAACCTAACCTAACCTAACCTAACCTAACCTAACCTAAAATAACCTAACCTAAAATAACCTAACCTAACCTAACCTAACCTAACCTAACCTAACCTAACCTAACCTAACCTAACCTAACCTAACCTAAAATAACCTAACCTAACCTAACCTAACCTAACCTAACCTAACCTAAAATAACCTAACCTAAAATAACCTAACCTAACCTAACCTAAAATAACCTAACCTAAAATAACCTAACCTAACCTAACCTAACCTAACCTAACCTAAAATAACCTAACCTAAAATAACCTAACCTAACCTAACCTAAAATAACCTAACCTAAAATAACCTAACCTAACCTAACCTAACCTAACCTAACCTAACCTAAAATAACCTAACCTAAAATAACCTAACCTAACCTAACCTAAAATAACCTAACCTAAAATAACCTAACCTAACCTAACCTAACCTAACCTAACCTAAAATAACCTAACCTAACCTAACCTAACCTAACCTAACCTAAAATAACCTAACCTAAAATAACCTAACCTAACCTAACCTAACCTAAAATAACCTAACCTAAAATAACCTAACCTAAAATAACCTAATCTAACCTAACCTAACCTAACCTAACCTAACCTAACCTAACAATACGTTGTTCATATTTTTGATATCAATCTCGTACTGTAGGCCTACCACAGCACTCTTTGTAAATAAATATCACGTGTTTACATAAAAATCTTTAAAAAAAGTGTCTGAAAATCATTTATAAGGTTGAAAATAACGGTAAAAAGAGAAGAAAATCATTTATAAGGCTAAAAAAGAATGGTAAAGAGAGATATCTATTTTTCAGATTGCCAAAAATTTTCGATAATGAAGTGAAAATAACCAATAGTATAGCTGAACATTAACATAGAAACCAAGAGTCTGAAATTTTTTAAATAAGGCCAAAATTGTGATATATTGGATATGTACATATATGTTCATGTTTTAGAAGTGTGAAAAATATTTTAATAATTCTACAAAACGTTGAAAATAATACAAATACATTAATGGAAAAAAAGTTGTCTTCTTGAACTGGATATAAATAAATATTTAAGTTTACCCTGTGAATGAAAAAATTAAGTTTTCTGTGTTTGATAATAATGTGACAGTGTTGTTGCTGTGTCTGGCAGTGCCTCCTCCAGTGGCAGTGCCTCCTCCAGTGGCAGTGCCTCCTCCAGTGGCAGTGCCTCCTCCAGTGGCAGTGCCTCCTCCAGTGGCAGTGCCTCCTCCAGTGGCAGTGCCTCCTCCAGTGGCAGTGCCTCCTGCAGTGGCAGTGCCTCCTCCAGTGGCAGTGCCTCCTCCAGTGGCAGTGCCTCCTCCAGTGGCAGTGCCTCCTGCAGTGGCAGTGCCTCCTCCAGTGGCAGTGCCTCCTGCAGTGGCAGTGCCTCCTCCAGTGGCAGTGCCTCCTCCAGTGGCAGTGCCTCCTCCAGTGGCAGTGCCTCCTCCAGTGGCAGTACCTCCTGCAGTGGCAGTGCCTCCTCCAGTGGCAGTGCCTCCTCCAGTGGTAGTACCTCCACCAGTGGCAGTGCCTCCTCCAGTGGCAGTGCCTCCTGCAGTGGCAGTACCTCCTCCAGTGGCAGTGCCTCCTGCAGTGGCAGTGCCTCCTGCAGTGGCAGTGCCTCCTCCAGTGGCAGTGCCTCCTCCAGTGGCAGTGCCTCCTCCAGTGGCAGTGCCTCCTCCAGTGGCAGTGCCTCCTCCAGTGGCAGTGCCTCCTCCAGTGGCAGTGCCTCCTCCAGTGGCAGTGCCTCCTCCAGTGACAGTGCCTCCTCCAGTGGCAGTGCCTCCTCCAGTGGCAGTGCCTCCTCCAGTGGCAGTGCCTCCTCCAGTGGCAGTGCCTCCTCCAGTGGCTGTGCCTCCTCCAGTGGCTGTGCCTCCTCCAGTGGCAGTGCCTCCTCCAGTGGCTGTGCCTCCTCCAGTGGCAGTGCCTCCTCCAGTGGCAGTGCCTCCTCCAGTGGCAGTACCTCCTTGAGTGTCAGTACCTCCTCGAGTGAGTGGCAGTACCTTCTCGAGTGAGTGGCAGTACCTCCTCGAGTGAGTGTCAGTACCTTCTCGAGTGTCAGCACCTCCTTGAGTATCAGTACCTCCTCGAGTGAGTGTCAGTATCACCTCTAGTGAGTGTCAGTACCTCCTTGAGTGAGTGTCAGTACCTCTTCGAGTGAGTGTCAGTACCTCTTCGAGTGAGTGGCAGTACTTCCTTGAGTGAGTGTCAGTACCTCTTCGAGTGAGTGTCAGTACCTCCTCGAGTGAGTGTCAGTACCTCCCTGAGTGAGTGTCAGTACCTCTTCGAGTGAGTGTCAGTACCTCCTCGAGTGAGTGGCAGTACTTCCTCAAGTGTCAGCACCTCCTTGAGTAAGTGTCAGTACCTCTTCGAATGAGTGTCAGCACCTCCTCGAGTGAGTGTCAGTATCTCCTCGAGTGAATGTCAGTACCTCCTTGAGTGTCAGCACCTCCTTGAGTGAGTGTCAGTACCTCCTTGAGTGAGTGTCAGTACCTCCTCGAGTGTCAGCACCTCCTTGAGTGAGTGTCAGTACCTCCTCGAATGAGTGTCACCACCTCCTCGAGTGAGTGTCAGTACCTCCTTGAGTGAGTGTCAGTACCTCCTCGAGTGAGTGTCAGTACCTCCTCAAGCGAGTGTCAGTACCTCCTCGAATGAGTGTCAGTAGTTCCTCGAATGAGTGTCAGTACCTCCTCGAGTGAGTGTCAGCACCTCCTCGATGAGTGTCAGTATCTCTTCGAGTGAGTGTCAGTACCTATTCGAATGGGTGTCAGCACCTCTAGAGAGTGTCAGTACCTCCTCGAGTGAATGTCAGCACCTCCTCGAGTGAGTGTCAGCACCTCCTCGAGTGAGTGTCAGCACCTCGAGTACAGGCATGGAGAGACTTCTCAGATTCTTGGCCAAGTGTCTTAAATTCTCATGGTAAGTACATAAGATCTATTTTCTATAACATGTGTGTACCTTCATATATACAAGACAAGCCACGGGGGGGATGGACATCTTCAGCCCAGGATCTCTCACATGTCTCCGTACGTCATCAGGAGCTATGCAATATTGCAAGAAAGCAACAGGTAGAAGGAGAATAAGGTTTCTCAGAGTAAGGTAGCGTGGTAACGCCAGCCAGTTCCTCTCAGATATGACCTGTGCAAGATCTTGAGTTGAAGAGTTCCATCTCCCGAAGCTTGTTTTGCACTGTTAAGATCGCCTGTCTGCGATTATATTGTATATACATATATATATATATATATATATATATATATATATATATATATATATATATATATATATATATATATATATATATATATATATATATATATATATATATACGCATAATCTTTTTGCTATCCTATCATTACCTTTGGATTTTTTTCAATGTTTAGTGCTAGGGCGTCTATGACCTGTTATATACCTGTTACCTCTCTCGTGGGTTTTAAAGGTATTACGTCGTTATTATACATGTTTTTTCGTATGTTTTAAATATTCACCAGGACAGATCCCTGTCAGGGGTTTAATTTTTTCCACAAGTAAGAGCGAACCTTCACTTCACTTATAACACTGTAGGGACGTGGGATTGTAAGTTACGTCTTGTCATTCTCTAATGTATAGTAGTGTCAAGTGTGCCACTTTTACCCCTATATTATCGTAAGTATTTTCCCATAAATGATTTTGGTGGAGGCTTGGTCCGCTGACCACGAAGGTCGGTCTTGTGGCCATTATGTACATCTCTCTCTCTCTCTCTCTCTCTCTCTCTCTCTCTCTCTCTCTCTCTCTCTCTCTCTCTCTCTCTCTCTCTCTCTCTCTCTCTCTCTCTCTCTCTCTCTCATTGTAAATCGATAATAGTCATATCTTTATTTCTACCAGTACATGTACAAGGTATACAGACCATAGCTGATATCACTGACATACTACTATAAGATAAGATTTCGTTCGGATTTTTAACCCCGGAGGGTTAGCCACCCAGGATAACCCAAGAAAGTCAGTGCGTCATCGAGGACTGTCTAACTTATTTCCATTGGGGTCCTTAATCTTGTCCCCCAGGATGCGACCCACACCAGTCGACTAACACCCAGGTACCTATTTGCTGCTAGGTGAACAGGACAACAGGTGTAAGGAAACGTGTCGAAATGTTTCCACCCGCCGGGAATCGAACCCGGGCCCTCCGTGTGTGAAGCGGGAGCTTTAGCCACCAGGCCACCGGGCCACAGTACCTTGTTATGCTGAACATTTCGGGCAAAGTAGGTCAATTTTGTCCCAGGCTGCGACTCACACCACTTGACTAACGCCCAGGTACCTATTTTACTGCTAGGTAAACAATGACACAGATGTCTTAAGAAAACTCATCCTAATGTTTCTACCCTTACCGGAGATTGAACCACAAACCTCAGTGTGTGAGCTGGCAGTCAGCTCATACATTGGGACCGTTAAAGAGACGTGCCTCTGGTGAAGGGCTGATAATTTATGGAACTAGATCCGCTCTCTCCTTCCTCGGATCAAACCTGATTAACTTCCATGATATTAAAAATTAATGTACTGCACCACACAATTGAATATGTAAAGGTCAGTCAACCAGCTGGCCTTTAGGACACGCCTGGTCGCAGAAGTCGTCGCCCACTGCATGTCCTTTTACGCATTTCCTCCTCCGCCTCATGTCCTTTCACACGTTCTATTTTCCTCTTCCTGTGCCCTTTCGCCTTTGAAGAATGCTGGCCCATAGAAAAGATAAGATGACAGGTGTACGATAGAGTATTGAGAAAAGCATTGTAGGTAGACAGGAAGAGTGGTAAGAAGGTCGTAGGTAGACAGGAAGAGTGGTAAGAAGGTCGTAGGTAGATAGGAAGAGTGGTAAGAAGGTCGTAGGTAGATAGGAAGAGTGGTAAGAAGGTCGTAGGTAGACAGGAAGAGTGGTAAGAAGGTCGTGGGTAGATAGGAAGAGTGGTAAGAAGGTCGTAGGTAGATAGGAAGAGTGGTAAGAAGGTCGTAGGTAGATAGGAAGAGTGGTAAGAAGGTCGTAGGTAGACAGGAAGAGTGGTAAGAAGGTCGTGGGTAGATAGGAAGAGTGGTAAGAAGGTCGTAGGTAGACAGGAAGAGTGGTAAGAAGGTCGTAGATAGATAGGAAGAGTGGTAAGAAGGTCGTAGGTAGACAGGAAGAGTGGTAAGAAGGTCGTGGGTAAGCAAGAAGCAAGAAATAAGAAATAAGGTACACGTACATATAACGTAGGAACAGAAAGGGACCCAGAATACTACCTTGGGGAACCCCACATGCTATCAGTAGGGGTTCTGAATCTGTAGGTAGGACTTGAACCAGTGTACAGAACCTATGCCGATAGCTTGTAGATAGGAAGAAAGGTAAGAAAAGTTGTGAGTAGATAGGAAGAGAGAAGTAAGAAAGGTTATGGATAAAGAGGTAAGAAACTTTGTGGGTAGACAATAAGAGAAGCAAGAAAGGTTGTGAGTAGGCAGGAAGAGAGAGGTAGGAAGGTCAAGTGACCTGACCACTTTGGGTGGGTTGTAAGGAAAGTGTTTTTGTCACATAGTAGTGAGTGTAGTGGTGCCTTTGTAGAATTAAAACTAGGTAAGCAATGGCTGAAATTATATACAAACATTATCTCTCAGTCCACAACAGGATTCGAACCTGCAAACTCGGCATCAGACTACACAGCAGTTTATCTACACAGTGGAGTCTGGCTGTGTGGATAAAGTACTATGTACACAAATAACCCGCACACAAAAGAGAGAAGCTTACGACGACGTTTCGGTCCGACTTGGACCATTTACAAAGTCACGGTGTACACAAATAACCCGCACATAAAAGAGAGAAGCTTACAACAACGTTTCGATCCTACTTGGACCATTTACAAAGTCACACTGTGACTTTGTCAATGGTCCAAGTCGGACCGAAACGTCGTCGTAAGCTTCTCTCTTTTATGTGCGGGTTATTTGTGTATCGTTCCAGTCACGGTATTGTGCTTTTTTGTTATTTAAGTACTGTGTAGTCTGATAATTTTTTTTTCTTATTCGCCGGTATTCTCCCGGCCCGGGTCTTTTCCAAGTAGTGGTGATCCGGCCTTGGCTCCTTGTCTGGGGAGTATCTTGAGACCTAAGTCTCCCATGGGAGGAGGTACAAGTACCCCCTCATCTTTGGGACCAAGTGTCCCCAGGCCTAGCCACAGTCCCCGCCCTCACGGCGCTCGTATGGAGAAGCTAGGCCTCTGATCTGTTATTATTATTATTATTAAAGATTAGCCGGTACTCTCCCGGCCCGGGCCTTTTCCAAGTGGTGGCCCGGCCTTGGCTCCCTCTTTAGGGAGTGTCTGAGACCTAAGTCTCCCATGGGAGGAGGCACAAGTACCTCCTCATCTTTAGGACCAACTGTCCCCAGGCCTAGCCACAAGCTAGGCCTCTCTGGTCTGCCATCCCCGCCCCAAGGGGGCAAATGGGAATAACAGTCTTATGAGCTAAAAGCTCGGGCTCAGGCACCTACCCTACCCTAGAAGGGTTAGGCATGGTATCGATGCCTCTGGTCTGCCATCTGCCCCGCCCCAAAGGGGCTCGTCTGATGCCGAGTTTGCAGGTTTGAATCCTGCAGTGGACTGAAAAATAATATATATATATATATATATATATATATATATATATATATATATATATATATATATATATATATATATATATATATATATATATATATATATACGTATATATATATATATATATATATATATATATATATATATATATATATATATATATATATATATATATATATATATATATATATACAGTGGACCCCCGCATAACGATTACCTCCGAATGTGACCAATTATGTTAGTGTATTTATGTAAGTGCGTTTGTACGTGTATGTTTGGGGGTCTGAAATGGACTAATCTACTTCGCAATATTCCTTATGGGAATAAATTCGGTCAGTACTGGCACCTGAACATACTTACGGAGTGAAAAAATATCGTTAACCGGGGGTCCACTGTATATATGTCTTGCCAGAGGGGCGCCGATATTACAGTTCATAACTACAGACATACATAAGAACTCGCCGGACAACATTGATTACGGGAGAGTCTATTAAAATTCTCAAGCCAGTGTTAATTTCCTCAACCTGGAACGGAACACTGGCAGCCACGTCTAGAATTACAGAAAATGGGGTTAGGAGAGAGAAAGAGAAAACTAGATTATTCTCAGGGTAAACTTCATTTTTTTTGTGTGGTTGTAATATTATTCGTTTAAATTCACGAAAATTACGTTGTTTGAGGTTAAGTATTATACAAATATATATTATTAAACAAAATTCAATTGTAAATAATAATTATTTTATATAATATCGATTATCTTATAGATATTTATAATAACAATATAAAATTAACATAAAATTATATAATAAATATTATTATACCTACGCATAATGATCTCAAGCAATTTTTTTTTTTTTTTTTTTTTTTTTTTTTTTTTTTTTTGATCGACACCATGCCTAACCCTTCTAGGGTAGGGTAGGTGCCTGAGCCCGAGCCTTTAGCTCATAAGACTGTCATTACCATTAGCCCCCCTTGGGGCGGGGATGGCAGACCAGAGAGGCCTAGCTTGTGGCTAGGCCTGGGGACAGTTGGTCCCAAAGATGAGGAGGTACTTGTGCCTCCTCCCATGGGAGACTTAGGTCTCAGACACTCCCTAAAGAGGAAGCCAAGGCCGGGCCACCACTTGGAAAAGGCCCGGGCCGGGAGAGTACCGGCAAATATTTAATAATAATAATAATAATTTTTTTTTTTTTTGATCGACACCATGCCTAACCCTTTTAGGGTAGGGTAGGTGCCTGAGCCCGAGCCTTTAGCTCATAACACTGTCATTCCCATTAGCCTCCTTGTGGCGGGGATGGCAGACCAGAGAGGTCTAGCTTGTGGCTAGGCCTGGGGACAGTTGGTCCCAAAGATGAGGAGGTACTTGTACCTCCTCCCATGGTGGATATAGGTCTCAGACACTCTCAAGACAGGGAGCCAGGCCGGGCCACCATCTGGAAAAGACCTGGACCGGAATGTACCGGCGAATCAAGAAGAGGATGACTTGGATAAATCGAACAAATGGAGTGAAAGATGGCTGACGAAATTATATCTAGATAAAATACCGCAGAATAATAATAAGAAAAAAGTGGTAAGTGGCAAAGTGCTGAAATAATGAGAAGGAGAGGGACCTGGGTGTTATTAATAACAAGATTGTCACTGGAACACCATGTAAGTGAAATTGTGAGAAATATGAATTAGTTAATCATAACCATAATTTTTAAAGGGGTGGAGGAGTAAGCCAGTGGAAGGTCTCGGTCAGATTACCTGGAGGTTACCTGGAGGTTACCTGGAGGTTATTCCGGGGATCAACGCCCCCGCGGCCCGGTCCATGACCAAGCCTCCCGATGGATCAGGGCCTGATCAACTAGGCTGTCACTGCTGGCCACACGCAGTCCAACGTACGAGCCACAGCCCGGCTGATCCGGCACTGACTTTAGGTATCTGTCCAGCTCTCTCTTGAAGGCAGCCAGGGGTTTATTGGCAATTCCCCTAATGCTTGATGGGAGGCTGTTGAACAGTCTTGGGCCCCGGACACTTATGGTGTTTTCTCTTAGTGTACCAATGGCTCCCCTACTTTTTATTAGCGGCATTTTGCATCGTCTGCCCAGTCTTTTACTTTCGTAGGGAGTGATTTCTGTGTGCAGATTTGGGACCATTCCTTCCAGGATTTTCCAAGTGTAGATTATGATATATCTCTCCCTCCTGCGTTCCAACGAGTACAAGTCAAGTGCTTCCAAGCGTTCCCAGTAGTTAAGGTGCTTGACAGAACTTATACGTGCAGTAAAGGATCTCTGTACACTCTCTAGATCTGCGATTTCACCTGCTTTGTATGGAGATGTTAATGTACAGCAGTATTCCAGCCTAGAGAGAACAAGTGATTTGAAAAGGATCATCATGGGCTTGGCATCTCTCGTTTTGAAAGTTCTCATTATCCATCCTATCATTTTCTTTGCACGTGTGATCGTGGCACTGTTGTGATCCTTGAAAGTGAGATCCTCAGACATTACTACTCCCAGGTCCCTTACATTATTTTTCCGCTCTATTGTATGGCCGGAGTCAGTAGTATACTCTGTTCTAGTTATTATCTCCTCCAGTTTTCCATAACGGAGTAGTTGGAATTTGTCCTCATTGTGCGTCAGGAAACACTTGTCCTGTTTCCTGACAAATCTTACCTAATGTAAATTGTGAGGGATACATACGCTGCTCTGGTAAACTATAAAATAACTCGAAAGTTATGGATATAAATGCATTAAAAAATATTTACAGCATATATTAGGCTAAAATTGTAATATTCAACGGTTTTATTACATAATAACAGCATATTGGGTGTTAGGTAAGGTCCTGAGAAGAGCTACAAAATGAAGACCTGAGACGAAAAGTTTGAGTTATGGCAAAAGATTAACAATGAAAATGTGCCTGATAGCTCACAGGAGGAAAGGAGGAGACAGGCCATGGTGTCCCCGTAGCTCCATTGCTAGTGCACTCACTGCACACACCGAGGTTCGTGGTTCGATCGCCGGTAAGGGTGGAAACATTCGTTTTCCTGTTTTCCATGTTCACCTAACAGTAAATGGGTACCTGGGTGTTAGCCGACTGGTATGGGTCGCATCCAGGGAAGAAAAGTAACATAAGTTAACTGACATTCTCTGCATAACCAAAAGCTTCCTAAATGTCTTAGTATCTCGGACAATAACAACAACAGACAACAGTTGTAAATTAAGAAGTGCAGTCAGAGATAAAATAATTATCTTCACAAATAGAATAATGGACCAATAAAGCGATTTGAAAGCGGAAACAACAACTGGAGGCTATTCCAGGGGTCAACGCCTCTGCGGCCCGGTCTCTGACCAGGCCTCCTGGTGGATCAGGGCCTGATCAACCAGGCTGTTACTGCTGACCACAGTAACAGCCAGGCTGATGGGGCACTGACGTTAGTGAATGACCAGTTCTCAACAGAACCTGCACACTTGTAATAGGCAATTACTAATAGATGACCGAACGCAGGAATTTAAATAACCTAGTTAAAGGAGTGACAGGGGGCAGAATAGATAGGTGTAAGAAAAGGAAGGTAGGGCCCAACACCCAGACTCTCCTGCCCAGCAGCGGGAAGCTGAGAGGCTGGACCTTGAGCTGAGATCGACACCTGCGGCCATAAATAACTGAATACACAGGATGTACACACACACACACAGCTACCATAAGCTTTCTGGACCAGGGAGAGAGTGGACCTAGCAGCGACCAGCGAAGAGGCGGGGGCCAGAAGCTGTGAATCGACCCCTGCAACCAAAAATAAGTGAGTACAAATAGGTGAGTACATACACACACATTACGTACATACAAGGAGACGCACAATAACGGAAAATACAAATGTCATGGCTATACACCTTACTAACCGGATCTGCCAGGAAAAAAGGCCAAAACTGTCCTCCAAGGTCATGATGTAACCAGAGAGCCAAGAACGAGGGAGTAATTATTATTATTATTATTATTATTATTGTTATATTGTTTTTATAATAAAATAGCGTTTATTTCTACGAGTACATGATTCGTAGTATACAGATCTAACTGGTATCAGTGACATACTGTATCAAAAGCCCATTGTTATGCAGAGCATATCGGGAAATTAGGTTAATTTTGTTCCCAAGATGCGACCCACACCACTCGGCTGACACCCAGGTACCTACTTCTGCTAGGTGAACAGGGACAGCAGGTGTCTTATGGAAATATGCCCAGTGTTTCCATGCGTACTGGGGATCGAGCCATGGACACTCAGTGTGTGAGATGAGTATGCTACCAATCGAGCTACGGGACACCGTGAGTTGGTTGTTGGAAACTATTCCGTGGCCTGGTTAACGCTCTGGTTTCACGGTATCAGTGGTTCGATCCCCAGCAAGGGTGGAAACACTAAGTGTTTCCTTACACCTGTTGTCTCGTTCACCTAGCAAGCAAATAGGTACCTGGGTGTTAGTCGAGTGGTGTGGGTGGCATCTTGGGGACGATACTGACAGACAGTCCATCGATAATGCACTGATTTTTCTTGTGTTATCCTGGATGGCTAACCCTCTGGCGTTAAAAATCCGAACAAAAAACCTTATATCTTTATTTCTACAAGTACATGTACAAGGTATACAGACCATAGCTGACATCAATATCATACTACTATATAGAAAGTCACTTGTTATGCTGAGCATTTAGGGCAAATTAGGTCAGTTTTGTTCCAGGATGCGACCCACACCAGTTGACTAACACCCAGGTACCTATTTTACTGATAGGCAAACTTGGACAGCAAGTGCGTTATGGAAACACATCCTGATGTTTTGCAGCCGTACCAGGGGATCGATTCCCAGACCTCAATGTGTGAGTTGAGTGCGCCAGTGATCCATCTACGGGACACGATGGAAATAAACCAGACTACTGGGTTTCTTAGGTTTTACTGGGTTTTTAACCCTCCTGTTTTAAGAGTCCACTTGAAGGCTCCCTGATTCCTGTTATCAACTTCTCAAACAGTAGTCTTTCCTTACACCCTTTTTCGGTGGCCTGGTGGCTAAAGCTCCCGCTTCACACACGGAGGGCCCGGGTTCGATTCCCGGCGGGTGGAAATTCCGACACGTTTCCTTACACCTATTGTCCTGTTCACCTAGCAGCAAATATTTACCTGGGTGTTAGTTGACTGGTGTGGGTCGCATCCTGGGGGACAAGATTAAGGACCACAATGGAAATAAGTTAGACAGTCCTCGATGACGCACTGACTTTCTTGGGTTATCCTGGGTGGCTAACCCTCCGGGGTTAAAAATCCGAACGAAATCTTATCTTATCTTACTTGGTGTCCCCTAGCTGAGGTCCGGAGTTGGGATCTCCGGTATGGCTGGAAAACATTACGGACGTGTTTCCATAAGACACCCGCTGCCCATGTTCACCCATCAATGCAAAATGGGTACCTAAGTGTTAGTCGACTGGTGTGGGTCGCATCCTGGGACAAAACTGACCTAATTTGCCCGTAATGTTCAGCATAACAAGTGGCTTTCTATATAGTAGTATGTCATTGATGTCAGCTATGGTCTGTATACCTTGTACATGTACTGGTAGAAATAAAGACATTTTTATTATTATTATTGTTGCTTAAAGTTTTCAAATCTCCCTTTTCCTTAGCTGTCGTCTGATATTCTTTTCCTTTACTCGTTCATTTGTGACATGATAGGGCCCAGGATACAATGAAGGACCACAATGGAAATAAGTCACTCTGTCTGACTTTTTTGGGTTATCCCAGGTTCTCTACACATATGCTGCTATGTATGATAATTCTATGTAACTGTATTTGTGTATACCTGAATAAACTTACTTACTTACTTACTTATGAAGCGTCTGACGTTTCCTCTCTTAGTGTGCTTTGGCTGATTTTCACTAGTATGTTGAATAATAAAGTAACACAAATATTTTCCTAAGTTACCTTAGTAATTGTTCACGTTTTCTTTGATGATATATATTTTCCATTGGCCCGTGGCCTGGTGGGTTTGATTCCCGGAGAGGGTAAAAACATTGGGTGTGTTTCCTTACAGTGGTTGCCTATGTTCACCCATCAGTAAAATGGGTGCCTGAGTGTTAGTGGACTGGTGTGGGTCGCATCCTGGGACAAAACTGACGGTCTGGAGTTTTGAGACTCTCTGACCGCGGGTTCGAATCCCGCCTGTGGTATGGTTTGTTTGCAATCGTGTCATTACGATTTCGTGAGTCATGCTGGCCTAATTTGACCGAAATGCTCTGCATAACAAGGGGGCTTTCAACTAACTACACGAATACCACCTGGTGGTTCACACTTACACTCACTCACTCATTTGACCATAAACAGAAATATTAATCTCAATCTTAAAATAATGAATCCTGTGATACTCCAATACTGAAACTATGTACTGTGCCAAAACAAAAGCATTCACATTGCTAAACTCACAAACTAGTATTTAGTCACTTAGCCATAATACCAACTTACCTCATAATTTGTAATATTTTAAGATTAAGAATAAAACTAAGTCTGCCCGAAATGCCTAGCCATGCTAGGCGTTCTAGTGGTACACTCTGTAATCACAATTTTACTACATGTTAGTTTAATATGTTTATTATGCACCCCATACCCATCCTGTGGGCGGTAGTCAAAAGATTACAGAGGTACATAATTGGTCCAGGGACTGGACTCCAAAGTTTTGATAGCTGAGCAAGTTACAGAGGTAATGAACTCACAATTTACAAAGGTAATGAACTCACAATTTACAAAGGTAATGAACTCACAATTTACAAAGGTAATGAACTCCAGGTAAGTCTGGTCACAATCATGACAAGTTACAAAGGTATTTACAGATTACAGAGGTACGTAATGGGTCCAGGGACTGGGCCCCCAAAGTTTTGATAGCTGAACTAGGTACAAAGGTAATGAGCTCACAAGTTACAAAGGTAATGAATTCTGTAGAATGGTTACTTACGTTTATACTTTGGCTACAATCATGAACAAATTATAGAGTAATGAGCAATTCACACTTCCACACCCAGTCACAACTGTAATGAGTTATTGGTGCAAATATTGATTGTTGAGTCACACACACACACACACACACACACACACACACACACACACACACACACACACACACACACACACACACACACACACACACACACACACACACACACACACACACTTTAGTTTAATATCTTTATGCACCCCATACCCATCCAATAACCAAATTTCTGTAAACCCAGCATTGTAATCCTTATAGAGAATAAACTTTGAATTGAATTGAATTGAATTGAATATATACTAGTAGTATGTCACTGATGTCAGCTAGGCTTGTATACCTTGTACATGTACTTGTAGAAATAAAGATATTATTATATTATTATTATTTGTTAAGTTACCCAAGTAATCATAAACGTTTTCTTTGATGATATTTTTTTTGTTAAGTTACCCCAGTAATCGTACACGTTTTCTTTGATGATATATTTTGTAAAGTTACCCCAATAATCATAACGTTTTCTTTGATGATATATTTTGTGAAGTTACCCCAGTAATCCTACACGTTTTCTTTGATGACATATTTTGTAAATGTACCCCAATAATCATGAACGTTTTCTTTGATGATATATTTTGTAAATGTACCCCAATAATCATGAACGTTTTCTTTGATGATATATTTTGTAAAGGTACCCCATTAACTTCTGAGGAATTGAAGTCACCCCTCCCTTTCATAGATCAAAGCTCCCATACAGGTTTAGCACTTATCTAGGATTATAATGGAATATAATGCTTTGAAATTGGGTCCATGTTTTTGAAACACCTTGATTTAGGAAAAGCTGACATTATGGTAGCACAGTCAGCTCACACACTGAGAACCGTTTATCTGGAGTTTATCTGGAGAGAGTTCCGGGGGTCAACGCCCCCGCGGCCCGGTCTGTGACCAGGCCTCCTTAGGTCAGTGTCCCAGGATGCGACCCACACCAGTCGACTAACACCCAGGTACCCATTTTACTGATGGGGAACATAGACAACAGGTGGAAAGAAACACGTCCAATGTTTCTACCCTGGCTGGGAATCGAACCCAGGCCCTCACCGTGGTTCAATCCCCCGTACGGGTGGAGACATTAAGACGTGTTTCCTTAAGACACCTGCTGTCCATGTTCACCTAGCAGTAAGTAGGTACCTGGGTGATAGTCGACTGGTGTGGGTCGCATCCTGTGGGACAAGATTGAGGGACAGTCCTCGATGACGCACTGACTTTCCTGGGTGGCTAACCCTCCGGGGTTAAAAATCCAAACAAAATCTGTCTAGTGTACCTGGAGTTTACCTGCAGAGAGTTCCGGGGGGTCAACGCCCCCGCGGCGTTGTTTATACTTATTTAACTATATATGGAAGTTGGAAGAAAACTAAAACAGGACTAGGATGGAAAAAAGATAACCATGGCCATAATTTTTAAAGGGGGTGGAGGGGTAAGCCAGTGGAAGGTCTCGGTCAGATGACTAAAACCTCCGCCGACGGGTCGTCATCAAGACCCGCGTCAGGAAACACTTGTCCTGTTTCCTGACGAACCTAACCTAACCTAGGACAACGACAGGACTGCATAAGAGGAAGGGCTTTTAACAGCAGCTTAGAAATGGTTTTCAGGTAGGAGACCTTTGGAATCTTCAGACTTTTATAGATTTTAGGGCCTTTTATGCACATTGATTTTTGCACGGAGAATATTAAAGAGATTTTTATGACTTGGGTCTTTTATTATGTAAGACAAGATAAGATTTCTTCGGATTTTTAACCCCGGAGGGTTAGCCACCCAGGAAAGGCAGTGCGTCATCAAGATTTTCTTCGGATTTTTAACCCCGGAGGGTTAGCCACCCAGGAAAGGCAGTGCGTCATCAAGATTTTCTTCGGATTTTTAACCCCGGAGGGTTAGCCACCCAGGAAAGGCAGTGCGTCATCACGATTTTCTTCGGATTTTTAACCCCGGAGGGTTAGCCACCCAGGAAAGGCAGTGCGTCATCAAGATTTTCTTCGGATTTTTAACCCCGGAGGGTTAGCCACCCAGGAAAGGCAGTGCGTCATCAAGATTTTCTTCGGATTTTTAACCCCGGAGGGTTAGCCACCCAGGAAAGGCAGTGCGTCATCAAGATTTTCTTCGGATTTTTAACCCCGGAGGGTTAGCCACCCAGGAAAGTCAGTGCGTCATCAAGATTTTCTTCGGATTTTTAACCCCGGACGGTTAGCCACCCAGGAAAGTCAGTGCGTCAAGATTTTCTTCGGATTTTTAACCCCGGAGGGTTAGCCACCCAGGAAAGTCAGTGCGTCATCAAGGACTGTCTGTCTTATTTCCATTGTGGTCCTCAATCTTGTCCCCCAGGATGCCACCCACACCAGTATTTAACACCCAGGTACCTATTTTACTGATGGGTGAACAGGTGTAAGGAAAAGCGTCCAGTGTTTTCACCCTTGCCTGGAATCGAATCACGGACCCTCTGCGTGTGAAGCGAAAGCTTTACCTACCAGGCCGCGGGCCTTGTAGAAATATATGAACATTATGTAATTTTTGTCTGGCAGTGGAGTGAATAATTGTTCGTACAGTCGGTTTTTTTAGTTATTTTGGCTTTACCTGGAGAAGGTTTCAGGGGTCAATGCCCCCGGGGCTCGGTCTGAGACCAGGCCTCATTGTGGATCAAGGTCTGATCAACCAGGCTGTTACTGCTGGCCGCACTCAAACTGACGTACGAACCACAGCCCAGCTGGTCAGGTACTGACTTTAGGTACCTGTCCTTTGTCTATTGGTAATCCCCCTTATGTATGCTAGGAGTCAGTTGAACAGGCTTGGCCGTTTATCTGGAGAGAGTTCCGGGGGTCAACGCCCCCGCGGCCCGGTCTGTGACCAGGCCTCCTTAGGTCAGTGTCCCAGGATGCGACCCACACCAGTCGACTAACACCCAGGTACCCATTTTACTGATGGGGAACATAGACAACAGGTTGAAAGAAACACGTCCAATGTTTCTACTCTGGCTGGGAATCGAACCCGGACCCTCACCGTGTGAAGCGAGAGCGTTAACCACCAGGCCACCAGTAGATCCCCAGGTACAAATACCATAGATGAGGTTAGTATAGATTCAAGAATAGTGCAATATAAGTAGTACTGTCTGAGGTACATAGTAATGTGTTGGAGACCTTGATTATGTGATGCATGTGGGTGTTGAATTTTAATTACTGTCGAGGTACAGACCTAAGAATTGTATTATATCACGTAGAAAGTCTTGAATCAAGGGCCCTCAACTAGAATCAAGGCACTTTCTATCCCCCTTGAAGGCACACGCTCTGAATATTAAACTGCTTGATATATACTGTAGTAGATTGGTTACTTGAGTTTCAAGCCTATCGACTACATGTGGGTCATTACAAGCACTGAGATGTAAATACATCTCAGAGCTTTACACTGTATATTCACCTTCTCAGTATATGTAAGTATATGTACAGGTGATAAATTAGACACATGTGCAACTCTTGGGTATCTTTATTGAGGAAACGTTTCGCCACATAGTGGCTTCATCAGTCCATACAAAGGAGAATCTTGAAGAACAGGAGGAGAATGAGGTAATCAGTCCCTCAACCTTGAGTCGATGTGGTCAGTCCATCAATCTTGAATAGAATATTCAAGATTGATGGACTGACCACATCGACTCAAGGTTGAGGGACTGATTACCTCATTCTCCTCCTGTTCTTCAAGATTCTCCTTTGTATGGACTGATGAAGCCACTATGTGGCGAAACGTTTCCTCAATAAAAATACCCAAGAGTTGCACATGTGTCTAATTTATCAACATGTCGGTTCTCTGAACCATTCATCTATAAATATGTACAGGTACACATAAGTACAATTATGACACCAGCAACATATATGTATATTACCTAGGATAACCCCCCCCCCCAAAAAAAAAAAAACTCTAAAGTGACTTATTTCCATTGGAGTCCTTGTAATATCTTATTATTTAAAGTCATTGCGATATATTCACGTCTCATTGTATATACGTACACTGCATATTGTTTATACACTGCTTATTGTATATATACTGCATATTGTATATACAGTCGACACGATTTTAGGCAATCAGAAAAAATCTGAAGGTGGTTAATAACTCGTCCTGGGCAGTCAGCCAGTCATTAGCCATGATGGAATATAAAGAATTAGACATGTGCAACATCTGTAGACGTCTCGCAATCCATTGGCGAAACGTCTAGAAATAAAGATACCCAGATATTCCACATGTACTTAATTTTTTATCTTGTCGGCATTATATACCATTACCTGGAGTTTACCTGGAGAGAGTTCCGGGGGTCAACGCCCCCGCGGCCCGGTCTGTGACCAGGCCTCCTAATTTTCATATATATGATGGAATATAATGAGATGATGGAGCAGCTAACTTTTCTACTCACCATTACACTCTCATACAGAATATTATAATAGCCCACTGCTGTTTTTTTTCGAGTTTAATGTAATATGTTATGTACCACATACCCATCCTGTGGGTGGTAGTCGAAAGATTACAGAGGTACATAATGAGTCCAGGGTCTGGGCCCTAAAGTTTTGATAGCTGAGCAAGTTACAAAGGTAATGAACTCCAGGTAGATCTGGTCACAATCATGACCAAGTTACAGAGGTAATAAACCATCTATACGTCTATATACGGTCTGCTGGTTTGCTCAATTTTGTCCTTTAAACCCGCCCGCAAGGGGGTAAAAAAATCAAGTTCGTGCGGTATGGCAGTTTGGGCTGAGGCAACGCAGACAACTTTGTTTACATTCCAGCCAGTGCGTGGCAGAGGCTCGCAGGGGGAGGGTGTTGCTGTGTTACTCCTGATAATTTTCACTGCGTTCTTAGAGATGCGGATATTGTGGCAGTTACCACGTCCAGTTGTCATAGTTCGGAATGATTTACGATTGTAATGAGGAGATACATGTAGTGACAGTGGGAGGCATAGGATTGGTAAAATAATCACCAGTGGGTCTAACAAGCAGTTAGTGGCTAGTGACAAGCCTGTTTGTGTCTGTGGAGGAACCTCACTCACGTCACAGAACTCTAACCACAGCTCAAGATCACAGAGCTCAGGATCACAGAGCTCAGGATCACAGAGCTCAGGATCACAGAGCTCAGGACCACAGAGCTCAGGACCACAGAGCTCAGGATCACAGAGCTCAGGATCACAGACCTCCAAGCTCTATACAGGATCAAGTTGATCCCACATGGAGATTAGCAACACTCCTCTATCATCCTAAGAACCATCCTGGCTCCTGTACCTGTCATCCTGGCTCCTGTACCTGTCATCCTGGCTCCTGTACCTGTTATCCTAGTTCCTGTACCTGTCATCCTGGCTCCTGTACCTGTTATCCTAGCTCCTGTACCTGTCATCCTAGCTCCTGTACCTGTCATCCTAGCTCCTGTATCTGTCATCCTAGCTCCTGTATCTGTCATCCTAGCTCCTGTATCTGTCATCCTAGCTCCTGTACCTGTCATCCTAGCTCCTGTACCTGTCATCCTAGCTCCTGTACCTGTCATCCTAGCTCCTGTACCTGTCATCCTAGCTCCTGTACCTGTCATCCTGGCTCTTGTACCTGTCATCCTGGCTCTTGTACCTGTCATCCTGGCTCTTGTACCTGTCATCCTATCTCTTGTACCTGTCATCCTGGCTCTTGTACCTGTCATCCTATCTCTTGTACCTGTCTTCCTATCTCTTGTACTTGTCATCCTGGCTCTTGGACCTGTCATCCTGGCTCTTGTAAAGGACGGGGATGCGTGCGAAAGACGGAAGGAGCGGCGGGGATAGTATGGGAGGACAGAGTTCCGCAGGGGGAGTTGTAGGTTCCACCAAAATGTCTACTCTGGACTACCTGGTGACCAAAATGAGGAAACACGTCAGGGCTTCCTCTGCTGACTCCTCCGTTCCTGCCACGCCTGCTATGTGAGTTATACCAAGCCTCTCTTAAACGTATATACCTTACTGTGTGAGTTATACCAAGCCTCTCTTAAACGTATATCCTTTCCTGTGTGAGTTATACCAAGCTTCTGTTAAATGTATATCCTTTCCTGTGTGAGTTATACCAAGCTTCTCTTAAACGTATATCCCTTACTATGTGAGTTATACCAAGCTTTTCTTAAACTTGTATCCTTTACTATACGAGTTATTCCAAGCCTCTCTTAGACGTATATCCTTTACTATATTAGTTATTCCAAGCCTCTCAAACGTATATCCCCTTACTGTGTTATACCAAGCCTTAAACGTATATCCCTTCAAGGGATACCTGATGCCGGTGAAGAGCTTTACTTAAGACAATGCATTTGTTAAAACTTACATATAGAGGCTAAGGATATAGAGAATATATACCGATACGTTAGGTTAGGTAAGATTTAGTTCAGATTAGACATGTGTGTCTGTATGTATACCAACAGGTTTGTATTTCTGTATATATGCACTGACCTCCCATTCCTTGGCTTGAACTTCCCATTTCCCAGGCACTATATAACTCCTATTTTGTTTTATTCCGTATTTTAAGGATTAGAATTAGCGGTGTGTCATAGTATAATTGGTATTGGTATCGGTGGGTACCGATAGTTACACATCGATATCGGCAAAAATTTTGTTCGTGCCTCACGTATTAAAATATTCTTGACTGGCATGGAACAGGTGACACACAGCCTTAATGACCCGCGTAGAGTTGATAGGCTATAAATCCCATCCTGTATAAGCCTTGCGGGTTTGATCGCAAGCGCACTCGGCTCACACTCTGAGGTCCAGGGGTCGATCCCCGGTACGGGTAGACGTGTTTCCTTAAGGCACCTGCTGCCACTGTTCACCTGGCAGTAAAATAGGTACTTGGGTGTTAGTGGACTGGTGTGGGTCGCATCCTGGGGACAAAATTGACCTGATTTGCGGGAAATGCTCAGCATAACAAGGGGCTTTCTATATAGTAGTATGTCATTGATGTCAGCTATGGTCTGTACACCTTGTACATGTACTGGTAGAAATAAAGATCGTCATCATCATCAATCATCATCAATCATCATCAATCATCATCAATAATCATCAATCATCATCAATCATCATCATCAATCATCATCCATCATCATCATCCATCATCAATCATCATCAATAATCATCAATCATCATCATCAATCATCATCATCAATCATCATCACCATCATCATCATCAATCATCATCATCAATCATCATCATCATCAATCATCATCATCATCATCAATCATCATCACCATCATCATCATCATCAATCATCATCATCATCAATCATCATCAATCATAAATCATCAATCATCATCAATAATCATCAATCATCAATCATCATCATCCATCATCATCAATCATCATCAATCATCAATCATCATCATCAATCATCATCATCAATCATCATCATCATCATCAATCATCATCACCATCATCATCATCATCATCATTATCATCAATCATCATCAATCATCATCAATCATCAATCATCATCAATCATTATCATCAATCATCATCATCAATCATCAATCATCATCATCATCATCAATCATCATCTTCAATCATCATCAATCATCATCATCAATCATCATCATCAATCATCATCATCATCATCAATCATCATCACCATCATCATCATCATCATCATCATCATCATCAATCATCATCAATCATCATCAATCATCAATCATCATCAATCATTATCATCAATCATCATCATCAATCATCAATCATCATCATCAATCATCATCATCTTCAATCATCATCAATCATCATCAATCATCATCAATCATCAATCATCATCATCATCATCAAACACTGACGTGAGATACATTACATCAAATTTCTGTGATTTTAATATATAAATTACCCGCAGAGATGCGTGTAAGAACTCCCATGAATCACTAGTGTGGGAACATACCGATTTATATTTAATTGTGGAAAAAAATGCGTGAATTTAATGGCAAGTGCAGCAGTCTTACATCTTCCCGTAATTACGTTAAAAGTATCAGTCCGATATTTACATTACGAACATCTGTTACGTGGAGTACTGGATCAGCCTCCAGGAGAAATCTCGGTAGTTTCCCCATTAAAACCTGTTATTTACGCGACTCGCGGAATCGTAATGACACGATTGCAAACAGACGATGCTACGGGTGGGGTTAGAACCCGCAATCAGAGAGTCGTACAACTCCAGACCGACGCGTTAGCCACTGGGTCAGCTAGCTTCAGTAAGATTCTTCCAACTAGGTATATTGCTATACCTTCCAACTAGGTATATTGCTATACCTTCCAACTAGGTATATTGCTATACCTTCCAACTAGGTATATTGCTATACCTTCCAACTAGGTATATTGCTATACCTTCCAACTAGGTATATTGCTATACCTTCCAACTAGGTATATTGCTATACCTTCCAACTAGGTATATTGCTGTACCTTCCAACTAGGTATATTGCTATACCTTCCAACTAGGTATATTGCTATACCTTCCTGTGGTGTAGAAATATACCTAGTTGGATGAATCTTACTGAAGCTAGCTGGCCCAGTGGCTAGCGCGTCGGTCTGGAGTTTTGTGACTCTGATCGCGGGTTCTAACCCCACCCGTGGTATAGTCTGTTATTTACGTCTTGATACAGATAATTAGAACTGCCCCCCCTCACCTTGGTCGAATCTAATTGCCTCTCATTCCGCCTGGCGCTGTGTGACCCGTACGCGTTTAGCGCTGGACAGACGCCTAAAGTTAGTACCTGACCAGCCGGGCTGTGGTTCGTATGTCAGTTTACATGCAGCCAACAGTAACAGTCTGGTTGATCAGGTCCTGATCCACCGCGAGGCTGGTCACAGACCGGGCCGCGGAGGCGTTGACCCCTGGAACCCTTGTTAAATATTCACTTTGTAAATGTATATATTTTATATACTGCTTATTTCTGCTGGCTTTATACCGACCACCTTCCTTAACGGCTGTATATGTCGTGTCGAATAGGTAAAACTGGTCAATTAGCAAGAACTCGTTTAAAATCAAGTTCTTTCTAAATTTTTCTCTTATACGTTTAAATATATATATTTTTTCATTGATGTTAATGTAAAAATTAGTAATTTTGTACCAAAAGAACCTTAGAAAACTTACCTGACCTTATTACAACAAGCGGAATTTAATTTATCCTAATTCACGTAAATATATTTTAGATAAGTTTATAATAATTTAATAAACAAACACAATGAAATATATATTTTTTTTCATTAGGCTCAGAATGATTTTTGCGAAATTACTGCATACACCAATTTTAACTTGTCTTATTCGGCAAGAAGAGCGTTACTATCTTCCTCCCTTTCTCCAATTTCCCTCCCTCTGGTTCACCTTCCATCTGTCACATTCCACCTTTCCCGTAAATGGCTCCCGGCCGGTGGTAACCACTGCCAGGCTGACTTATTTCAGGTGTGGGTAATTATCATAGCTGATCCATGTTAATGCTGGACGACCCGGCTTTCACACACACCACCTGGCCCCATGAGAGAGAGAGAGAGAGAGAGAGGGAGGGAGAGAGAGAGAAAATAGGTACAAGTGTCCACACTCAAACATTTACAATAAACACACACACAGGATTCATGCACAGCTTTAAAGAGAGATATGACAAAGCTCACGGACCAGGGAGAGAGTTGACCTAGTAGCGACCAGCGAAGAGGCGGCTTCCAGGAGCTGTGAATCGACCTCTGCAACCACAAACAAGCGAGTATAACACACACACACACACACACACACACACACACACACACACACACACACACACACACACACACACACACACACACACACACACACACACACACACACATACATACACACACACACATGGAGGGCTAAGATGATGGAGGTGGTACTGGAAAACTTCATGTACCAACACGTAAGGGGCACTACAAGAGAGAGAGGAGAGGATGAACCAGCAAGGCTGGACTTAGTATTCACCTTGAGTAGTGCAGATATCGAGGACATCACATATGAAAGACCCCTTGGGGCCAGTGACCATGTGGTTTTAAGCTTCGAATACACAGTAGAGCTACAAGTGGAGGGAGAAGCAGGAAGGCCAGGACGAATGAAGCCAAACTACAAGAAAGGGGACTACACAGGAATGAGGAACTTCCTGAACGGGGTTCAGTGGGACAGAGAACTGGCAGGGAAGCCAGTTAATGAGATGATGGAATATGTAGCAACAAAATGCAAGGAGGCTGAGGAGAGGTTTGTACCCAAGGGTAACAGGAATAATGAAAAAGCCAGGATGAGCCCATGGTTTACCCAAAGGTGCAGGGAGGCAAAAACCAAGTGTGCTAGGGAATGGAAGAAATATATAGAAGGCAAAGGACCCAGGAGAATAAGGAGAGCAGTCGTAGAGCCAGAAACGAATATGCACAGATAAGAAGGGAGGCCCAAAGACAATATGAAAATGACATAGCAGCGAAAGCCAAATCTGACCCGAAACTGTTGTACAGCCATATCAGGAGGAAAACAACAGTCAAGGACCAGGTAATCAGGCTAAGGAAGGAAGGAAGGAGGAGAGACAACAAGAAATGACAGTGAAGTATGTGAGGAACTCAACAAGAGATTCAAAGAAGTGTTCACAGGAGACAGAAGGGGCTCCAGAAAGACGGAGAGGTGGGGCACACCACCATGTGCTGGACACAGTGCACACAACCGAGGAAGAAGTGAAGAGGCTTCTGAGTGAGCTAGATACCTCAAAGGTAATGGGGCCAGATAACATCTCCCCATGGGTATTGAGAGAGGGAGCAGAGGCGCTATGTGTACCCCTAACAACAATATTCAATACATCTATCGAAACAGGGAGATTGCCTGAGGCATGGAAGACAGCAAATCTTTAAAAAAAGAGACAGACATGAAGCATTAAACTACAGACCAGTGTCACTGACATGTATAGTATGCAAAATCATGGAGAAGATTATCAAAAGAGTGGTGGAACACCTAGAAAGGAACGATCTCATCAACAGCAGCCAACATGGTTTCAGGGACGGGAAATCCTGTGTCACAAACCTACTGGAGTTCTATGACATGGTGACAGCAGTAAGACAAGAGAGAGAGGGGTGGGTGGATTGCATATTCTTGGACTGCAAGAAGGCGTTTAACACAGTTCCACACAAGAGATTGGTGCAAAAACTGGAGGACCAAGCAGGGATAACAGGGAAGGTACTACAATGGATCAGGGAATACTTGTCAGGAAGACAGCAGCGAGTCATGGTACGTGGCGAGGTGTCAGAGTGGGCACCCGTGACCAGCGGGGTCCCACAGGGGTCAGTCCTAGGACCAGTGCTGTTTCTGGTATTTGT
>NC_091366.1:4999794-5044794 GCF_038502225.1 Cherax quadricarinatus
AGCATCTGTAATGGTTGGTGGTAGTGAGTTGTTCAGTACCAGCATCTGTAATGGTTGGTGGTAGTGAGTTGTTCAGTACCAGCATCTGTAATGGTTGGTGGTAGTGAGTTGTTCAGTACCAGCATCTGTAATGGTTGGTGGTAGTGAGTTGTTCAGTACCAGCATCTGTAATGGTTGGTGGTAGTGAGTTGTTCAGTACCAGCATCTGTAATGGTTGGTGGTAGTGAGTTGTTCAGTACCAGCATCTGTAATGGTTGGTGGTAGTGAGTTGTTCAGTACCAGCATCTGTAATGGTTGGTGGTAGTGAGTTGTTCAGTACCAGCATCTGTAATGGTTGGTGGTAGTGAGTTGTTCAGTACCAGCATCTGTAATGGTTGGTGGTAGTGAGTTGTTCAGTACCAGCATCTGTAATGGTTGGTGGTAGTGAGTTGTTCAGTACCAGCATCTGTAATGGTTGGTGGTAGTGAGTTGTTCAGTACCAGCATCTGTAATGGTTGGTGGTAGTGAGTTGTTCAGTACCAGCATCTGTAATGGTTGGTGGTAGTGAGTTGTTCAGTACCAGCATCTGTAATGGTTGGTGGTAGTGAGTTGTTCAGTACCAGCATCTGTAATGGTTGGTGGTAGTGAGTTGTTCAGTACCAGCATCTGTAATGGTTGGTGGTAGTGAGTTGTTCAGTACCAGCATCTGTAATGGTTGGTGGTAGTGAGTTGTTCAGTACCAGCATCTGTAATGGTTGGTGGTAGTGAGTTGTTCAGTACCAGCATCTGTAATGGTTGGTGGTAGTGAGTTGTTCAGTACCAGCATCTGTAATGGTTGGTGGTAGTGAGTTGTTCAGTACCAGCATCTGTAATGGTTGGTGGTAGTGAGTTGTTCAGTACCAGCATCTGTAATGGTTGGTGGTAGTGAGTTGTTCAGTACCAGCATCTGTAATGGTTGGTGGTAGTGAGTTGTTCAGTACCAGCATCTGTAATGGTTGGTGGTAGTGAGTTGTTCAGTACCAGCATCTGTAATGGTTGGTGGTAGTGAGTTGTTCAGTACCAGCATCTGTAATGGTTGGTGGTAGTGAGTTGTTCAGTACCAGCATCTGTAATGGTTGGTGGTAGTGAGTTGTTCAGTACCAGCATCTGTAATGGTTGGTGGTAGTGAGTTGTTCAGTACCAGCATCTGTAATGGTTGGTGGTAGTGAGTTGTTCAGTACCAGCATCTGTAATGGTTGGTGGTAGTGAGTTGTTCAGTACCAGCATCTGTAATGGTTGGTGGTAGTGAGTTGTTCAGTACCAGCATCTGTAATGGTTGGTGGTAGTGAGTTGTTCAGTACCAGCATCTGTAATGGTTGGTGGTAGTGAGTTGTTCAGTACCAGCATCTGTAATGGTTGGTGGTAGTGAGTTGTTCAGTACCAGCATCTGTAATGGTTGGTGGTAGTGAGTTGTTCAGTACCAGCATCTGTAATGGTTGGTGGTAGTGAGTTGTTCAGTACCAGCATCTGTAATGGTTGGTGGTAGTGAGTTGTTCAGTACCAGCATCTGTAATGGTTGGTGGTAGTGAGTTGTTCAGTACCAGCATCTGTAATGGTTGGTGGTAGTGAGTTGTTCAGTACCAGCATCTGTAATGGTTGGTGGTAGTGAGTTGTTCAGTACCAGCATCTGTAATGGTTGGTGGTAGTGAGTTGTTCAGTACCAGCATCTGTAATGGCTGGTGGTAGTGAGTTGTTCAGTACCAGCATCTGTAATGGTTGGTGGTAGTGAGTTGTTCAGTACCAGCATCTGTAATGGTTGGTGGTAGTGAGTTGTTCAGTACCAGCATCTGTAATGGTTGGTGGTAGTGAGTTGTTCAGTACCAGCATCTGTAATGGTTGGTGGTAGTGAGTTGTTCAGTACCAGCATCTGTAATGGTTGGTGGTAGTGAGTTGTTCAGTACCAGCATCTGTAATGGTTGGTGGTAGTGAGTTGTTCAGTACCAGCATCTGTAATGGTTGGTGGTAGTGAGTTGTTCAGTACCAGCATCTGTAATGGTTGGTGGTAGTGAGTTGTTCAGTACCAGCATCTGTAATGGTTGGTGGTAGTGAGTTGTTCAGTACCAGCATCTGTAATGGTTGGTGGTAGTGAGTTGTTCAGTACCAGCATCTGTAATGGTTGGTGGTAGTGAGTTGTTCAGTACCAGCATCTGTAATGGTTGGTGGTAGTGAGTTGTTCAGTACCAGCATCTGTAATGGTTGGTGGTAGTGAGTTGTTCAGTACCAGCATCTGTAATGGTTGGTGGTAGTGAGTTGTTCAGTACCAGCATCTGTAATGGTTGGTGGTAGTGAGTTGTTCAGTACCAGCATCTGTAATGGTTGGTGGTAGTGAGTTGTTCAGTACCAGCATCTGTAATGGTTGGTGGTAGTGAGTTGTTCAGTACCAGCATCTGTAATGGTTGGTGGTAGTGAGTTGTTCAGTACCAGCATCTGTAATGGTTGGTGGTAGTGAGTTGTTCAGTACCAGCATCTGTAATGGTTGGTGGTAGTGAGTTGTTCAGTACCAGCATCTGTAATGGTTGGTGGTAGTGAGTTGTTCAGTACCAGTACCAGCATCTGAAATGGTTGGTGGTAGTGAGTTGTTCAGTACCAGCATCTGTAATGGTTGGTGGTAGTGAGTTGTTCAGTACCAGCATCTGTAATGGTTGGTGGTAGTGAGTTGTTCAGTACCAGCATCTGTAATGGTTGGTGGTAGTGAGTTGTTCAGTACCAGCATCTGTAATGGTTGGTGGTAGTGAGTTGTTCAGTACCAGCATCTGTAATGGTTGGTGGTAGTGAGTTGTTCAGTACCAGCATCTGTAATGGTTGGTGGTAGTGAGTTGTTCAGTACCAGCATCTGTAATGGTTGGTGGTAGTGAGTTGTTCAGTACCAGCATCTGTAATGGTTGGTGGTAGTGAGTTGTTCAGTACCAGCATCTGTAATGGTTGGTGGTAGTGAGTTGTTCAGTACCAGCATCTGTAATGGTTGGTGGTAGTGAGTTGTTCAGTACCAGCATCTGTAATGGTTGGTGGTAGTGAGTTGTTCAGTACCAGCATCTGTAATGGTTGGTGGTAGTGAGTTGTTCAGTACCAGCATCTGTAATGGTTGGTGGTAGTGAGTTGTTCAGTACCAGCATCTGTAATGGTTGGTGGTAGTGAGTTGTTCAGTACCAGCATCTGTAATGGTTGGTGGTAGTGAGTTGTTCAGTACCAGCATCTGTAATGGTTGGTGGTAGTGAGTTGTTCAGTACCAGCATCTGTAATGGTTGGTGGTAGTGAGTTGTTCAGTACCAGCATCTGTAATGGTTGGTGGTAGTGAGTTGTTCAGTACCAGCATCTGTAATGGTTGGTGGTAGTGAGTTGTTCAGTACCAGCATCTGTAATGGTTGGTGGTAGTGAGTTGTTCAGTACCAGCATCTGTAATGGTTGGTGGTAGTGAGTTGTTCAGTACCAGCATCTGTAATGGTTGGTGGTAGTGAGTTGTTCAGTACCAGCATCTGTAATGGTTGGTGGTAGTGAGTTGTTCAGTACCAGCATCTGTAATGGTTGGTGGTAGTGAGTTGTTCAGTACCAGCATCTGTAATGGTTGGTGGTAGTGAGTTGTTCAGTACCAGCATCTGTAATGGTTGGTGGTAGTGAGTTGTTCAGTACCAGCATCTGTAATGGTTGGTGGTAGTGAGTTGTTCAGTACCAGCATCTGTAATGGTTGGTGGTAGTGAGTTGTTCAGTACCAGCATCTGTAATGGTTGGTGGTAGTGAGTTGTTCAGTACCAGCATCTGTAATGGTTGGTGGTAGTGAGTTGTTCAGTACCAGCATCTGTAATGGTTGGTGGTAGTGAGTTGTTCAGTACCAGCATCTGTAATGGTTGGTGGTAGTGAGTTGTTCAGTACCAGCATCTGTAATGGTTGGTGGTAGTGAGTTGTTCAGTACCAGCATCTGTAATGGTTGGTGGTAGTGAGTTGTTCAGTACCAGCATCTGTAATGGTTGGTGGTAGTGAGTTGTTCAGTACCAGCATCTGTAATGGTTGGTGGTAGTGAGTTGTTCAGTACCAGCATCTGTAATGGTTGGTGGTAGTGAGTTGTTCAGTACCAGCATCTGTAATGGTTGGTGGTAGTGAGTTGTTCAGTACCAGCATCTGTAATGGTTGGTGGTAGTGAGTTGTTCAGTACCAGCATCTGTAATGGTTGGTGGTAGTGAGTTGTTAAGTACCAGCATCTGTAATGGTTGGTGGTAGTATTGTTACACCAGCATCTGCACGGTTGGTGGTAGTGAGTTGTTCAGTACCAGCATCTGTAATGGTTGGTGGTAGTGAGTTGTTCAGTACCAGCATCTGTAATGGTTGGTGGTAGTGAGTTGTTAAGTACCAGCATCTGTAATGGTTGGTGGTAGTGAGTTGTTCAGTACCAGCATCTGTAATGGTTGGTGGTAGTGAGTTGTTCAGTACCAGCATCTGTAATGGTTGGTGGTAGTGAGTTGTTCAGTACCAGCATCTGTAATGGTTGGTGGTAGTGAGTTGTTCAGTACCAGCATCTGTAATGGTTGGTGGTAGTGAGTTGTTCAGTACCAGCATCTGTAATGGTTGGTGGTAGTGAGTTGTTCAGTACCAGCATCCAAATGGTTGGTAGTAGTGAGTTGTTCAGCACCAGCATCTGCAATGGCTTGGTAGTGAGTTAATTCAGCACTGGCATCCGTAATGGCTGGTGGTAGGAGTTGTCTTAGTACCAGCATCCGGTAATGGCTGGTGGTAGTGAGTTGTCCAGCACCAGCATCCGTAATGGCTGGTGGCAGTGAGCTTGTTCAGCACCAGCATCCGTAATGGCTGGTGGTGCAGTGAGTTGTCCAGCACCAAAGCATCCGTAATGGCTGGTAGTAGTGAGCTGTTCAGCACCAGTATCCGTAATGGCTGGTGCAGTGGAGCCATTCAGCACCAGCATCCGTAATGGTTGGTGGTAGTGAGCTGTCTGGTACCAGCATCTGTAATGGTTGGTGGTAGTGAGCTGTTCAGCACCGTTAATCTGTACGGCTGGTGGTGAGTTGTTCAGGCACCAGCATCCGTAATGGCTGGTGGCAGTGAGCTGTTCAGCACCAGCATCCGTAATGGCTGGTGGCAGGAGCTGTCTCAGCACGCCAGCATCTGTACCGGCTGCGGCAGTGAGTTGTTCAGTACCAGCATCCGGTAATGGCTGCGGTAGTGAGTTGTTCAGCACCAGCATCCGTAATGGCTGGTGGCAGTGAGCTGTCTCAGCACCAGCATCCGTAATGGCTGGTGGTAGTGAGTTGTCCAGCACCGGTGCCATCCGGTAATGGCTGGTAGAAAAAGAGTTGTCTCGAAGCACCGAAAGCATCCGTAATGGCTGGTGGTGCAGGAGCTGTTCAGCACCAGCATCCGTAATGGTTGGCAGGAGCTTCGTTCAGCACCAGCATCCGTAAATTTGCTGGCGGCAGTGAGCTGTCTGGCACCAAAAGCATCCGTAACGGTTGGTGCGGTGAGTCAGTTCAGCACCAGCATCTGTAATGGTTGCAGTGAGCGTCTGAAAATTTCACATCTCTGTACGGTTGGTGGTAGTGAGCTGTTCAGCACCACAGCATCCGTAATGGTTGCAGGAGTTGTTCAGCACCAGCAATCTGGGTAATGGCTGGTGGTAGTGAGTTGTTCAGCACCAGCACTGTAATGGTTGGTGGTAGTGAGCTGTTCAGCAACCAGCATCTGTAATGGTTGGTGGTAGTGAGCTGTTCAGCACCAGCATCTGTAATGGCTGGTGGCAGTGTGAGTTGGTTCAGCACCAGCATCTGCAATGGCTGGTGGCAGTGAGTTGTTCAGCACCAGATTCGCAATGGTTGGTGGCGGTGAGTTGTTCAGCACCAGCATCCGTAATGGTTGGTGGTATGAGTTGTTCAGCACCAGCATCTGGGAATGCTGGTGGTAGTGAGCCGCCCTAGTACCAGCATCTGGTAATGGCTGGTGGTAGTGAAGTTGTTCAGCACCAGCATCCGTAATGGCTGGTGGCAGTGAGCTTTCGTTCAGTACCAGCATCCGGTAATGGCTGGTAGGAAGAGCTGTTCAGCACCGCGATCCGTAATGGTTGGTGGCAGTGAGTTGCTACACCAGCATCTGTAATGGTTGGTGGTAGTGAGCTGTCTGCACTGAAAGCATCCGTAATGGCTGGTAGTGAGTTGTTCAGCACCAGCATCCGTAATGGCTGGTGGCAGTGAGCTTGTCTCAGCACCAGCATCCGTAATGGCTACAGGCAGTGAGCTGGTTCAGCACCGAGCATCCGTAATGGTTGGTGGTGTAGTGAGCGTTCAGCACCAGCAACGTCTGTACTTGCTGGTGGTGAGTTGTTCAGTACCAGCATCTGTACGGTTGGTGGTAGTGAGTTGTTCAGTACCAGCATCTGCAATGGCTGGTGGTAGTGAGTTGTTCAGTACCAGCATCTGTAATGGCTGGTGGTAGTGAGTTGTTCAGTACCAGCATCTGTAATGGCTGGTGGTAGTGGAGTTGTTCAGTACCAGCATCTGTAATGGCAGGTAGTGAGTTGTTCAGTACCAGCATCTGTAATGGTTGGGTGTGAGTTGTTCAGTACCAGCATCTGGTAATGGCTTGGTGGTAGTGAGGTTGTTCAGTACCAGCATCCGGTAAATGGCTGGTGTAGCGGAGCCGTCTGCACCGCATCCGTAATGGCTGGTGGTAGTGAGTTGTCCAGCACCAGCATCCGTAATGGCTGGTGCAGCAGTGAGCTGTTCAGCACCAGCATCCGTAATGGCTGGTGGTAGTGAGTTGTCTCAGCACCAAAGCATCCGTACTTGCTGGTGGTAGTGGAGTTGTTACACCAGCATCCGTAATGGCTGGTGGTAGTGAGTCGTCAGCACCGTTATCCGGGTAATGGCTGGTGGTGCAGCAGCCGTTCAGCACCAGCATCCGTGCAATGGCTGGTGGCAGTGAGTTGTCTAAGCACCGCATCCGTAATGGCTGGTGGTAGTGAGCTGTCTCAGTACCAGCATCCGTAATGGTTGCAGGTGAGTTGTCCAGCAATCTTCAGCATCCGTAATGGCTGGTGGTGCAGTGAGCTGTTCAGCACCAGCATCCTGTAATGGTTGGTGGTAGTGAGTTGTTCAGCACCAGCATCTTGTAATGGCTGGTGGTAGTGAGTGTCTGTGCTACCAGCATCCGTAATGGCTGGTGTGCAAAGTGAGTTGTTCAGCACCAGCATCTGTAATGGCTGGTGGTAGTGAGCTGTTCAGCACCAGCATCCGTAATGGCTGGTGGCAGTGAGCTGTTCAGCACCAGCATCTGTAATGGTTGGTGGTAGTGAGTTGTTCAGTACCAGCATCTGTAATGGTTGGTGGTAGTGAGTTGTCCAGCAATTAAAAGCATCTGTAATGGCTGGTGGTAGTGAGTTGTTCAGCAATTGGCATCTGTAATGGTTGGTAGTGAGTTGTCCAGTACCAGCATCCGTAATGGTTGGTGGTAGTGAGTTGTTCAGCACCAGCATCCGTAATGGTTGGTGGTAGTGAGTGTTCAGCACCAGCATCCGTAATGGCTGGTGGTAGGTGAGTTGTTCAGTACCAGCATCTGTAATGGCTGGTAGTGAGTTGTTCAGCACCAGCATCTGTAATGGTTGGTGGTAGTGAGCTGTTCAGCACCAGCATCCGTAATGGTTGGTGGTGGTGAGCTGTTCAGTACCAGCATCTGTAATGGTTGGTGGTAGTGAGTTGTTCAGTACCAGCATCTGTAATGGTTGGTGGTAGTAGCTGTTCAGTACCGCATCCGTAATGGTTGGTGGTAGTGAGTTGTTCATACCGTTAATCTGTAATGGTTGCGGTAGTGAGTGTTAAGTACCAGCATCTGTAATGGTTGGTAGTGAGTTGTCCAGCGCGCTGTTGATCTGTAATGCATGGTGGTAGTGAGTTGTTACACTTTTTCAGCATCCGGTAATGGTTGGTGGTAGTGAGCTGTTGCTACCAGCATCTGTAATGGTTGGTGGTAGTGAGTTGTTCAGTACCAGCATCTGTAATGGTTGGTGGTAGTGGAGTTGCTCAGTACCAGCATCTGTAATGGCTGGTGGTAGTGAGTTGTTCAAAGTACCAGCATCTGTAATGGTTGGTGGTAGTGAGTTGTTCAGTACCAGCATCTGTAATGGTTGGTGTAGTGAGTTGTTCAGTACCAGCATCTGTAATGGTTGGTGGTAGTGAGTTGTTCAGTACCAGCATCTGTAATGGTTGGTGGCAGTGAGTTGTTCAGTACCAGCATCTGTAATGGCTGGTGGTAGTGAGTTGTTCTAGCACCAGCATCTGTAATGGTTGGTGGTAGTGAGTTGTTCAGTACCAGCATCTGTAATGGTTGGTGGTAGAGTTGTTCAGTACCAGCATCTGTAATGGTTATGGTGGTGCAGCTGTTCAGTACCAGCATCTGTAATGGTTGGTGGTAGGAGTTGTTCGCAATTGAAAGCATCTGCAATGGTTGGTGGCAGGAGTTGTTCAGTACCAGCATCTGTAATGGTTGGTGGTAGTGAGTTGTCTATAACCAGCATCTGTAATGGTTGGTGGTAGTGAGTTGTTCAGTACCAAAGCATCTCGTAATGGTTGGTGGTAGTGAGCTGTTCAGCACCAGCATCTGTGCAATGGCTGGTGGTAGTGAGTTGTTCAGTACCAGCATCCGTAATGGTTGCAGTGATTGTTCAGCACCAGCATCTGTAATGGCTGGGTAGGAGTTGTTCAGTACCAGCATCTGTAATGGTTGGTGGTAGTGAGTTGTTCAGCACCAGCATCTGTGTAATGGTTGGTGGTAGGAGTTGTTCAGTACCAGCATCTGTAATGGTTGGTGGTGGTGAGTTATGTTCAGCACAGCATTCCGTAATGGCTGGTGGTAGTGAGTTGTTCAGTACCAGCATCTGTAATGGCTGGTGGTAGTGAGTTGTTCAGTACCAGCATCTGTAATGGCTATGGTAGTGAGCTGTTGGCACCAGCATCCGTACGGTTGGTAGCAGTGAGTTGTTCAGCACCAGCATCTGTAATGGTTGGTGGCAGGAGCTGTTCAGTACCAGCATCTGCAATGTGGTTGGTGTAGTGAGTTGTTCAGTACCAGCATCCGTAATGGTTGGTGGTAGTGAGCTGTTCAGTACCAGCATCTGGTAATGGCTGGTGGTAGTGAGTTGTTCAGTACCAGCATCCGTGTAATGGTTGGTGGTAGAGTTGTTCAGTACCAGCATCTGTAATGGTTGGTGCAGTAGTGAGTTGTTCAGTACCGCATCTGTAATGGTTGGTGGTAGTGAGTTGTTCAGCACCAGCATCCGTAATGGTTGGTGGTAGGAGTTGTTCAGTACCAGCATCTGTAATGGTTGGTGGCAGTGAGTTGTCTAAAGTACCAGCATCTGTACGGCTGGTGGTAGTGAGTTGTTCAGTACCAGCATCTGTAATGGTTATGGTAGTGAGTTGTTCAGTACCAGCATCTGTAATGCTTGGTGTAGTGAGTTGTTCAGCAACAGCATCTGTAATGGCTGGTGGTAGTGAGTTGTCTGTACCAGCATCTGTAATGGTTATGGTAGAGTGAAGGCTCAGTACCAGCATCTGTAATGGCTGGTGGTAGTGAGTTGTCTAGCACCAGCATCTGTAATGGCTGGTGGTAGTGAGTTGTTCAGTACCTGGCATCTGTAATGGTTGGTGGTAGTGAGTTGTTCAAAGTACCAGCATCCGTAATGGTTGGTAGTGAGTTGTTCAGTACCAGCATCTGTAATGGTTGGTGGGTAGTGAGTTGTTCAGTACCAGCATCTGTAATGGTTGGTGTAGTGAGTTGTTCAGTACCAGCATCTGTAATGGTTGGTGGTAGTGGAGTTGTTCAGTACCAGCATCCGTAATGGTTGGTGGTGGTGTGAGTTGTTCAGTACCAGCATCTGTAATGGCTGGGTGGTAGTGAGCTACCAGTACCAGCATCTGTAATGGTTGGTGTGCAGTTGTTCAGCACCAGCATCTGTACGGTTGGTGGTAGCGAGTTGTTCAGTACCAGCATCTGTAATGGTTGGTGGTAGTGAGCTGTTAAGCAAATTGCATCCGTAATGGTTGGTGGTAGTGAGTTGTCCAGCACTGGCAGCATCTGTAATGGTCATGGTAGTGAGTTGTTACAATTGCGCATCCGTAATGCTGGTAGTGAGCTGTTGGCACCAGCATCTGTAATGGCTGGTGGTGAGTGATTGTTCAAAGTGACCAGCATCTGTACGGTTGGTGTAGGAGTTGTTCAGTACTGGCATCTGTAATGGTTGGTGGTAGTGAGTTGTTCAGCAATTGCATCTGTAATGGCTGGGCGGGTAGTGAGTTGTTCAGCACCAGCATCTGCAATGCTATGGTAGTGAGTTGTTCAGCACCAGCATCCGTAATGGCTGGTAGTGAGCTGTTCAGCAATTTAAAAGCATCCGTAATGGTTGGTGGCAGTGAGCTGTTCAGCACCAGCATCCGTAATGGCTGCGGTAGTGAGTTGTTCAGCACCGGCGATCCGGTAAATTTGGGTTGGTGGTAGGGAGTTGTCCAGTACCAGCATCCGTAATGGCTGGTGGTAGTGAGTTGTTCAGCACCAGCATCCGTAATGGCTGGTGGTAGTGAGCTGTTCAGCACCACATCCACGGCTGGTGCAGGCGAGTTGTCCAGCACCAGCATCCGTACGGCTGGTGCAGTGAGTCGTTCAGCACCAGCATCCTCGCAATGGTTGGTGGTAGTGAGTTGTTCAGTACCAGCATCTGTAATGCTTGCGGTAGTGAGTTGTTCAGTACCAGCATCTGTAATGGTTGGTGGTAGTGAGTTGTTCAGCACCAGCATCTGTACGGTTGGTGGTAGCGAGTTGTTCAGTACCAGCATCTCAATGGTTGGTGGTAGTGAGTTGTTCAGTACCGTTACATCTGTAATGGTTGGTGGTAGTGAGTTGTCCAGTACCAGCATCTGTAATGGTTGGTGGTAGTGAGTCAGTTCAGTACCAGCATCTGTAATGGCTGGTGGTAGTATTGTTCAGTACCAGCATCTGTAATGGCTGGTGGCAGGAGTTGTTCAGTACCAGCATCTGTAATGGTTGGTGGTAGTGAGTTTGTCTAGCATCAGCATCCGTAATGGTTGGTGGTAGTGAGTTGTTCAGCACCAGCATCTGTAATGGTTGGTGGTAGTGAGTTGTTCAGCAACAGCATCTGTAACGGCTAGTGTAGTGGAGTTGTTCAGTACCAGCATCTGTAATGGTTGGTGGTAGTGAGTTGTTCAGCACTCAGCATCTGTAATGGTTGGTGGTAGTGAGCTGTCTGAAAATTGCTAATTCGTAATGGTTGGTGGTAGTGAGTTGTCTGGCACCAGCATCTGGTGGTAATGGTTGGTGGTAGTGAGTTGTTCAGTACCAGCATCTGTAATGGTTGGTGGTAGTGAGCTGTTCAGCACCAGCATCTGTAATGGTTGGTGGTAGTGAGTTGTTCAGTACCAGCATCTGTAATGGTTGGTGTGTAGTGTTGTTCAGTACCAGCATCCGTAATGCTGCGGTAGTGAGTTGTTGGCACCAGCATCTGCAATGGTTGGTAGTGAGCTGTTCAGTACCAGCATCCGTAATGGCTGGTAGTGAGCTGTTACACCAGCATCCGTAATGGTTGCGGTAGTGAGCTGTTACACCAGCATCCGTAACGGTTGGGTGGCAGTGAGTCAGTTCTGCACCAGCATCCGTAATGGCTGGTGGCAGTGAGCTGTTCAGCACCAGCATCCGTAATGGCTGGTGGTGGTGTGGAGTTGTCCAGCACTGTTAATCCGTAATGGCTGGTGGTAGTGAGTTGTTCAGTACCAAAGCATCTGCAATGGTTGGTGGTAGTGAGCTGTTCAGTACCAGCATCCGTAAATGGCTGGTGGTAGTGGACAACGGTACCAGCATCTGTAATGGTTGGTGTAGTGAGTTGTCCAGCACCAGCATCTGTAATGGCCGGTGGTAGTGAGCTGTCCAGCACCAGCATCCGTAATGGTTGGTGGTGGTGTTGTTCAGTACCAGCATCTGTAATGGTTGGTGGTAGTGAGTTGTTCAAAGTACCAGCATCCGTAATGGTTGGTGGTAGTGGAGTTGTTCAGCACCAGCATCTGTAATGGTTGGTGGTAGTGAGTTGTCTATACCAGCATCCGTAATGGCTGCGGTAGTGAGCCGAAACCAAGCACCAGCATCTGTAATGGTTATGGTAGTATTGTCTAGCACTGTTAATCTGTAATGGTTGGTGGTAGTGAGTTGTTCAGTACCAGCATCTGTAATGGTTGGTGGTAGTGAGTTGTTCAGTACCAGCATCTGTAATGGTTGGTGGTAGTGAGTTGTTCAGTACCAGCATCTGTAATGGTTGGTGGTAGTGAGTTGTTCAGTACCAGCATCTGTAATGGTTGGTGGTAGTGAGTTGTTCAGTACCAGCATCTGTAATGGTTGGTGGTAGTGAGTTGTTCAGTACCAGCATCTGTAATGGTTGGTGGTAGTGAGTTGTTCAGTACCAGCATCTGTAATGGTTGGTGGTAGTGAGTTGTTCAGTACCAGCATCTGTAATGGTTGGTGGTAGTGAGTTGTTCAGTACCAGCATCTGTAATGGTTGGTGGTAGTGAGTTGTTCAGTACCAGCATCTGTAATGGTTGGTGGTAGTGAGTTGTTCAGTACCAGCATCTGTAATGGTTGGTGGTAGTGAGTTGTTCAGTACCAGCATCTGTAATGGTTGGTGGTAGTGAGTTGTTCAGTACCAGCATCTGTAATGGTTGGTGGTAGTGAGTTGTTCAGTACCAGCATCTGTAATGGTTGGTGGTAGTGAGTTGTTCAGTACCAGCATCTGTAATGGTTGGTGGTAGTGAGTTGTTCAGTACCAGCATCTGTAATGGTTGGTGGTAGTGAGTTGTTCAGTACCAGCATCTGTAATGGTTGGTGGTAGTGAGTTGTTCAGTACCAGCATCTGTAATGGTTGGTGGTAGTGAGTTGTTCAGTACCAGCATCTGTAATGGTTGGTGGTAGTGAGTTGTTCAGTACCAGCATCTGTAATGGTTGGTGGTAGTGAGTTGTTCAGTACCAGCATCTGTAATGGTTAGCAGTAGTAGAGTTGTCACCAAAAATTCAGAATGGTTGGTGGTGAGTGGAGTTGTTACACCAGCATCTGCAATGGTTGGTGGTAGTGAGTTGTTCAGTACCATATCTGTAATGGTTGGTGGTAGTGAGTTGTTACACCAGCATCTGTAATGGTTGGTGGTGAAAGAGTTGTTAAGTACCAAAGACCGTAGCGGTTGGTGGTAGTGAGTTGTTCAGTACCAGCATCTGTAATGGTTATGTAGTGAGTTGTTCAGTACCAGCATCTGGTACTCGGCTTGGTGGTAGTGAGTTGTTCAGTACCAGCATCTGTAATGGTTGGTGGCAGTGAGCTGTTCAGCAACCATCTGTAATGGTTGGTGGTAGTGAGTTGTTCAGTACCAGCATCTGTAATGGTTGGTGGTATGAGTTGTTCAGCAATTGAGCATCCGTAATGGCTGGTGGTAGTGAGTTGTTCAGCACCAGCATCCGTACGGTTGGTGGTAGTGAGTTTGTTCGTGTTCAGCATCCGTAATGGTTGGTGGTAGGAGTTGTTCAGCACCAGCATCCGTAATGGTTGGTGGTAGTGAGTTGTTCAGTACCAGCATCTGTAACGGTTGGTGGTAGTGAGTTGTTCAGCACCAGCATCTGTAATGGTTGGTGGTAGCGGTTATTCAGCACCAGCATCTGTAATGGCTGGTGGTAGTGAGTTGCCCAAAGTACCAGCATCCGTAATGGTTGGTAGTGAGCTGTCCAGCACCAGCGCATCCGTGCAATGGCTGGTGGGCAGGAGCTGTCCAGCACCAAGATCCTGGTAATGGCTGCGGTAGTGGGTTGTCCAGCACCAGCATCCGTAATGGCTGGTGGCAGGAGTTGTCCAGCACCGTTAATTCCAATGGCTGGTGGTAGGAGCTGTCCAGTACCAGCATCCGTAACGGCTGGCGGCAGTGAGCTGTCCAGCACCGGCATCCGGGTAATGGCTGGTGGTAGTGAGCTGTTACACCAGCATCCGCAATGGCTGGCGGCAGTGAGTCGTCCAGCACCGTTAATCCGGTAATGGCTTGGTGCGGAGTGAGCTGTTCAGCACCAGCATCTGCAATGGTTGGTGGTAGTGAGTTGTTCAGCACCGTTATCTGTAATGGTTGCGGAGCAGGAGCTGTTTTAGCACCAGCATCTGTAATGGTTGGTGGTAGTGAGTTGTTCAGTACCAGCATCTGCAATGGTTGGTGGCAGTGAGTTGTTCAGTACCAGCATCTGTAATGTCGGGCAGGCAGAGTTGAACCAGCACCAGCATCTGTAATGGCGCTGGTGGTGAGTTGTTCAGCAATTGCATCCGTACGGTTGGTGGCAGTGAGTTGTTCAGTTCATATCCGTAATGGTTGGTGGTAGTGGAGTTGTCCAGTACCAGCATCTGTAATGGTTGGTGGTAGTGAGTTGTTCAGCACCAGCATCTGCAATGGCTGGTGGTAGTGAGCTGTTCAGCACCAGCATCTGCATGGCTGGTGGTGAGTTGTTCAGTACCAGCATCCGTAATGAAGTTGGTGGTAAAGGAAAATTGTTCAGCACCAGCATCTGTAATGCTGGTGGTAGTGAGTTGTTCAGTACCAGCATCCGTAATGGTTGGTGGTGAGTTGTTCAGCACCAGCACTGTAATGGTTGGTGGTAGTGAGTTGTTCAGTACCAAAGCATCCGTAATGGTTAGCAGGTAGTGAGTTGTTCAGTACCAGCATCTGTAATGGTTGGTGGTAGTGAGTTGTTCAGTACCAGCATCTGTAATGGTTGGTGGTAGTGAGTTGTTCAGTACCAGCATCTGTAATGGTTGGTGGTAGTGAGTTGTTCAGTACCAGCATCTGTAATGGTTGGTGGTAGTGAGTTGTTCAGTACCAGCATCTGTAATGGTTGGTGGTAGTGAGCTGTTACACCGTTAATCTGCAATGGTTGCGGTAGTGAGCTGTTCAGCACCAGCATCTGTACGGTTGGTGGTAGGAGTTTGTTACAACCAGCATCCGTACGGCTGGTGGTAGGAGTTGTTACACCAGCATCTGTAATGGTTGGTGGTAGTGAGTTGTTCAGTACCAGCATCTGTAATGGTTGGTGGTAGTGAGTTGTTCAGTACCAGCATCTGTAATGGTTGGTGGTAGTGAGTTGTTCAGTACCAGCATCTGTAATGGTTGGTGGTAGTGAGTTGTTCAGTACCAGCATCTGTAATGGTTGGTGGTAGTGAGTTGTTCAGTACCAGCATCTGTAATGGTTGGTGGTAGTGAGTTGTTCAGTACCAGCATCTGTAATGGTTGGTGGTAGTGAGTTGTTCAGTACCAGCATCTGTAATGGTTGGTGGTAGTGAGTTGTTCAGTACCAGCATCTGTAATGGTTGGTGGTAGTGAGTTGTTCAGTACCAGCATCTGTAATGGTTGGTGGTAGTGAGTTGTTCAGTACCAGCATCTGTAATGGTTGGTGGTAGTGAGTTGTTCAGTACCAGCATCTGTAATGGTTGGTGGTAGTGAGTTGTTCAGTACCAGCATCTGTAATGGTTGGTGGTAGTGAGTTGTTCAGTACCAGCATCTGTAATGGCTGGTGGTAGTGAGTTGTTCAGTACCAGCATCTGTAATGGCTGGTGGTAGTGAGTTGTTCAGTACCAGCATCTGTAATGGCTGGTGGTAGTGAGCTGTTCAGCACCAGCATCTGTAATGGCTGGTGGCAGTGAGCTGTTCAGCACCAGCATCTGCAATGGCTGCGGCAGTGAGCTGTTCAGCACCGCATCTGTAATGGCTGGTGGTAGTGAGCTGTTCAGCACCAGCATCTGCAATGGTTGGTGGTAGTGATGTCTCAGCACCAGCATCCGTAATGGCTGGTGGTAAGTGGTTGTTCAGCACCAGCATCTGTACTTGCTGGTGGTTAGTGAGTCGTTCAGCGTACCAGCATCCGTAATGGTTGGTGGTAGTGAGCTGGTCTAGCACCAGCATCCGGGTAATGGCTAGTAGTGAGTTGTTCAGTACCAGCATCTGTAATGGCTGGTGGTAGTGAGTTGTTCAGTACCAGCATCTGTAATGGTTGGTGGTAGTGAGTTGTTCAGTACCAGCATCTGTAATGGTTGGTGGTAGTGAGTTGTTCAGTACCAGCATCTGTAATGGTTGGTGGTAGTGAGTTGTTCAGTACCAGCATCTGTAATGGTTGGTGGTAGTGAGTTGTTCAGTACCAGCATCTGTAATGGTTGGTGGTAGTGAGTTGTTCAGTACCAGCATCTGTAATGGTTGGTGGTAGTGAGTTGTTCAGTACCAGCATCTGTAATGGTTGGTGGTAGTGAGTTGTTCAGTACCAGCATCTGTAATGGTTGGTGGTAGTGAGTTGTTCAGTACCAGCATCTGTAATGGTTGGTGGTAGTGAGTTGTTCAGTACCAGCATCTGTAATGGTTGGTGGTAGTGAGTTGTTCAGTACCAGCATCTGTAATGGTTGGTGGTAGTGAGTTGTTCAGTACCAGCATCTGTAATGGTTGGTGGTAGTGAGTTGTTCAGTACCAGCATCTGTAATGGTTGGTGGTAGTGAGTTGTTCAGTACCAGCATCTGTAATGGTTGGTGGTAGTGAGTTGTTCAGTACCAGCATCTGTAATGGTTGGTGGTAGTGAGTTGTTCAGTACCAGCATCTGTAATGGTTGGTGGTAGTGAGTTGTTCAGTACCAGCATCTGTAATGGTTGGTGGTAGTGAGTTGTTCAGTACCAGCATCTGTAATGGTTGGTGGTAGTGAGTTGTTCAGTACCAGCATCTGTAATGGTTGGTGGTAGTGAGTTGTTCAGTACCAGCATCTGTAATGGTTGGTGGTAGTGAGTTGTTCAGTACCAGCATCTGTAATGGTTGGTGGTAGTGAGTTGTTCAGTACCAGCATCTGTAATGGTTGGTGGTAGTGAGTTGTTCAGTACCAGCATCTGTAATGGTTGGTGGTAGTGAGTTGTTCAGTACCAGCATCTGTAATGGTTGGTGGTAGTGAGTTGTTCAGTACCAGCATCTGTAATGGTTGGTGGTAGTGAGTTGTTCAGTACCAGCATCTGTAATGGTTGGTGGTAGTGAGTTGTTCAGTACCAGCATCTGTAATGGTTGGTGGTAGTGAGTTGTTCAGTACCAGCATCTGTAATGGTTGGTGGTAGTGAGTTGTTCAGTACCAGCATCTGTAATGGTTGGTGGTAGTGAGTTGTTCAGTACCAGCATCTGTAATGGTTGGTGGTAGTGAGTTGTTCAGTACCAGCATCTGTAATGGTTGGTGGTAGTGAGTTGTTCAGTACCAGCATCTGTAATGGTTGGTGGTAGTGAGTTGTTCAGTACCAGCATCTGTAATGGTTGGTGGTAGTGAGTTGTTCAGTACCAGCATCTGTAATGGTTGGTGGTAGTGAGTTGTTCAGTACCAGCATCTGTAATGGTTGGTGGTAGTGAGTTGTTCAGTACCAGCATCTGTAATGGTTGGTGGTAGTGAGTTGTTCAGTACCAGCATCTGTAATGGTTGGTGGTAGTGAGTTGTTCAGTACCAGCATCTGTAATGGTTGGTGGTAGTGAGTTGTTCAGTACCAGCATCTGTAATGGTTGGTGGTAGTGAGTTGTTCAGTACCAGCATCTGTAATGGTTGGTGGTAGTGAGTTGTTCAGTACCAGCATCTGTAATGGTTGGTGGTAGTGAGTTGTTCAGTACCAGCATCTGTAATGGTTGGTGGTAGTGAGTTGTTCAGTACCAGCATCTGTAATGGTTGGTGGTAGTGAGTTGTTCAGTACCAGCATCTGTAATGGTTGGTGGTAGTGAGTTGTTCAGTACCAGCATCTGTAATGGTTGGTGGTAGTGAGTTGTTCAGTACCAGCATCTGTAATGGTTGGTGGTAGTGAGTTGTTCAGTACCAGCATCTGTAATGGTTGGATGGAAAACCATTTATCATCCTTGTTTTTGCTTCAGTGAAACGTGTGTAGTGTATGTTGTGTGTATATGTAGTGTATGTTGTGTGTATATGTAGTGTATGTTGTGTGTATATGTAGTGTATGTTGTGTGTATATGTAGTGTATGTTGTGTGTAGTGTATGTTGTGTGTATATGTAGTGTATGTTGTGTGTAGTGTATGTTGTGTGTATATGTAGTGTATGTTGTGTGTAGTGTATGTTGTGTGTATATGTAGTGTATGTTGTGTGTATATGTAGTGTATGTATTGTGTAGTGTATGTTGTGTGTATATGTAGTGTATGTTGTGTGTAGTGTATGTTGTGTGTAGTGTATGTTGTGTGTATATGTAGTGTATGTTGTGTGTATATGTAGTGTATGTTGTGTGTATATGTAGTGTATGTTGTGTGTATATGTAGTGTATGTTGTGTGTAGTGTATGTTGTGTGTATATGTATTGTGTAGTGTATGTTGTGTGTATATGTAGTGTATGTTGTGTGTATATGTAGTGTATGTTGTGTGTAGTGTATGTTGTGTGTATATGTAGTGTATGTTGTGTGTATATGTAGTGTATGTAGTGTGTAGTGTATGTTGTGTGTAGTGTATGTTGTGTGTATATGTAGTGTATGTAGTGTGTAGTGTATGTTGTGTGTATATGTATTGTGTAGTGTATGTTGTGTGTATATGTATTGTGTAGTGTATGTTGTGTGTATATGTAGTGTATGTTGTGTGTATATGTAGTGTATGTTGTGTGTAGTGTATGTTGTGTGTATATGTAGTGTATGTTGTGTGTATATGTAGTGTATGTAGTGTGTAGTGTATGTTGTGTGTAGTGTATGTTGTGTGTATATGTAGTGTATGTAGTGTGTAGTGTATGTTGTGTGTATATGTATTGTGTAGTGTATGTTGTGTGTATATGTATTGTGTAGTGTATGTTGTGTGTATATGTAGTGTGTAGTGTATGTAGTGTGTAGTGTATGTAGTGTGTAGTGTATGTAGTGTGTAGTGTATGTAGTGTGTAGTGTATGTAGTGTGTATATGTATTGTGTAGTGTATGTAGTGGGTAGTGTATGTAGTGTGTAGTGTATGTAGTGTGTAGTGTATGTAGTGTGTAGTGTATGTAGTGTGTAGTGTATGTTGTGTGTAGTGTATGTAGTGTGTAGTGTATGTAGTGTGTAGTGTATGTAGTGTGTAGTGTATGTAGTGTGTAGTGTATGTAGTGTGTAGTGTATGTAGTGTGTAGTGTATGTAGTGTGTATATGTATTGTGTAGTGTATGTAGTGTGTAGTGTATGTAGTGTGTAGTGTATGTAGTGTGTAGTGTATGTTGTGTGTAGTGTATGTAGTGTGTAGTGTATGTAGTGTGTAGTGTATGTAGTGTGTAGTGTATGTAGTGTGTAGTGTATGTAGTGTGTAGTGTATGTAGTGTGTAGTGTATGTGTGTATATGTAGTGTATGTAGTGTGTAGTGTATGTAGTGTGTAGTGTATGTAGTGTGTAGTGTATGTTGTGTGTAGTGTATGTAGTGTGTAGTGTATGTAGTGTGTAGTGTATGTAGTGTGTAGTGTATGTAGTGTGTAGTGTATGTTGTGTGTAGTGTATGTTGTGTGTAGTGTATGTTGTGTGTAGTGTATGTAGTGTGTAGTGTATGTAGTGTGTAGTGTATGTAGTGTGTAGTGTGTGTAGTGTATGTAGTGTGTAGTGTATGTAGTGTGTAGTGTATGTAGTGTGTAGTGTATGTAGTGTATGTAGTGTGTAGTGTATGTAGTGTGTAGTGTATGTAGTGTGTAGTGTATGTAGTGTGTAGTGTATGTAGTGTGTAGTGTATGTGTGTATATGTATTGTGTAGTGTATGTAGTGTGTAGTGTATGTAGTGTGTGTGTATGTAGTGTATGTATGTAGTGTGTGTATGTAGTGTGTGTGTATGTAGTGTATGTAGTGTGTGTATGTAGTGTGTATGTATGTAGTGTGTATGTAGTGAGTGTATGTAGTGGGTGTGTATGAAGTGTATGTAGTGTATGTAGTGTGTGTGTATGTAGTGTGTATGTATGTAGTGTGTATGTAGTGTGTTTGTATGTAGTGTGTGTATGTAGTGTGTGTGTATGTAGTGTATGTAGTGTGTGTGTATGTAGTGTGTATGTATGTAGTGTGTATGTATGTAGTGTGTAGTGTATGTAGTGTGTAGTGTGTGTAGTGTATGTAGTGTGTAGTGTATGTAGTGTGTAGTGTATGTAGTGTGTAGTGTATGTTGTGTGTAGTGTATGTAGTGTGTAGTGTATGTAGTGTGTAGTGTATGTAGTGTGTAGTGTATGTAGTGTGTAGTGTATGTAGTGTGTAGTGTATGTAGTGTGTAGTGTATGTAGTGTGTAGTGTATGTAGTGTGTAGTGTATGTAGTGTATGTAGTGTATGTAGTGTATGTAGTGTGTAGTGTATGTAGTGTGTAGTGTATGTAGTGTGTAGTGTATGTAGTGTATGTAGTGTATGTAGTGTATGTAGTGTATGTAGTGTATGTAGTGTGTAGTGTATGTAGTGTATGTAGTGTATGTAGTGTATGTAGTGTGTAGTGTATGTAGTGTGTAGTGTATGTAGTGTATGTAGTGTATGTAGTGTATGTAGTGTGTAGTGTATGTAGTGTATGTAGTGTATGTAGTGTATGTAGTGTGTAGTGTATGTAGTGTGTAGTGTATGTAGTGTATGTAGTGTATGTAGTGTAGTGTTTAAAGTGTATGTAGTGTAGTGTGTTTAAAGTGTATGTAGTGTAGTGTTTAAAGTGTATGTAGTGTAGTGTTTAAAGTGTATGTAGTGTAGTGTTTAAAGTGTATGTAGTGTATGTAGTGTATGTAGTGTGTAGTGTATGTAGTGTGTAGTGTATGTAGTGTATGTAGTGTATGTAGTGTATGTAGTGTATGTAGTGTGTAGTGTATGTAGTGTATGTAGTGTATGTAGTGTATGTAGTGTGTAGTGTATGTAGTGTGTAGTGTATGTAGTGTATGTAGTGTATGTAGTGTGTAGTGTATGTAGTGTATGTAGTGTATGTAGTGTATGTAGTGTATGTAGTGTGTAGTGTATGTAGTGTATGTAGTGTATGTAGTGTATGTAGTGTATGTAGTGTGTAGTGTATGTAGTGTATGTAGTGTGTAGTGTATGTAGTGTATGTAGTGTATGTAGTGTATGTAGTGTATGTAGTGTGTAGTGTATGTAGTGTATGTAGTGTATGTAGTGTATGTAGTGTATGTAGTGTATGTAGTGTATGTAGTGTATGTAGTGTGTAGTGTATGTAGTGTATGTAGTGTATGTAGTGTGTAGTGTATGTAGTGTATGTAGTGTATGTAGTGTATGTAGTGTATGTAGTGTGTAGTGTATGTAGTGTATGTAGTGTATGTAGTGTGTAGTGTATGTAGTGTATGTAGTGTATGTAGTGTATGTAGTGTGTAGTGTATGTAGTGTGTAGTGTATGTAGTGTGTAGTGTATGTAGTGGCTCTCATACTGTATATTTTACCATATATCTGTAGTATTTATCTTTCAATATTGGATAGTCTTATCAAGGACTACTTGATGTCTTGCCTGTCAAGACAATTACGTTGAACAAGGAGTGTCTCTTGTCTTCACTGCTAGCTCGTTCCTTGCACGATTGTCTTAGTTCGTGTCTTGGAAGGTCGTTAGCTGTGTCCACAGCCATTGACTGTGTTGTTTTTTTTTCCTGTCTTGGTGGTTTGTTTTGGTTGGATGGTTGGTGCAGCAAGAAGTGTGGTGGCTTTGGGTTGTTGCTCTCCATATACATGTTTATGATTTTGGTCATGTTTCACTCTGTGTAGAGCTTTAACAAGTCATGTCTGTGTAGAGCTTTATCAAGTCATGTGTCACTGTGTAGAGCTTTATCAAGTCATGTGTCACTCTGTGTAGAGATTTATCAAGTCATGTGTTGTGGCTTTGGGTTGTCGTTTTCCACATGTTTACACTTTTGGTCATGCAAATGAATAAGATACATGTGGATACGTCTCTCCAGCCAATGACTCTGTCATCCCAGTACATAGAACACTGGAGAAGGTGAAAGACGTGAGGTAGTAGTCTGAGGTAGTTAATGTAAGGGGTAATCACTCTCCCATCAGGATGCCTCTCTGCCCGTTTTGTGTCACTCGCCCCACAGGGAGAGTGGGAAGAGTGACCGACCCCGGGGTCAACTCCCCCGTGGCCGATCTGTGACCAGGACTCCACAGGATGCTTGTCGTGAGAACTTACAAGCAGTGGAGATGGAACGAATTCTGGTTGTGGATTGCCGAACTTGGGAGATAATCACCGTCCGCTGCTAGCCAGCTGGCCCAGTGGCTAGCACGTCGCTCTGGAGTTTTATAACTCTGATCGCGGGTTCTATTCCCCCCGTGGTATGGTTTGTTTACCACGTTACTGTGCGTTATTTTGCGGGAGTAAATTGTTGGCGACACTTGATCAAAATTAAATATGTTTAAAACTCTAAATTACCAGACTGTTTTAGTGCATTATATATGGAATATAATAACAGTCTTCGAAGTAACTGGTTACCTGGGTGTTAGTAGACACGTGTTGTGGGTGTTAGTAGATACGTGTTGTGGGTGTTAGTAGACACGTGTTGTGGGTGTTAGTAGACACGTGTTGTGGGTGTTAGTAGACACGTGTTGTGGGTGTTAGTAGACACGTGTTGTGGGTGTTAGTAGACACGTGTTGTGAGTGTTAGTAGACACGTGTTGTGAGTGTTAGTAGACACGTGTTGTGGGTGTTAGTAGACACGTGTTGTGGGTGTTAGTAGAGACACGTACCTGAGGGTATTTCAAGGGTCACGCCTTGAAATACCCTAAGGTACGGGGATAGCTTTTATTGAGAGTAGCTGAGGTGGGCTTAAAGGTATGCTACGGGTTTATCGCTTGCATATAATAATAATAATAATAATAATAATAATAATAATAATAATAATAATAATGAGTTGGAATGACTGGAGGAATCGGGTGGTGTGCCGGGGGGTCGGTCTCTGGGCCGTTTCTGTTCTTCACTCGCACACCATCGATAATTGGTTTTAAAATGACGCTTAAGTGTAGAAGTTGTACTTCCACTTGGATACAAATGGGGTACTGGAGAGAGGTTGCAGAACCAGATTCCATCCTGTGTGCGCACCACTAGTTACTGGGTTGACAGGCGAGTCAACCCAGGAGACGGGTTGAAGTATCGAATAACTTGAGGAAATGTGAACCGGTTAGCACTACACCCGTGTGTGTGTGTGTGTGTGTGTGTTTACTTGTGGTTGCAGGGGTCGATTCTCAAATTTTGACTCTGTTCCTGGTTGGCCAGGCAAATATTGGATGAGTCTGGCCTATGGCCGGGCTCCGGGAGTAAAAAAGCTCTCGGAACTCATCAATGGTATATCAAAGGTAAAGGTGTCTTAGCCTGCCACTCTCCAGAGTCACTCGCTCGTAGCTGCTGTCTTCCAGATCTCTAATAACTGCTCCATATTCAGTGACTTATTGTAGATCATACCTAGTGGTTTAGACTATTTCTGCTCTCTTTCTCTTGCAGAATTTGTGGTGCTGTGTTGTCAGGTCCCATTGCCTTGAATAATTCCAGGTACATCAGAAGTTTCTCTTCCCCTGTTGTGTGGATGACATCCAGTAGCTGTCGGTGCCCCCCTGCTCCTTAGTCTCTCTCTGGTATTGCTCTTGTTTCCACTCGCAAGACTTCTTCAGATCGTTTTATCAAACGCTACATAGACTTTCTTGTTGTTCATGAGCTGTCATTCCTTCCTCAGTCGAATTACCTGGTCCTTTACTGTCTTCTTCTGATGTGGCTGAGGTAGTTTTGCTATGTCATTCTCAGTTTGTCCCTCAGCCTTTCTCTCCACTCTAGCAAATTCGCTCACTTGTCCGTTTTCGTTTGTCCTTATCTTACTGTATTTCTTCTCTTTCTCTCTTACAATTCGTCTCGCCTCTCTGGTTGAACCAAGGGCTCTCTCTCTCTCTCCTTGTTTCTGCATCATTCTGGCATGAAGGTCTCCTCAGCTTCCCTTCATTTTCCAGCTAGATACTCCATCTCATCCACCGACTTTCCAGTTTACTGCTTCAATCCATTACATCCTAAGGAAGTCTCTCAACCCCTGAGGAATTAACCTTCCAAAGTGTGTGTTTTCACGTCTGCCTTATGTTCCTCTTGTTCAGGACCCCGAGATCACTAGACCTCACAGGGCTCCTATATTGTATTTCACCTATGTCAGATGTACCTACGGTAAACACTAGATCCAGTCTTGCTGGCTTATCATCTCTTTCTCTCCCTTGTCATACTGACCTGTCATCCTCACAACATGGCATTCTTCAGGTCACCGTGTGTCACACCTCACTCTCCACTTATGTATTGTCTTTTTAACCTCTGTATGTTAGAAGTGATCAAGGTCTCAGACCTACTATTTGCTCGTGTCTTTCCAACCCATTTTGTCAGTATTTATTACCAAGGTTTTTACCATCCAGTCTCAATGTTTGTCCCAGTTCTACCAATCTGTTTGTCCGTGGTTGAATTATTCCACTATAAGTAGCTGTACTTTAGCCTTGTATGCACTCCTGGCTGCTTCTGCTATGATGTCAATCATCACTTAGCTTTTATCCTCATATTCCTGCCTCGGTCACCTGTCATTAGGTGGCGGGTTGTATATCACTGTAACTACTACTTTGAGTCCACCAATCTTAACTAAGCACACTATGTAATCGTTTTCCTATAGTCTGTTTATTTATCTTACCTCTTCGAAACTCCGTTGATATCCGAGTGTGTTCCTCCTCTCCTGTTTCTTCTGACCTTTCTTAACATTGGGTATCCTGCTGGGAATACTGCATCTTGCATCATTCGTCAACTTTGTCTCTGTGATAGCTATTGTGTGTGTGTGTGTGTGTGTGTGTGTGTGTGTGTGTGTGTGTGTGTGTGCGCTTGTAGCAATACAATGAGGTAAGGGTGAATTACCGGTAACATAACCCAGGTGCGTGTGTGTAGCAGGAGATTCTGAGGCCGTGGGAAGAGGAGGAGGGAGGATGAGGAGGAGGAAGAGGAGTAGCAGTAGCAGTAGTAGTAGAAATAGTAGTGGAAATAGTTGTAGTAGTCAGGTGGAACACGGGGAACTACAAGGAAATATGTTACGAAGCACCGGGAAAGAATCCCAATCACAGTCAGTGGTCTGTATCTTATGATGACGAATTCCAGTATTTACCTACAAGAAGATAAATGCATGGCGTGCTGGAAGGTGAAGATTGAGACACTTATGCAGCATATGGGAATCTTTATTCAGGAAACGTTTCGCCACACAGTGGCTTCATCAGTCCAATACGAAGAGGAAGGCGTAAGGAGAGGAGGAGTTTGAGGTAATCAGTCCCTCAGCCTGGAGTCGATGTGTTCAGTCCATCAATCTTGTAGAATGTACAGCACAGGGCCGTAGACGTGTCTTATATACTGTAGTGAGGTGAGGTGAAGCAGGCGGAGGCGGGGTCATAGTGGTACCATCCACTAGTCGAAGTAGTGAGGTGAGGTGAAGCAGGCGGAGGCGGGGTCATAGTGGTACCATCCACTAGTCGAAGTAGGTCTTCGTCCAAAGGTTGAACAAGTGTTGAAGAATTCTTTGTAACAAGATCCCATGATGCTGCCGTGTCTGACAGTTGTGATGAATGGTTTGAAAAACCGACAAGTTGAAGATTGAGACACTTATGCAGCATATGGGATTCCCATATGCTGCATAAGTGTCTCAATCTTCAACTTGTCGGTTTTTCAAACCATTCATCAGTACTGGAAGGTCTCTGTTGTGTCTACCGTTGTTTTGTTACACGGGAACTACCTTGTACCGCATAAATATTAATTGTAATACAATGTCAAGGCTAATAAAGTTTGATACGAAACTTGTTGATGTACCAGTGGTTAACGCCATTAAGGACACTTGATCATATACAGTGGTTAACGCCATTAAGGACACTTGATCATATACAGTGGTTAACGCCATTAAGGACACTTGATCATATACAGTGGTTAACGCCATTAAGGACACTTGATCATATACAGTGGTTAACGCCATTAAGGACACTTGATCATATACAGTGGTTAACGCCATTAAGGACACTTGATCATATACAGTGGTTAGCGCCATCAATAATAATAATAGTAATAAGCAGAGCCTAGGAACTAGAGCTGTGCCTCAACAAGCAGGTGAAGACACAGTTACTACACAGGTGCTCCAAAGGTGAGGGTGGAGTTACCCCTGGCAGTGTTTCAGTGGCTTACAAATGGGTTGGGTTAAGTGGGTGGTTATTTACGGTACGTTATGTGGGTCACGACCATTCACAACAACCACAAGAGTACTATGTGGGTGATGGGTGTAGTGTGGGTGTGGGGGAGGCCTGCCACAGGTGTTAGTGTGGGTGTGGGGGAGGCCTGCCACAGGTGTTAATGTGGGTGTGGGGGAGGCTTACCACAGGTGTTAGTGTGGGTGAAGGAGGCCTACCACAGGTTTTAATGTGGGTGAGGGGGAAGCCTACCACAGGTGTTAGTGAGGGGGAGGCCTACCACAGGTGTTAGGGGAAGGCCTACCACAAGTGAGGGGGAGGCCTACCACGGTGTTTGGGGGAGGCCTACCATGGTGTTTGGGGGAGGCCTACCACGGTGTTAGGGGGAGACCTACCACGGTGTTAGGGGGAGGCCTACCACGGTGTTAGGGGGAGGCCTACCACGGTGTTAGGGGGAGGCCAACCACGGTGTTAGGGGGAGGCCTACCACAGGAGTTAGGGGGAGGCCTACCACGGTGTTAGGGGGAGGCCTACCACAGGAGCTAGGGGGAGGCCTACCACAGTAAACGTGGTATGTGTGGAGAAACAGGTTTTGTTTGAGAAAAACGTTTGATGTGATGGAACAAATCTTAAATTTGATGGGAAAGACGTTTTATGTAATTGTTTACACTCGCGCACGCATGCACAAGCGCACTCAAGTACACGCACACACGCACGCGTGACCTGTCACTGGTGAGAGACCTTCAGGGTGATGCGTGAGGATGGCGCCATGCTGGTGTTACAAACGTAAGATGACGTGAGGATGGCGCCATGCTGGTGTTACGAACGTAAGATGACGTGAGGATGGTGCCATGCTGGTGTTACAAACGTAAGATGACGTGAGGATGGCGCCATGCTGGTGTTACGAACGTAAGATGACGTGAGGATGGCGCCATGCTGGTGTTACAAACGTAAGATGACGTGAGGATGGCGCCATGCTGGTGTTACGAACGTAAGATGACGTGAGGATGGCGCCATGCTGGTGTTACGAACGTAAGATGACGTGAGGATGGCGCCATGCTGGTGTTACGAACGTAAGATGACGTGAGGATGGCGCCATGCTGGTGTTACGAACGAAAGATGACGTGAGGATGGCGCCATGCTGGTAATAGGAACGTAAGGTGACGTGAGGATGGTGCCATGCTGGTGTTACGAACGTAAGATGACGTGAGGATGGCGCCATGCTGGTAATAGGAACGTAAGGTGACGTGAGGATGGCGCCATGCTGGTGTTACGAACGTAAGATGACGTGAGGATGGCGCCATGCTGGTAAAAGGAACGTAAGGTGACGTGAGGATGGTGCCATGCTGGTGTTACAAACGTAAGGTGACGTGAGGATGGCGCCATGCTGGTGTTACAAACGTAAGATGACGTGAGGATGGCGCCATGCTGGTGTTACGAACGTAAGATGACGTGAGGATGGCGCCATGCTGGTGTTACGAACGTAAGATGACGTGAGGATGGCGCCATGCTGGTGTTACGAACGTAAGATGACGTGAGGATGGTGCCATGCTGGTGTTACGAACGTAAGATGACGTGAGGATGGCGCCATGCTGGTGTTACGAACGTAAGATGACGTGAGGATGGCGCCATGCTGGTGTTACGAACGTAAGATGACGTGAGGATGGTGCCATGCTGGTGTTACGAACGTAAGATGACGTGAGGATGGCGCCATGCTGGTAATAGGAACGTAAGGTGACGTGAGGATGGCGCCATGCTGGTGTTACAAACGTAAGATGACGTGAGGATGGTGCCATGCTGGTGTTACAAACGTAAGATGATGTGAGGATGGCGCCATGCTGGTGTTACAAACGTAAGATGACGTGAGGATGGCGCCATGCTGGTGTTACGAACGTAAGATGACGTGAGGATGGCGCCATGCTGGTGTTACGAACGTAAGATGACGTGAGGATGGCGCCATGCTGGTAATAGGAACGTAAGATGACGTGAGGATGGCGCCATGCTGGTGTTACGAACGTAAGATGATGTGAGGATGGCGCCATGCTGGTAATAGGAACGTAAGGTGACGTGAGGATGGCGCCATGCTGGTGTTACAAACGTAAGATGACGTGAGGATGGTGCCATGCTGGTGTTACGAACGTAAGGTGACGTGAGGATGGCGCCATGCTGGTGTTACGAACGTAAGATGATGTGAGGATGGCGCCATGCTGGTGTTACAAACGTAAGATGACGTGAGGATGGCGCCATGCTGGTGTTACGAACGTAAGATGATGTGAGGATGGTGCCATGCTGGTGTTACAAACGTAAGATGACGTGAGGATGGTGCCATGCTGGTGTTACAAACGTAAGATGACGTGAGGATGGTGCCATGCTGGTGTTACAAACGTAAGGTGACGTGAGGATGGCGCCATGCTGGTGTTACGAACGTAAGATGACGTGAGGATGGCGCCATGCTGGTGTTACGAACGTAAGATGACGTGAGGATGGCGCCATGCTGGTAATAGGAACGTAAGATGACGTGAGGATGGCGCCATGCTGGTAATAGGAACGTAAGGTGACGTGAGGATGGCGCCATGCTGGTAATAGGAACGTAAGGTGACGTGAGGATGGCGCCATGCTGGTGTTACGAACGTAAGATGACGTGAGGATGGCGCCATGCTGGTAATAGGAACGTAAGATGACGTGAGGATGGCGCCATGCTGGTAATAGGAACGTAAGATGACGTGAGGATGGCGCCATGCTGGTAATAGGAACGTAAGGTGACGTGAGGATGGCGCCATGCTGGTAATAGGAACGTAAGGTGACGTGAGGATGGCGCCATGCTGGTAATAGGAACGTAAGGTGACGTGAGGATGGCGCCATGCTGGTGTTACGAACGTAAGATGACGTGAGGATGGCGCCATGCTGGTAATAGGAACGTAAGGTGACGTGAGGATGGCGCCATGCTGGTGTTACGAACGTAAGGTGACGTGAGGATGGCGCCATGCTGGTGTTACGAACGTAAGATGACGTGAGGATGGCGCCATGCTGGTAATAGGAACGTAAGATGACGTGAGGATGGCGCCATGCTGGTAATAGGAACGTAAGGTGACGTGAGGATGGCGCCATGCTGGTAATAGGAACGTAAGGTGACGTGAGGATGGCGCCATGCTGGTAATAGGAACGTAAGATGACGTGAGGATGGCGCCATGCTGGTAATAGGAACGTAAGATGACGTGAGGATGGCGCCATGCTGGTAATAGGAACGTAAGATGACGTGAGGATGGCGCCATGCTGGTAATAGGAACGTAAGATGACGTGAGGATGGCGCCATGCTGGTGTTACGAACGTAAGGTGACGTGAGGATGGCGCCATGCTGGTGTTACGAACGTAAGGTGACGTGAGGATGGCGCCATGCTGGTAATAGGAACGTAAGATGACGTGAGGATGGCGCCATGCTGGTAATAGGAACGTAAGATGACGTGAGGATGGCGCCATGCTGGTAATAGGAACGTAAGATGATGTGAGGATGGCGCCATGCTGGTAATAGGAACGTAAGATGATGTGAGGATGGCGCCATGCTGGTAATAGGAACGTAAGATGACGTGAGGATGGCGCCATGCTGGTGTTACGAACGTAAGATGACGTGAGGATGGCGCCATGCTGGTAATAGGAACGTAAGATGACGTGAGGATGGCGCCATGCTGGTAATAGGAACGTAAGGTGACGTGAGGATGGCGCCATGCTGGTAATAGGAACGTAAGGTGACGTGAGGATGGCGCCATGCTGGTGTTACGAACGTAAGATGACGTGAGGATGGCGCCATGCTGGTAATAGGAACGTAAGGTGACGTGAGGATGGCGCCATGCTGGTGTTACGAACGTAAGGTGACGTGAGGATGGCGCCATGCTGGTGTTACGAACGTAAGATGACGTGAGGATGGCGCCATGCTGGTAATAGGAACGTAAGATGACGTGAGGATGGCGCCATGCTGGTAATAGGAACGTAAGGTGACGTGAGGATGGCGCCCTGCTGGTAATAGGAACGTAAGGTGACGTGAGGATGGCGCCATGCTGGTAATAGGAACGTAAGATGACGTGAGGATGGCGCCATGCTGGTAATAGGAACGTAAGATGACGTGAGGATGGCGCCATGCTGGTAATAGGAACGTAAGATGACGTGAGGATGGCGCCATGCTGGTAATAGGAACGTAAGATGACGTGAGGATGGCGCCATGCTGGTGTTACGAACGTAAGGTGACGTGAGGATGGCGCCATGCTGGTGTTACGAACGTAAGGTGACGTGAGGATGGCGCCATGCTGGTAATAGGAACGTAAGATGACGTGAGGATGGCGCCATGCTGGTGTTACGAACGTAAGGTGACGTGAGGATGGCGCCATGCTGGTAATAGGAACGTAAGATGACGTGAGGATGGCGCCATGCTGGTGTTACAAACGTAAGGTGACGTGAGGATGGCGCCATGCTGGTAATAGGAACGTAAGATGACGTGAGGATGGCGCCATGCTGGTAATAGGAACGTAAGATGACGTGAGGATGGCGCCATGCTGGTAATAGGAACGTAAGATGATGTGAGGATGGCGCCATGCTGGTAATAGGAACGTAAGATGATGTGAGGATGGCGCCATGCTGGTAATAGGAACGTAAGATGACGTGAGGATGGCGCCATGCTGGTAATAGGAACGTAAGATGACGTGAGGATGGTGCCATGCTGGTGTTACAAATGTAAGATGACGTGAGGATGGCGCCATGCTGGTAATAGGAACGTAAGATGACGTGAGGATGGCGCCATGCTGGTGTTACAAACGTAAGATGACGTGAGGATGGCGCCATGCTGGTAATAGGAACGTAAGATGACGTGAGGATGGCGCCATGCTGGTAATAGGAACGTAAGATGATGTGAGGATGGCGCCATGCTGGTAATAGGAACGTAAGATGATGTGAGGATGGCGCCATGCTGGTAATAGGAACGTAAGATGATGTGAGGATGGCGCCATGCTGGTAATAGGAACGTAAGATGATGTGAGGATGGCGCCATGCTGGTAATAGGAACGTAAGATGACGTGAGGATGGCGCCATGCTGGTAATAGGAACGTAAGATGACGTGAGGATGGTGCCATGCTGGTGTTACAAACGTAAGATGACGTGAGGATGGCGCCATGCTGGTAATAGGAACGTAAGATGACGTGAGGATGGCGCCATGCTGGTGTTACAAACGTAAGATGATGTGAGGATGGCGCCATGCTGGTAATAGGAACGTAAGATGACGTGAGGATGGCGCCATGCTGGTAATAGGAACGTAAGATGACGTGAGGATGGCGCCATGCTGGTGTTACAAACGTAAGATGACGTGAGGATGGCGCCATGCTGGTAATAGGAACGTAAGGTGACGTGAGGATGGCGCCATGCTGGTAATAGGAACGTAAGATGACGTGAGGATGGCGCCATGCTGGTAATAGGAACGTAAGGTGACGTGAGGATGGCGCCATGCTGGTGTTACAAACGTAAGATGACGTGAGGATGGCGCCATGCTGGTAATAGGAACGTAAGGTGACGTGAGGATGGCGCCATGCTGGTGTTACGAACGTAAGATGACGTGAGGATGGCGCCATGCTGGTAATAGGAACGTAAGGTGACGTGAGGATGGCGCCATGCTGGTGTTACGAACGTAAGATGACGTGAGGATGGCGCCATGCTGGTAATAGGAACGTAAGGTGACGTGAGGATGGCGCCATGCTGGTGTTACGAACGTAAGATGACGTGAGGATGGCGCCATGCTGGTAATAGGAACGTAAGGTGACGTGAGGATGGCGCCATGCTGGTGTTACGAACGTAAGATGACGTGAGGATGGTGCCATGCTGGTGTTACGAACGTAAGATGACGTGAGGATGGTGCCATGCTGGTGTTACGAACGTAAGATGACGTAAAGACACTGCAAGATTGTCTTGTTTAAAGTGTAAACCTTAGTGGCTGCTAGAGTTCAACCCTTAAAAGGGTAAGATGATGGTGGTAGCAACAATTGTGGTTGCTGCTGCACCAGTGATGGTGGTAGCTACAATTGTGGTTGCTGCTGCACCAGTGATGGTGGTAGCAACAATTGTGGTTGCTGCTGCGCCAGTGATGGTGGTAGCTACAATTGTGGTTGCTGCTGCACCAGTGATGGTGGTAGCAACAATTGTGGTTGCTGCTGCACCAGTGATGGTGGTAGCAACAATTGTGGTTGCTGCTGCAGCAGTGATGGTGGTAGCAACAATTGTTGTTGCTGCTGCACCAGTGATGGTGGTAGCAACAATTGTGGTTGCTGCTGCACCAGTGATGGTGGTAGCAACACTTGTGGTTGCTGCTGCACCAGTGATGGTGGTAGCAACAATTGTGGTTGCTGCTGCACCAGTGATGGTGGTAGCAACAACTGTGGTTGCTGCTGCACCAGTGATGGTGGTAGCAACAATTGTGGTTGCTGCTGCACCAGTGATGGTGGTAGCTACAATTGTGGTTGCTGCTGCACCAGTGATGGTGGTAGCAACAATTGTGGTTGCTGCTGCACCAGTGATGGTGGTAGCAACAATTGTGGTTGCTGCTGCACCAGTGATGGTGGTAGCAACAATTGTTGTTGCTGCTGCACCAGTGATGGTGGTAGCAACAATTGTGGTTGCTGCTGCACCAGTGATGGTGGTAGCAACAATTGTGGTTGCTGCTGCACCAGTGATGGTGGTAGCTACAAATATGGTTGCTGCTGCACCAGTGATGGTGGTAGCAACAATTGTGGTTGCTGCTGCGCCAGTGATGGTGGTAGCTACAATTGTGGTTGCTGCTGCACCAGTGATGGTGGTAGCAACACTTGTGGTTGCTACTACACCAGTGATGGTGGTAGCAACAATTGTGGTTGCTGCTGCACCAGTGATGGTGGTAGCAACAATTGTGGTTGCTGCCGCACCAGTGATGGTGGTAGCAACAATTGTGGTTGCTGCTGCACCAGTGATGGTGGTAGCAACAATTGTGGTTGCTGCTGCAGCAGTGATGGTGGTAGCAACACTTGTGGTTGCTGCTGCACCAGTGATGGTGGTAGCAACACTTGTGGTTGCTGCTGCACCAGTGATGGTGGTAGCAACACATGGTTGCTGCTGCACCAGTGATGGTGGTAGCAACACTTGTGGTTGCTGCTGCACCAGTGATGGTGGTAGCAACACTTGTGGTTGCTGCTGCACCAGTGATGGTGGTAGCAACACTTGTGGTTGCTGCTGCACCAGTGATGGTGGTAGCAACACGTGGTTGCTGCTGCACCAGTGATGGTGGTAGCAACACTTGTGGTTGCTGCTGCACCAGTGATGGTGGTAGCAACACTTGTGGTTGCTGCTGCACCAGTGATGGTGGTAGCAACACTTGTGGTTGCTGCTGCACCAGTGATGGTGGTAGCAACACTTGTGGTTGCTGCTGCACCAGTGATGGTGGTAGCAACACTTGTGGTTGCTGCTGCACCAGTGATGGTGGTAGCAACACGTGGTTGCTGCTGCACCAGTGATGGTGGTAGCAACACGTGGTTGCTGCTGCACCAGTGATGGTGGTAGCAACACGTGGTTGCTGCTGCACCAGTGATGGTGGTAGCAACACGTGGTTGCTGCTGCACCAGTGATGGTGGTAGCAACACGTGGTTGCTGCTGCACCAGTGATGGTGGTAGCAACACGTGGTTGCTGCTGCACCAGTGATGGTGGTAGCAACAATTGTGGTTGCTGCTGCACCAGTGATGGTGGTAGCAACAACTGTGGTTGCTGCTGCACCAGTGATGGTGGTAGCAACAATTGTGGTTGCTGCTGCACCAGTGATGGTGGTAGCAACAATTGTGGTTGCTGCTGCACCAGTGATGGTGGTAGCAACAATTGTTGTTGCTGCTGCACCAGTGATGGTGGTAGCAACACGTGGTTGCTGCTGCACCAGTGATGGTGGTAGCAACACTTGTGGTTGCTGCTGCACCAGTGATGGTGGTAGCAACACTTGTGGTTGCTGCTGCACCAGTGATGGTGGTAGCAACACTTGTGGTTGCTGCTGCACCAGTGATGGTGGTAGCAACACTTGTGGTTGCTGCTGCACCAGTGATGGTGGTAGCAACACGTGGTTGCTGCTGCACCAGTGATGGTGGTAGCAACACGTGGTTGCTGCTGCACCAGTGATGGTGGTAGCAACACGTGGTTGCTGCTGCACCAGTGATGGTGGTAGCAACACGTGGTTGCTGCTGCACCAGTGATGGTGGTAGCAACAATTGTGGTTGCTGCTGCACCAGTGATGGTGGTAATAACACTTGTGGTTGCTGCTGCACCAGTGATGGTGGTAGCAACACGTGGTTGCTGCTGCACCAGTGATGGTGGTAGCAACACGTGGTTGCTGCTGCACCAGTGATGGTGGTAGCAACACGTGGTTGCTGCTGCACCAGTGATGGTGGTAGCAACACGTGGTTGCTGCTGCACCAGTGATGGTGGTAGCAACAATTGTGGTTGCTGCTGCACCAGTGATGGTGGTAATAACACTTGTGGTTGCTGCTGCACCAGTGATGGTGGTAGCAACAATTGTGGTTGCTGCTGCACCAGTGATGGTGGTAGCAACAATTGTGGTTGCTGCTGCACCAGTGATGGTGGTAGCAACAATTGTGGTTGCTGCTGCACCAGTGATGGTGGTAGCAACACTTGTGGTTGCTGCTGCACCAGTGATGGTGGTAGCAACACTTGTGGTTGCTGCTGCAGCAGTGATGGTTGTAGCAACACGTGGTTGCTGCTGCACCAGTGATGGTGGTAGCAACACGTGGTTGCTGCTGCACCAGTGATGGTGGTAGCAACACTTGTGGTTGCTGCTTCACCAGTGATGGTGGTAGCAACACATGGTTGCTGCTGCACCAGTGATGGTGGTAGCAACACTTGTGGTTGCTGCTGCACCAGTGATGGTGGTAGCAACACTTGAGGTTGCTGCTGCACCAGTGATGGTGGTAGCAACACTTGTGGTTGCTGCTGCACCAGTGATGGTGGTAGCAACACTTGTGGTTGCTGCTGCACCAGTGATGGTGGTAGCAACACGTGGTTGCTGCTGCACCAGTGATGGGGGTAGCAACACGTGGTTGCTGCTGCACCAGTGATGGTGGTAGCAACACGTGGTTGCTGCTGAACCAGTGATGGTGGTAGCAACACTTGTGGTTGCTGCTGCACCAGTGATGGTGGTAGCAACACTTGTGGTTGCTGCTGCACCAGTGATGGTGGTAGCAACACGTGGTTGCTGCTGCACCAGTGATGGTGGTAGCAACACGTGGTTGCTGCTGCACCAGTGATGGTGGTAGCAACACGTGGTTGCTGCTGCACCAGTGATGGTGGTAGCAACACGTGGTTGCTGCTGCACCAGTGATGGTGGTAGCAACACTTGTGGTTGCTGCTGCACCAGTGATGGTGGTAGCAACACTTGTGGTTGCTGCTGCACCAGTGATGGTGGTAGCAACACTTGTGGTTGCTGCTGCACCAGTGATGGTGGTAGCAACACGTGGTTGCTGCTGCACCAGTGATGGTGGTAGCAACACGTGGTTGCTGCTGCACAAGTGATGGTGGTAGCAACACGTGGTTGCTGCTGCACCAGTGATGGTGGTAGCAACACTTGTGGTTGCTGCTGCACCAGTGATGGTGGTAGCAACACTTGTGGTTGCTGCTGCACCAGTGATGGTGGTAGCAACACTTGTGGTTGCTGCTGCACCAGTGATGGTGGTAGCAACACGTGGTTGCTGCTGCAGCAGTGATGGTGGTAGCAACACTTGTGGTTGCTGCTGCACCAGTGATGGTGGTAGCAACACTTGTGGTTGCTGCTGCAGCAGTGATGGTGGTAGCAACACTTGTGGTTGCTGCTGCACCAGTGATGGTGGTAGCAACACTTGTGGTTGCTGCTGCAGCAGTGATGGTGGTAGCAACACTTGTGGTTGCTGCTGCACCAGTGATGGTGGTAGCAACACTTGTGGTTGCTGCTGCAGCAGTGATGGTGGTAGCAACACTTGTGGTTGCTGCTGCACCAGTGATGGTGGTAGCAACACTTGTGGTTGCTGCTGCACCAGTGATGGTGGTAGCAACACGTGGTTGCTGCTGCACCAGTGATGGTGGTAGCAACACGTGGTTGCTGCTGCACCAGTGATGGTGGTAGCAACACGTGGTTGCTGCTGCACCAATGATGTTGGTAGCAACACTTGTGTTTGATGCTGCACCAGTGATGGTGGTAGCAACACGTGGTTGCTGCTGCACCAGTGATGGTGGTAGCAACACGTGGTTGCTGCTGCACCAGTGATGGTGGTAGCAACACGTGGTTGCTGCTGCACCAGTGATGGTGGTAGCAACACGTGGTTGCTGCTGCACCAGTGATGGTGGTAGCAACACGTGGTTGCTGCTGCACCAGTGATGGTGGTAGCAACACGTGGTTGCTGCTGCACCAGTGATGGTGGTAGCAACAATTGTGGTTGCTGCTGCACCAGTGATGGTGGTAGCAACAATTGTGGTTGCTGCTGCACCAGTGATGGTGGTAGCAACAATTGTGGTTGCTGCTGCACCAGTGATGGTGGTAGCAACAATTGTGGTTGCTGCTGCACCAGTGATGGTGGTAGCAACAATTGTGGTTGCTGCTGCACCAGTGATGGTGGTAGCAACACGTGGTTGCTGCTGCACCAGTGATGGTGGTAGCAACACGTGGTTGCTGCTGCACCAGAGATGGTGGTAGCAACACTTGTGGTTGCTGCTGCACCAGAGATGGTGGTAGCAACACTTGTGGTTGCTGCTGCACCAGTGATGGTGGTAGCAACACGTGGTTGCTGCTGCACCAGTGATGGTGGTAGCAACACTTGTGGTTGCTGCTGCACCAGTGATGGTGGTAGCAACACTTGTGGTTGCTGCTGCACCAGTGATGGTGGTAGCAACACTTGTGGTTGCTGCTGCACCAGTGATGGTGGTAGCAACACGTGGTTGCTGCTGCACCAGTGATGGTGGTAGCAACACGTGGTTGCTGCTGCACCAGTGATGGTGGTAGCAACACTTGTGGTTGCTGCTGCACCAGTGATGGTGGTAGCAACACGTGGTTGCTGCTGCACCAGTGATGGTGGTAGCAACACTTGTGGTTGCTGCTGCACCAGTGATGGTGGTAGCAACACTTGTGGTTGCTGCTGCAGCAGTGATGGTGGTAGCAACACTTGTGGTTGCTGCTGCACCAGTGATGGTGGTAGCAACACTTGTGGTTGCTGCTGCACCAGTGATGGTGGTAGCAACACTTGTGGTTGCTGCTGCACCAGTGATGGTGGTAGCAACACTTGTGGTTGTTGCTGCACCAGTGATGGTGGTAGCAACACTTGTGGTTGTTGCTGCACCAGTGATGGTGGTAGCAACACTTGTGGTTGCTGCTGCACCAGTGATGGTGGTAGCAACACTTGTGGTTGCTGCTGCACCAGTGATGGTGGTAGCAACACTTGTGGTTGCTGCTGCACCAGTGATGGTGGTAGCAACACTTGTGGTTGTTGCTGCACCAGTGATGGTGGTAGCAACACTTGTGGTTACTGCTGCACCAGTGATGGTGGTAGCAACACTTGTGGTTGCTGCTGCACCAGTGATGGTGGTAGCAACACTTGTGGTTGCTGCTGCACCAGTGATGGTGGTAGCAACACTTGTGGTTGCTGCTGCACCAGTGATGGTGGTAGCAACACTTGTGGTTGCTGCTGCACCAGTGATGGTGGTAGCAACACGTGGTTGCTGCTGCACCAGTGATGGTGGTAGCAACACTTGTGGTTGCTGCTGCACCAGTGATGGTGGTAGCAACACTTGTGGTTGCTGCTGCACCAGTGATGGTGGTAGCAACACTTGTGGTTGCTGCTGCACCAGTGATGGTGGTAGCAACACTTGTGGTTGCTGCTGCACCAGTGATGGTGGTAGCAACACTTGTGGTTGCTGCTGCACCAGTGATGGTGGTAGCAACACTTGTGGTTGCTGCTGCACCAGTGATGGTGGTAGCAACACTTGTGGTTGCTGCTGCAGCAGTGATGGTGGTAGGAACTCTTGTGGTTGCTGCTGCACCAGTGATGGTGGTAGCAACACTTGTGGTTGCTGCTGCACCAGTGATGGTGGTAGCAACACTTGTGGTTGCTGCTGCACCAGTGATGGTGGTAGCAACACTTGTGGTTGTTGCTGCACCAGTGATGGTGGTAGCAACACTTGTGGTTGCTGCTGCACCAGTGATGGTGGTAGCAACACATGGTTGCTGCTGCACCAGTGATGGTGGTAGCAACACTTGTGGTTGCTGCTGCACCAGTGATGGTGGTAGCAACACTTGTGGTTGCTGCTGCACCAGTGATGGTGGTAGCAACACTTGTGGTTGCTGCTGCACCAGTGATGGTGGTAGCAACACTTGTGGTTGCTGCTGCACCAGTGATGGTGGTAGCAACACTTGTGGTTGCTGCTGCACCAGTGATGGTGGTAGCAACACTTGTGGTTGCTGCTGCACCAGTGATGGTGGTAGCAACACTTGTGGTTGCTGCTGCACCAGTGATGGTGGTAGCAACACTTGTGGTTGCTGCTGCACCAGTGATGGTGGTAGCAACACGTGGTTGCTGCTGCACCAGTGATGGTGGTAGCAACACTTGTGGTTGCTGCTGCACCAGTGATGGTGGTAGCAACACTTGTGGTTGCTGCTGCACCAGTGATGGTGGTAGCAACACTTGTGGTTGCTGCTGCACCAGTGATGGTGGTAGCAACACTTGTGGTTGCTGCTGCACCAGTGATGGTGGTATCAACACTTGTGGTTGCTGCTGCAGCAGTGATGGTGGTAGCAACACTTGTGGTTGCTGCTGCACCAGTGATGGTGGTAGCAACACTTGTGGTTGCTGCTGCAGCAGTGATGGTGGTAGCAACACTTGTGGTTGCTGCTGCACCAGTGATGGTGGTAGCAACACTTGTGGTTGCTGCTGCACCAGTGATGGTGGTAGCAACACTTGTGGTTGTTGCTGCACCAGTGATGGTGGTAGCAACACTTGTGGTTGCTGCTGCACCAGTGATGGTGGTAGCAACACATGGTTGCTGCTGCACCAGTGATGGTGGTAGCAGCACTTGTGGTTGCTGCTGCACCAGTGATGGTGGTAGCAACACTTGTGGTTGCTGCTGCACCAGTGATGGTGGTAGCAACACTTGTGGTTGCTGCTGCACCAGTGATGGTGGTATCAACACTTGTGGTTGCTGCTGCAGCAGTGATGGTGGTAGCAACACTTGTGGTTGCTGCTGCACCAGTGATGGTGGTATCAACATTTGTGGTTGCTGCTGCAGCAGTGATGGTGGTAGCAACACTTGTGGTTGCTGCTGCACCAGTGATGGTGGTAGCAACACTTGTGGTTGCTGCTGCACCAGTGATGGTGGTAGCAACACTTGTGGTTGCTGCTGCACCAGTGATGGTGGTAGGAACACTTGTGGTTGCTGCTGCACCAGTGATGGTGGTAGCAACACTTGTGGTTGCTGCTGCACCAGTGATGGTGGTAGCAACACTTGTGGTTGCTGCTGCACCAGTGATGGTGGTATCAACACTTGTGGTTGCTGCTGCAGCAGTGATGGTGGTAGCAACACTTGTGGTTGCTGCTGCACCAGTGATGGTGGTAGCAACACTTGTGGTTGCTGCTGCACCAGTGATGGTGGTAGCAACACTTGTGGTTGCTGCTGCACCAGTGATGGTGGTAGGAACACTTGTGGTTGCTGCTGCACCAGTGATGGTGGTAGCAACACTTGTGGTTGCTGCTGCACCAGTGATGGTGGTAGCAACACTTGTGGTTGCTGCTGCACCAGTGATGGTGGTATCAACACTTGTGGTTGCTGCTGCAGCAGTGATGGTGGTATCAACACTTGTGGTTGCTGCTGCAGCAGTGATGGTGGTAGCAACACTTGTGGTTGCTGCTGCACCAGTGATGGTGGTAGCAACACTTGTGGTTGCTGCTGCACCAGTGATGGTGGTAGCAACACGTGGTTGCTGCTGCACCAGTGATGGTGGTAGCAACACGTGGTTGCTGCTGCACCAGTGATGGTGGTAGCAACACGTGGTTGCTGCTGCACCAGTGATGGTGGTAGCAACACTTGTGGTTGCTGCTGCACCAGTGATGGTGGTAGCAACACTTGTGGTTGCTGCTGCACCAGTGATGGTGGTAGCAACACATGGTTGCTGCTGCACCAGTGATGGTGGTAGCAACACATGGTTGCTGCTGCACCAGTGATGGTGGTATCAACACTTGTGGTTGCTGCTGCAGCAGTGATGGTGGTAGCAACACTTGTGGTTGCTGCTGCACCAGTGATGGTGGTAGCAACACTTGTGGTTGCTGCTGCACCAGTGATGGTGGTAGCAACACTTGTGGTTGCTGCTGCACCAGTGATGGTGGTAGCAACACTTGTGGTTGCTGCTGCACCAGTGATGGTGGTAGCAACACTTGTGGTTGCTGCTGCACCAGTGATGGTGGTAGCAACACTTGTGGTTGCTGCTGCACCAGTGATGGTGGTAGCAACACTTGTGGATGCTGCTGCACCAGTGATGGTGGTAGCAACACTTGTGGTTGCTGCTGCACCAGTGATGGTGGTAGCAACACTTGTGGTTGCTGCTGCACCAGTGATGGTGGTAGCAACACTTGTGGTTGCTGCTGCACCAGTGATGGTGGTAGCAACACTTGTGGTTGCTGCTGCACCAGTGATGGTGGTAGCAACACTTGTGGTTGCTGCTGCACCAGTGATGGTGGTAGCAACACGTGGTTGCTGCTGCACCAGTGATGGTGGTAGCAACACGTGGTTGCTGCTGCACCAGTGATGGTGGTAGCAACACGTGGTTGCTGCTGCACCAGTGATGGTGGTAGCAACACGTGGTTGCTGCTGCACCAGTGATGGTGGTAGCAACACGTGGTTGCTGCTGCACCAGTGATGGTGGTAGCAACACGTGGTTGCTGCTGCACCAGTGATGGTGGTAGCAACACGTGGTTGCTGCTGCACCAGTGATGGTGGTAGCAACACGTGGTTGCTGCTGCACCAGTGATGGTGGTAGCAACACGTGGTTGCTGCTGCACCAGTGATGGTGGTAGCAACACGTGGTTGCTGCTGCACCAGTGATGGTGGTAGCAACACGTGGTTGCTGCTGCACCAGTGATGGTGGTAGCAACACTTGTGGTTGCTGCTGCACCAGTGATGGTGGTAGCAACACTTGTGGTTGCTGCTGCACCAGTGATGGTGGTAGCAACACTTGTGGTTGCTGCTGCACCAGTGATGGTGGTAGCAACACTTGTGGTTGCTGCTGCACCAGTGATGGTGGTAGCAACACTTGTGGTTGCTGCTGCACCAGTGATGGTGGTAGCAACACTTGTGGTTGCTGCTGCACCAGTGATGGTGGTAGCAACACTTGTGGTTGCTGCTGCACCAGTGATGGTGGTAGCAACACTTGTGGTTGCTGCTGCACCAGTGATGGTGGTAGCAACACTTGTGGTTGCTGCTGCACCAGTGATGGTGGTAGCAACACTTGTGGTTGCTGCTGCACCAGTGATGGTGGTAGCAACACGTGGTTGCTGCTGCACCAGTGATGGTGGTAGCAACACTTGTGGTTGCTGCTGCACCAGTGATGGTGGTAGCAACACTTGTGGTTGCTGCTGCACCAGTGATGGTGGTAGCAACACTTGTGGTTGCTGCTGCACCAGTGATGGTGGTAGCAACACTTGTGGTTGCTGCTGCACCAGTGATGGTGGTAGCAACACTTGTGGTTGCTGCTGCACCAGTGATGGTGGTAGCAACACGTGGTTGCTGCTGCACCAGTGATGGTGGTAGCAACAACTGTGGTTGCTGCTGCACCAGTGATGGTGGTAGCAACACTTGTGGTTGCTGCTGCACCAGTGATGGTGGTAGCAACAACTGTGGTTGCTGCTGCACCAGTGATGGTGGTAGCAACAACTGTGGTTGCTGCTGCACCAGTGATGGTGGTAGCAACACGTGGTTGCTGCTGCACCAGTGATGGTGGTAGCAACAACTGTGGTTGCTGCTGCACCAGTGATGGTGGTAGCAACACTTGTGGTTGCTGCTGCACCAGTGATGGTGGTAGCAACACATGGTTGCTGCTGCACCAGTGATGGTGGTAGCAACACGTGGTTGCTGCTGCACCAGTGATGGTGGTAGCAACACTTGTGGTTGCTGCTGCACCAGTGATGGTGGTAGCAACACTTGTGGTTGCTGCTGCAGCAGTGATGGTGGTAGCAACACTTGTGGTTGCTGCTGCAGCAGTGATGGTGGTAGCAACACTTGTGGTTGCTGCTGCACCAGTGATGGTGGTAGCAACACTTGTGGTTGCTGCTGCACCAGTGATGGTGGTAGCAACACTTGTGGTTGCTGCTGCACCAGTGATGGTGGTAGCAACACGTGGTTGCTGCTGCACCAGTGATGGTGGTAGCAACACGTGGTTGCTGCTGCACCAGTGATGGTGGTAGCAACACGTGGTTGCTGCTGCACCAGTGATGGTGGTAGCAACAACTGTGGTTGCTGCTGCACCAGTGATGGTGGTAGCAACAATTGTGGTTGCTGCTGCACCAGTGATGGTGGTAGCAACAACTGTGGTTGCTGCTGCACCAGTGATGGTGGTAGCAACACTTGTGGTTGCTGCTGCACCAGTGATGGTGGTAGCAACACTTGTGGTTGCTGCTGCACCAGTGATGGTGGTAGCAACACTTGTGGTTGCTGCTGCACCAGTGATGGTGGTAGCAACACTTGTGGTTGCTGCTGCACCAGTGATGGTGGTAGCAACACTTGTGGTTGCTGCTGCACCAGTGATGGTGGTAGCAACACTTGTGGTTGCTGCTGCACCAGTGATGGTGGTAGCAACACTTGTGGTTGCTGCTGCACCAGTGATGGTGGTAGCAACACTTGTGGTTGCTGCTGCACCAGTGATGGTGGTAGCAACACGTGGTTGCTGCTGCACCAGTGATGGTGGTAGCAACACTTGTGGTTGCTGCTGCACCAGTGATGGTGGTAGCAACACTTGTGGTTGCTGCTGCACCAGTGATGGTGGTAGCAACACTTGTGGTTGCTGCTGCACCAGTGATGGTGGTAGCAACACTTGTGGTTGCTGCTGCACCAGTGATGGTGGTAGCAACAACTGTGGTTGCTGCTGCACCAGTGATGGTGGTAGCAACACATGGTTGCTACTGCACCAGTGATGGTGGTAGCAACACTTGTGGTTGCTGCTGCACCAGTGATGGTGGTAGCAACACTTGTGGTTGCTGCTGCACCAGTGATGGTGGTAGCAACACTTGTGGTTGCTGCTGCACCAGTGATGGTGGTAGCAACAATTGTGGTTGCTGCTGCAGCAGTGATGGTGGTAGCAACACTTGTGGTTGCTGCTGCACCAGTGATGGTGGTATCAACACTTGTGGTTGCTGCTGCAGCAGTGATGGTGGTAGCAACACTTGTGGTTGCTGCTGCACCAGTGATGGTGGTAGCAACACGTGGTTGCTGCTGCACCAGTGATGGTGGTAGCAACACTTGTGGTTGCTGCTGCACCAGTGATGGTGGTAGCAACACTTGTGGTTGCTGCTGCACCAGTGATGGTGGTAGCAACACTTGTGGTTGCTGCTGCACCAGTGATGGTGGTAGCAACACTTGTGGTTGCTGCTGCACCAGTGATGGTGGTAGCAACACGTGGTTGCTGCTGCACCAGTGATGGTGGTAGCAACACATGGTTGCTGCTGCACCAGTGATGGTGGTAGCAACACGTGGTTGCTGCTGCACCAGTGATGGTGGTAGCAACACGTGGTTGCTGCTGCACCAGTGATGGTGGTAGCAACACTTGTGGTTGCTGCTGCACCAGTGATGGTGGTAGCAACACTTGTGGTTGCTGCTGCACCAGTGATGGTGGTAGCAACACGTGGTTGCTGCTGCACCAGTGATGGTGGTAGCAACACATGGTTGCTGCTGCACCAGTGATGGTGGTAGCAACACGTGGTTGCTGCTGCACCAGTGATGGTGGTAGCAACACGTGGTTGCTGCTGCACCAGTGATGGTGGTAGCAACACTTGTGGTTGCTGCTGCACCAGTGATGGTGGTAGCAACACTTGTGGTTGCTGCTGCACCAGTGATGGTGGTAGCAACACGTGGTTGCTGCTGCACCAGTGATGGTGGTAGCAACACGTGGTTGCTGCTGCACCAGTGATGGTGGTCACTATTGTCTCGACTCACTCACTTGTCAACACTGACACATTTTCCATTATATTCCCACTTGTTTTTTACATTAAGTCAATAATAATGTGTATAATTTTTCGTTATCTGAAATCAAATATTTTTTAATTTTGTTATAATTAATTTGTAACGGGTTTACAGAGGGTTGGGTAATGGGGTTTGAAGCCTAGCTACTACACGACGCTTTTACGTTTTTTTAAGGCTGCATGTGACCTGTTTACCATAAGTCAAGAATACTTTATATACCAAAAACCGTGATTAAGGTATATTCAGTATACCTTAAATGTATATGTACTGTGGCAAGATATATATATATATATATATATATATATATATATATATATATATATATATATATATATATATATATATATATATATATATATTATATATATATATATATATATATATATATATATATATATATATATATATATATATATATATATATATATATATATATATATATATATATATATGGTATACCTTTGATGTGTTTCGAGAGTTTTGCTGGTAATTCAGTCCGGCTTTGGGCCAGGCTTGTCTGGTGCCGGCCTGGTCAACCCGACTGTTGCTG